>NC_134706.1:69137731-69441113 GCF_043290135.1 Rhipicephalus microplus
CAAGCAACGTTCTGTAACTGTCGACAATGCACCGATGTCCGACGCTGTCCAGAATATTTTGGCTGTAAAACGGAGGCACGTGGAGTCCTCTCTGCCCCTCCTCCCACGCGATGGCGTGTGACCCAAGGTTTTCCCGGCGTTATTTATTGTTTATTCGTTCCACACTCATTCCAAGTGGGTACAAAAAAAGGACACTTTTTGTGCGCATCTCAAGGGCAGTTTTCAACAGTCAAGAGCCAGTGAGCAACCACAAGCAACCACGGTGTGGACACATTGTAAGTAATGAAAATACCGGCACTTTTTTGTTGCAAAAAGCTAGCCATTTTGGGAGAACATGTCACGTGAACATTGCTACATAGTGTTGTAGCTATAGCAAAGTAATGTAATGTTATCTTTGTAATTGGATGTCTTCTCCAACACCTATTGTAGGGTTGTTCGCTTTTGCTCGTTCCCGGAAGAACAAGCTCGTTCAGAAAGTCCGTTCACTGCCTTTGCTGTCGACTTTATAAATATAATTAAAAACACACATTCACAGAATGAACTTGTCGAGTGATCGCGATTGTTACGTGATTTTACGTCACGTTTTCTTGCTCTTGCTTTTTTTTGCTTTCTTGCTCTTTCTCCTTGCCGGCAAGCCTGAGTTTCTGCTGTCTTGGCTTCTGTGGTGTTCATGCAGCGAAGCAGTATTGAAGATCTTTAACTGCGTGAGCTGCCGGCGAAAAGAAAGGAAGCGTACGTGTAGAGAGCATGTCCGAAATGACCGGAGACGTGTACATGCCGTCACCAGCCAAGGCACGAGCATGAGAAACTTGCCGAGCAAGCTCTTGAAGCTCCTTTTAGGTGCGTCGGGGCGTCAAATAGGACGTTGTGGGTGCTGCCACGCCAGGGTTGAGCATACTAACAGCTACGCTTCTAAAATGTGCGAGGTGACCCTACTAACAGCAGCAAGTGGTGACGATAGTTGTGTCTATGGTCAATGTATTTATAGAAAAGCGATGAACTGTTCCACTGAACAAATCAGTTAAGCTTATTTGACTTCATACGCTCATATTGTCAGAAGTATTGCAGGCGTAAGTGAGTTGAAGCCGAAAGCCACTTTAATGTGGAGGGTATCTGTTCCTTTTCTTTGTGCGCCGCGATTATGTCAATTCGCTCGAAGGAAACGTTTTTGACCTCAAGCAAGCTGTGCAATGTGTGCAAGATGAAATCTCGGTGTTTTCTTTAAGACAGGGTGTCAAACTGATCACAGCCAGAAGGTCGCAATAATAGAGTAAGTCCTGCAAGAGCCGGGTAAGGAAAGTGGGTAAGAGCGAGAGCATAGGAGTGATTGCATACGCATTGTCAATAAACATTACCATTCAAAAGAAAATCTTTCCCATATCTCATATACAAGCCTGTAGGAAGTAGGAAGTTTGAGCCTATATTTGAGCATATACTGTAGGAAGTTTGAGCCTATAGGGTTCCATCACACAACATAATGAGTAATACGTGGATGCCGAATCTGAAATACGGTTGTTGGTTCATGCTTGCGCTTCCAGGCATTGTGAACTTATTGGGTACCTTACGAAAACAATGCTTCAGACCAGTCATGTCTGTACAGCTCGCGAACATACTTGTCGAAAAAATGTGAGATTAAGACAGTCATGTGCAGGCCACAAGTGATAGGTTCGTGGGCTGCGTGTTCGAGACCCCAGCTTCGAGGTATTATGATGCTGGAGAATACGGTCATTAATGATGTTGCCCGTCTGCCCAATATAGACTTTTTATTATGAGAGATGAGCTGTGCCTGTGTTTTCTTGTTTTATTAAGTGTGAAGCTATAATTTCCTAATAAAGAGGTGAAAGCTGACCGTGGTCGTCCCGTTGTGTCACCGTCAACACGAATGATCCTTACAATATTTAAACCTATGACGTCAACGTGACGTAATAGATTTCCAAAATTTGAGACATTGCAGGGGCGTCGTCACATGGCATCAATGCTTAGTTTAAACTATGCTGATCATGAACGCACTGCCAAGCCAGGTTACAGGGGGAGAGCTTCCGAAGGTGGTGTAAGATCAATACTGCCTATACATAAAAAAAGAATATGGCTTTGGCTTTCCACTAGGTGAATGAACGGGCCCTGTGATTTTTGTCGTTTGCTATTTGAATGACTGATGTCACATTATGTGGCTTCTGCAAGTGCAGTGAAGTAATCACGTGCCTTCTGTACGAGTGCCTCTAGCTGTTTCATTTATCGAATAGGGCCGTCTAGTACGTACTAGGTCCACTAGATCATCATTAACTCACATGATAAAAACTTCTTGACCAATGACTTCGAAGACTTCAACGCGAGGCGTGGTAACGGCGTTATTGCGGTTGCTTGGAAAGACTGAAATGAATGACAGATTGTAACTGCAATATTTTTTTTGGTGTAGTACTTAGTGCGGTACATGAAGAGTGCTGTGACACACTCCTTTTTTGTTCTCATTTTTTTACACCCCGTTTCTCCTACACAGCTACACCTGAACTTTGGTATAACGAATATAGATAGCAGGAATAACTGGTTTTAACAGAGCAAATAAAATGTTACCTTTTCAATAATGTGGCATTACAAGTGTACGTTTAGGATGGATAGATGTAACGAATGCTGGAAATGCACGTGCTTTGAGGAAGATAGGGAGGGAAGACGACGATGAGGACAGAATGACGTTTACGCTGTTTTGCGTGTGTGGCGTTGGTAGCCTGTGTGGCATGTGTTTTCTTGGAAGGTAAGTAAATCCTTCCATTTATACAACGTCTCGGGTGCTTCAAAGACGCTGCAAGCTAACGACTTAGAAGTGGGATCGCCATCCAATCGCCATGGTGAAAAAATGAGTTTGGTCAGTCTACGAAGCTTGTTAACGTAAGCCTCATGGAACGCACCGACGAACGAGTCGACCTGGCCGGTGGTGGAGACGTGGACTCCCACCACGGAGACAAGATCACAGCTCGTCAACTACTACAAGCTTTCCAATAAAAGGACCGTCTACTATTGACCCTGCTGAAACAACTTACTGTGCCGGCGCTACCTCAACCAGCGGCAACGTTCGAGGTTATTCCCGCCTTGAGAGACAACATCATCCTCTCGACGGCTCCAAAGACGCTCCTTCGGCACGTGAGTGGATCGAGAACATGCGTCGAACATCTAACCTTCACGGGTGGCCAGCTGCGTACACCCTGGAAACAGCTAACGCGCGATTGATAGGAGCTGCCAACGGCTGGTACCATTTGAGGAGCTTCCAGATCACGTCGTGGGAAGAGCTCGAGACACGCTTCCATCGGACCTTTGACAGCCAGACTCGCGTTGCGGAAGGATTGCGCAAGATGCAAAAGCGTGTGCAGCAGCGCAACGACAGTACAATGGCCTCTTTCGATGCCAAGGTGTGTTTGTGCCATAAAGTCGACCTCGACTTTACCAATACGGGAGAAGTCCTCACGGGGTCGACGTCCCCGAACCCAGCACCATGCTTTTGGGAAGGGTGCGTGACAACGACGACAACTTTCTTCACGACATCGTGGAGTTCAAGTGTATCAAACGTGAACAGGCAGAGATTTTCGGGTCTCGCAAACGACACTTGGCATCACCACTGGATTAGGAGTGAAGCCTGCCCATGCCAAGTTCAGAAACTATTGACTCGATCCAGAGAGCAGATCGATGCCTGAGGTTGCCGTCCATCAACCTTCACGGTGAGCGAAAATGCCTAACTGTGATGTCTACGGCCACATCGCATGCTATTGCCCTGAGCCTAAGCGCCCGCTAAAGTGTCAACGTTGCCAAGCGACTGATCACACTCATTGCAACTGCCAGGCTTTGCTGCATAACGAGACAAATGCTGTCAGAGAACTGCCTTGCACCGGGGCCGGTCATGTGTTGCTCAAGCAAGTGACTTTCAATGACGACTTCACCCTAGTGGGACTCATTGACACGGGAAGTTCCGGTTGGTTGTTGCGTGCATGAGCGGTGGCACAAGGCGGCATGAAGATGGTTCAGCAACCGACTCAATTATATGGTGTTGGCAGCCAGCATGTTCCCGTGACGAAAAGCGTCAGCCATTGTAAGGCTACGTTAAGCATAGACGGCGTTACTGTAGAAAATGTGCCTGTTCTGATAGTCCCCGACAATGCACAAAGAATTAACATGGTGGTGGGCCAAACATTAACCAAACTGTCCAACGTCACGTATGCCAAGGTGGGGATCACGTTCGCTTCTACCACATGAACGATTGTCGTTTCGCTCATCTGGTGTGATCAGAGCGGCAGCTTAAACGACACGTGGCAGCGCGAAAAGGCGAGCTTCAAAATAATTCTCTGAATTACATCACTACGTGCAGCTGGTGTTCTGTTACCAACTTTCGCGGACATTGTGGACGTGATGTGCTTTCTGAGAGGAAATTAGAAATCCCATAGATTGTTGACGACACTGAGTTGACGACCCTTGGTTGGGATGCCAAATTGAAAGCCAGTGAGTGTAACAAGAACAACGCCCCAAGCAAGGCTACCGGCAAGATTTCATTAAGGATGCTTCATGGCTACAGGTCAAGTTTTTGTGAATCGGAACTTCAGCAGCGTAGCGATACGGAAATACCTTCGCAACCAACTCAGGAATCAAGGCCACATTAGCGTCAACGTTTATTAGAGGATACCAAGAGCACGAAGGGTGCCTGCAACCACCAGCGCTACTCTCTAAAGCTCTGTGAAGTTGACGAAGTCGTATTGCTGAGCAAGGGTCCTGTAAACGCCAGTTTTACGACTACAACTCAGCCGAAAGGTGATGAAGCACTCGTCGACACACACACTTTGCCTGCGGACACTCCCGCGTCACTCAGTTACGTTCTGAAGCGAAAGGCCGATATTCAGGAGCTGCCTACGCCTCCCTACTAAAGAAGTGGTGCCCTTTGTATAAAGCATCACGTCATGAGAATGACGCATCCGGAGAATCAACAAGATCCAGATTGTCCAGTGCAAGATTCTCAGTGCAAACGCATAAAACCAGCCAGGCTTCGAGACTCCGTGTTGTGATTTCATTTTCTGTCCGTGTGTTTAAATCTGTCCTAAGTTGTTATGATCACCGAAGCTTTTGGCGTCCTATTCTTTCATTACTTTGTGGCTTTCCGCATCGTAAAGCCAGTAAAGATGGTCGGGAAATATGACTTTTATTCAATGTTTGACGTTACAAACTGGTCACTTTTTTAGCGTTGTGATGAATCGAGGACGTCAGTGTAGTTTTGTTTTATTTTGTTTTTGTTCCTTCATCTTGTTTTCATAATGCGTTGATTAGTTGAATAGTATTTGAATAGTAGTTGAATAGGATAGACGAAAACGCTTATGTATAATCAGTGAAGAACGTTTTTGAGACAGTCTTAACGAGGATGGTAAGTTGCTTCAGGTCAGCCGATAGATAGAAATGTACATGCCCTGAGGAAGATAGTGAAGGAAGACGACAATGAGGACGGAATGACGATCGTGCCGTTTCACCTTAGTGGCGTTTGTTGCTTGTGTGGCTCGTGTTTTCTTGAGAGTGAAGTAAATTCTTTCATTTCTACAACGTCTAGGGTGCTTCAATGACGCCGCAAGCTAACAAGATAATTTCGTCTGTGATGAACTTCATTTTACGAGGTAAGGCTTCTAGGGTAGCCATGCGGAGACTTACGCTGTTCTTACCTTTTCAGTCTGTCTGTAATTATCTTTCAGAAGCAAAAAAAAAAAGCGATGCTTAGAGGGAAAATTTTTGACACCGTTCTTTCGCAAACCGCTCTGCAAAACGCGGGTAGCCAGAATTCAATCCAGGAAACTTACTTGGCGAAATTTTAAAGGTCACTGTCCTGGAGGGCATGAATGATGGGCGCTAAAACTTATAGGTATTTACAAACGCGCTTGAGTTTGTCGTCGTGAGTAAATCGCGAAACTCACTCCTATGTTTTCTTACACATCATCAATCTCCATCAGAACCTGGTGCACGCCGTACGTAAATGTTCTAGAAAAAAGAGGCTCCCTGCTCCAGCGGCTGTATCTTGCTACTTTGACAGGTGCAGGGATGCAGCAAAGGTATTTTAATGCTATCAGTTAGGACTGTCATCTGTAAGGGTGCCTAGACAAATTAGAGGTCGAAATTCTGTAGTAGTCTGGTCGTTGTGCGTGGGTCTACAACTGTCATGTATTCATTAGAACTGTTTGATATGCTACTGTAAATCGCCCCCTCAGTTACTCATAATTACTGAGGGAGACAAGGAGAAGAGAAAGGTACGTCTTAAAATTCGCATCTGGAAAACGAATGGAATGTACAATAAACTCGGAAGAAAACTGAGCTTCGAGATTTGTAATAGTGCACTTGAAGCTGCAAAATACTACGTCTACTTAGTACAGGTAATTACAGCTGAGCCAAACCACAAGAATAAAGTAACAAGAAGCATATTATGGGTGAAGCACATTCGCCAAACACTCTCAAATCGTGACTGGTAGATTGCCACTATACCTCAAAAGGAAGGTAGAAAACAGCTTCATCTTGCAGGTACTTTCCTACGCAGCAGAAGCCTGGATGCTTGGAAAGAGGGTTCAGCTTAAATTGAGGATGACGAATCAAAAAGAAAATGGTAGGTGTAACCTTAAGAGACAAGAACATAGCAGAGTGGATTAGGGAACAGACTTGAGGACATCATAGTTGAAATCAAGAAGACGAAATGGACACGGGCCGGGCATTTAGAGCGTAGGCAGAATAACCGCTGGTCATTGAGGGTAACTGAATGGATTCCCAGAGACGACAAGCGGGCTTGGGAGAGACAGAAAATTAGGTGGGCAGATGAGGTTTGGAGGTTTGCAGCTATACAGAGCAGCAAGCACAGGCCCGAGTTGACTTGTGGACCATGGGAGAGGCCTTTGTCCTGCAGTGGGCGTAGTCGGGCTGCCGCTGCTGCTGCTCCTGCTGATGATGATAATGAATTATTTGGCGATGCAGATGAGGCTCTCGCTCGTTATGCTCTTTCCTTCATTAGTCACCTCGTCTCTTGTCTTCACGTAGTGTTCCTCCTGACCATGTGAGGAGGAAGATTAGTCAGCGCACCTACCTGTCAGCGAACAAGCAGGTTCGTAGATGTCAAGCTTATGACATGTTGACAGCATGACCAACACCTGAGAGGATGAGCACTGTGAACATGCATTGAGAAGAGAAGGAAATGGCTCTTATAATTTGTGGGGCATCCACGGCAGCGCTGCCGTGTTTGGCATTGTTGATCCTGACAAAATCCCGAGGAAGATACGCACATTTGCTTGAAATTTTCAAAAATAGTTCCAGTTGGTTAAAGAGCCTTTTAAACAAAATTCTTAATGGCCGATCTCCTAAAGTATGTTCTCGCATGAGAATAATAAAGAAACTATGTGCTGAAAGTTGCCCTAAAGCATGTTTGGTTGATATGTAGGGTGTAACGTCCCAAAACCACCATATGATTATGAGAGACGCCGTAGTGCAGGGCTCCGGAAATTTAGACCACCTGGGGTTCTTTAACGTGCACCAAAATCTGAGCACACGGGCCTACAACATTTCCGCCTCCATCGGAAATGCAGCCAGCGCAGCCGAAATTCGAACCCGCGACCTGCGGCCTGCGGGTCCTAAAGCATGTCGCTACTTTTGTGAGTAGAAAAGTGTGCTCCCAAAATAAAAATTATTTATACAAAACAAAATACTTACTACCATATACATCAAATTCTTAATATTTTTGCAGACGTAAATTGTACTTTCATAACAGCGGAGAGGTATTGAAAAATAAAACAAGCAAAAAGCTCAATAATAACAATCAGTATACATGTCCACGCTAATTAGGAAGTTCTCATGTGTCCACCAATGCTTACACCATTCTGAACTTTGTGGATATATATAGACTAGTTTAACGGGCAAATCAGATTAGACGTATCGTCATTCATCTGGTGTTTCTGATTTCGGGAATATTGAGCTTGTTTCCTTTGTGTTCTGCGAGAAGCAACCTCTCTTGAAAAAAATATCCAAAATATTTCGTCAACTTTATTCTATGTGTGTGATTTTACTTTTTGTGCTCTTGCAAGTGACAAGTTGTCCATTTTCCTGAAACTGATGAATTGAATTTTTTTCTACGTATTGATCCCGAAGTGGCTGAAATGTCGCAGACTTCGCAGGCACAGGGGCCTATGACAGGATAGTTTGCTTCTAGCCTTCGCCCCTATGGTAAATAAATGCTATAAGTGCCACAGCTTGTATAGGGAGCAAAGGTGTAGCGAATTTCCTCTTCCAAGGGTAACCTTCCCTTGTACCTTGCAAAGGTATAATAACATAGCCCATGAAGACGCATAAAATAGTGGACACGTAATGCCGAGTAAGGTGAATACTGGATTACAGGAGGATGGGTCATTCTTTTACGTCCTGAGCATGTACCGCGGTTGGAGGAAAATAGGAATTCAGCGGTTCGTCTTTCAACCTGCAACCTGCACTCCCCCGCCCCCCCCCCCCCCACACACACATAAAGGTGATCTGAAAAGATACATCACCACATTAAACCCAGTTTTTACACTGATGAACTTCATATGTACACTCAAGTGCTGTTTCTCCACTCTGGGTTTCTTTTTGTTTCGTAATATAACACTCGAATTTCCAATTCGTGTGTTATTTTATTGCTGGCACAAAAATATACGCAGGAACAAGCTCAATGTCCATGGTGATAACCGTCGGATGGCTCAAGATAACTACATGTTTCTCAAACCTTGCTGGATGCTTTCAAAACCTAAATGTAGGTTTCTGATTGCGCAACATCTGCCATCTCGTCGCAAATGTTTTTCATATAAATATTACGTGATGGTAAGTTTTTTAGTACGTTTCGAAGTTTGTGGAACATGGCGGTTATAAAATATTTAATATTTGCAACTTTCGGTCGATGGTACTTCATTAGGTATGTAGCCCAGCTTTCGCTTATCTGTCTGTCATTTTTGCTATTCTATTTAGAGGTCTTAGACATAGGTTTGGCTTTTCAAAGAGAAAGTTGTAGTAAGCCATGTAATATTGCGAAGTATAGGACGAGAAAGTAGCGTCTACGCAAGTTAAGCTATCAATATACTAAGCCTGAATCCACTATAAAGCATGCAGACGGAATTCAGTTGGAGGCCAAAACAGGAGCAAGGAAAAAAATACTTGCCTCATGTTACTCAAAAGTGGATTGTTCCGTTTCAAAATGTGTCCCAAATTATGAGTTTGGGAATTGCAGGCACACTGAAAGCTACTTTGCTACATGGACACTAGTTTCGAATCTTCAAGCCGCCATTTATCTGAAAACGAAAATTTTGCCTCCTACAGTTACGCGAACCATGATAACTATTCTTTTAATAAACATTGTCACGGGATGATGACGTCGATGGAGGGATCAGACTATAGGTCGGAGATCAAACTATTTATCTGGCCGAACTTGTCGACAGTCAAACAGGAGTCAGATTACAGCGATACACACACTTATACATGTTCCATCGAATATTCAAGATTTATCACTAGCGACCATGTAAGTTTCAGAAGCATCTGTAATGTTCCCGTTGGGGGCGTAATCGCATCGAAAGGTTCTACGATTACCTCGATGGTTTTTTAGTCAGTGGGCGTGGCTTCGCAAGGCAATGCTTACACGTGCAATAAGGCGATAAGAAAACTTGAGAAAAGAGTGTGGCAATATTTTCGCATATTATTTGAGGGTTCTTTCTGCAGCTGTGCATTAAAGCAGAAGTCATCATCATCATCATCATCATCATCATCATCATCATCATCATCATCATCATCATCAGCCTGACTACTCCACTGCAGGACAAAGGCCTCTCCCATGTTCCGCCAGTTAACCCGGTCCTGTGCTTGCTGCTGCCAATTTATACCCGCAAACTTCTTAATCTCATCTGCCCACCTAACCTTCTGTCTCCCCCTAACTCGCTTCCCTTCTATGCGAATCCAGTTAGTTACCCTTAATGACCAGCGGTTATCCTGTCTACACGCTACATGCCCGGCCCATGTCCATTTCCTCTTCTTTATTTCAACTATGATATCCTTAATCCCCGTTTGTCCCATAATCCACTCTGCTCTCTTCTTGTCTCTTAAGGTTACACCTACCATTTTTCTTTCCATTGCTCGCTGCGCCGTCCTCAATTTAAGCTGAACCCCCTTTGTAAGTCTCCAGGTTTCTGCTCCGTAGCTAAGTACCGGCAAGATACAGCTGTTATATACCTTTCTCTTGAGGGATAGTGGCAATCTACCTGCCATAATTTGAGAGTGCTTGCCGAATGTGCTCCATCCATTCTTATTCTTCTAGTTACTTCAATCTCGTGGTTAGGCTCTGCGGTTATTACCTGCCCTAAGTAAACATAGTCTTTTACAACTTCAAGTGCACTATTACCTATCTCGAAGCGCTGCTCCTTTCCGAAGTTGTTGTACATTACTTTCGTTTTCTGCAGATTAATTTTAAGACCCACCTTTCTGCTCTCTTTGTCTAACTCCGTAATCATGAGTTGCAATTCGTCCCCTGAGTTACTCAGCAATGCAATGTCATCGGCGAAGCGCAAGTTACTAAGGTATTCATTAACTTTTATCCCTAACTGTTCCCATTCTAGGCTTCTGAAAACCTCCTGTAAGCACACGGTAAATAGCATTGGGGAGATTGTGTCCCCCTGCCTTACACCCTTCTTGATTGGTATTCTGTTGCTTTCTTCATGAAGCACTATGGTAGCAGTTGATCCCCTATAGACTTCTTCAAAGATGTTTATATATACTTCATCGAGGCCCTGATTCCACAGTGTCTGCATGACGGCTGATATTTCTACTGAATCAAACGCCTTCTCGTAATCTATGAAGGCTATGTATAGTGGTTATATTCTGAGCATTTCTCTATTACCTGATTGATAGTATGAATGTGGTAGATTGTTGAGTAGCCTGTTCGAAATCCTGCTTGTTCCTTTGGTTGATTGAATTCTAATGTTTTCTTTACTCTGTTAGCAATTACCTTTGTAAATAGCTTGCATACTACGGAAAGTAAGCTAATCGGCCTTAATTTTTCAAGTCCTTGTCGTCTCCTTCCCTAAGTATTAAGATGGTGTTAGCGTTCTTCCAAGACTCTGGTACCCTTACCGTCAGAAGACACCTCGTAAACAGGGTGGCTAGTTTTTCTCACACAATCTGTCCTCCATCTTTCAGCAGGTCTGATGTTACCTGACCCTCACCAGCAGCTTTGCCTCTTTGCATGCTCTCCAAAGCTTTTCTGATTTCTTCTATCATTACTGGTGGGGTGTCATCTGGGTTACTGCTAGTTCTTATAGTATTAAGGTCGTGGTTGTCTCGGCTACTGTACAGATCTCTGTAAAGCTCCTCCGCTATTTTAACTATCCTATCCATATTGGTAGTTATTTTGCCTTCTTTGTCCCTTAGTGCATACATCTGACTTTTGCCTATCCCAAGTTTCCTCTTCACTGCTTTGACGCTTCCTCCGTTTTTCAGAGCGTGTTCAATTCTCTCCATGTTATACCCTCTTACATCGCATACTTTACGTCTATTAATCAACTTCGAAAGCTCTGCCAGTTCTATTTTGTCTGTTGTACTTGACACTTTCATGATTTGACGCTTCTGAATTAGGTTCTTCGTTTCCTGGGAAAGCTTACCAGTGTCCTGTCTAACTACCCTTCCTCCAACTTTCACTGCACACTCCGTAATGATACTCGTCAGATTATCATTCATTATATCTACGCTAAGGTTAGTTTCCTCACTAAGAGCCGAGTACCTGTTCTGCAGCGACACTCTGAATTCCTGTACTTTCCCTCTTAGTGCTAGCTCATTGATTGGCTTCTTGCGTATCAGTTTCTGCCGTTCCTTCTTCAAGTCTAGGCGAATTCGAGACCGTACCATTCTATGGTCACTGCATCGTACCTTGCCAACCACTTCCACATCCTGCACGACTCCTGGGTGTGCAGTCATTATAAAGTCTATTTCGTTCTTATTTTTGTCATTAGGGCTCCTTCATGTCCACTTGCGGTTTTCTCGTTTTCGGTAGAAAGTATTCAAAATCTGCAAATTATTGCGTTCTGCGAATTCTACTAGTAGCTCTCCTCTGGCGTTTCTAGTGCCGATGCCATAATCTCCTACTGCCTGGTCTCCAGCCTGCTTCTTCCCTACCTTTGCATTAAAGTCGCCCATCAGTATAGTATACAGTATAGTATATTTTACTCATTGCCGATTTAACGTCTTCATAGAAGCTTTCAACTGAAGCGTCATCATGGCTTGATGTAGGTGCGTACGCATGTACTACCTTCATCTTGTATGTTTTATTCAGTTTAATTACAATACCTACCACCCTTTCATTAATGCTATAGTATTCCTCTATGTTGCCAGCTATGTTTCTGTGAATTAGGAGCCCCACTCCCAGTTCTCTTCTGTCTGCCAAGCCCCGATAGCAGAGGACGTGCCCATTCTGTAGCACAGTATAGGCCTCATCTGTCCTCCTAACCTCACTGAGTCCTATTATATCCCATTTAACACCCTCTAGGTCCTCGAATATAGTACAGCTAGACTTTTCTCACTAGATAAGGTTCTAGCGTTAAATGTTGCCAAGTTCAGGTTCCAATGGCGGCTTGTCCGGATCCAGAGATTCTTAGCACCCTCTGCTGCGTTGCAGATCTGACCGCCGCCGTGGTCAGTTGCTTCGCAGCTGCTGGGGACTGAGGGCCGTGAGTTATTTGACGTATGCATGTGGGAGGTAGTGGCCAGATACTGCACCAGGGTGGCCAATCCTTCTCTGGTGAGGGAGTGCGTTCCCGGCGGTGGTTACCGGTGAGGCCGCACCCCAGACCTCTTAATGCAGTTCCAT
Source organism: Rhipicephalus microplus (assembly GCF_043290135.1). Lineage (NCBI taxonomy): Eukaryota > Metazoa > Arthropoda > Arachnida > Ixodida > Ixodidae > Rhipicephalus > Rhipicephalus microplus. The sequence goes on from NC_134706.1 coordinate 69,150,591, forward strand.
CAACACGCCGATTTTTTTTAATCCGGTTGGGAACTGCGCAGCACCGGGATTTGAGCCACGGACCTCTTGCATGCGAGGCGGATGCTCTAGCCACTACGCCATCGCCGCACCCAGATTGTTATGTTCTAAATGTAGGTTTCAGCGGTGTATCAGTCAAGTTCGCGGTAATTTTTATAAAAATGTTTTAATGAAATAAAATTTTTGCTGATTACCTCCTTAATTAAGGGTCTAGAGGGTACGGAGTTGGGCCTCCGATTAGCCTTTGGGGTGCTGTTTATTATATTGTCGCGAGAGGAAACGATAGGCAGGAACTCGAAGTGGAGGACTGTGTCAGCCAGAGCTGCTATTGACTTCTTCGCTCTCATCTTCTGCCACCAACACAGCGTGGCATTACCCTCTCCCCAATGAAAAAAAAAGAAGAAGAAGCATCGAATGAATGCCATGGCTCCGAAAAACAACGAAAGGTAGTAAGAAATGTGTGTCCATTGAAAAGAAAAAGGACGAGATGAAAAATAAAGAGGCAAGAAAGTAATGTGCAATTGTCTTGAAGGATATTGCCACATCACAAAGTTCTTGTCTTGCAGTCAACGAGAATAGTACGGCTTCATCCTGGAGACGTGAACCACATCCGAGGAGCGGGGTCTGCGAGAACGGTGTGACGTGTCTGCTGGGACAACTTCGTAGTTCACTTCGCCGAGGCGATGAAGAACTCGGTGGGGTCCGAAGTACCGACATAACAATTTTTCTGAGCGTCCACGTTGACGTATAGGAGTCCAAACCCAGACTAGGTCTCCGGGTTCGTATATTACTGCTCTGTGGTGGGTGTTGTACCGGAGAGCATCTTGATTTTGCCGCGATAAAATGCGAAAGCGCGCCAGCTGCCGGGCGTCTTCGGCACGCTGAACAAATACATCTGCGTCCGGGGTGATCGTGTCCAGCAGAGTTGGTTGCAGCATGGTGTCAAGCATTGTGGTGACGTCGCGGCCGTAAAACAGACGAAAAGGAGCAAAGCCGGTGGTTTCCTGCAAAGCCGTATTGTAGGCAAATGTTATATACGGGAGGATTTCATCCCAATTCTTCTGATCCTTGGCGACATACATTGAAAGCATATCTGCAATCGTTTTGTTAACACGTTCGGTTAACCCGTTAGTCTGTGGGTGGTACGCAGTTGCTGTTCGGTGCGTCGTGCCGCTAGCAACAGGATCTGTCGGAGCAACTGTGCCGTAAAAGCAGTACCACGATCTGTGATGACGACAGCGGGAGCACCGTGGCGGAGAACGATGTTCTTGATGAAGAAGTCAGCCACCTCGGAAGCAGTTGCTCGCTGGGCGGCTTGTGTTTCGCAGTGTCTGGTCAAGTAATCGGTGGCAACCACAATCCAGCGGTTACCAGCCGTAGACTTCGGAAATGGGCCGAGTAAATCCATCCCGACCTTTTCAAAAGGTTCGTGGGGGGGGGGGGTCGCAAAGGCTGAAGCAGACCGGCTGGTTTCGTCGTTGGAGTTTTGCGGCGCTGACAGGCTGTGCATGTCTTGACGTACTGCCGGACGGTTTTCGTAAGTTTCCGCCAGTAGTATTTGTTCTTGATCCGCGCCAGAGTACGCGCGAAGCCAAGATGCCCTGACGATGGCTCGTCGTGACTAGCACGCAAAACATCATCGCGGAGAGCTGCAGGAACGACGAGGAGGTAAACAGTTTTCGTTGAGTGAAAGTTGCGCTTGTAGAGGATGCCTTGGCGTAAACAGAAAGATGACAAATCACGCGCGAGCTGATGTGGGGGTTGTGGGCGACGTCCCTCAAGGTATTCGATCAGAGGTTGCAATTCTAAGTCTTCGCGTTGCTGCTCAGCCACGTTTAATGATGCGAGAATAGCAAGGCAGCTGAAGTCTTCATCATTGCCTTCTTCAGCGACCTCGACGGGTGCGCGGGAAAGACAGTCAGCGTCGGTGTGTTTCTGGCCAGACTTGAAAACCATCGTTATATCAAACTCTTGTAACCGAAGGCTCCATCTTGCGAGACGGCCCGAAGGATCTTTCAGATTCGCTAGCCAGCAGAGAGAGGGGTGGTCACTTACGATTCGGAAGGGGCGTCCGTACAAGTAGGGCCTGAATTTCGTTATGGCCCATACAACCGCCAGACATTCTTTTTCAGTCGTCGAGTAGTTCTTCTCCGCAGATGACAACGTGCGGCTAGCGTAGGCGATGACGCGTTCCACGCCATCTTGATATTGCACGAGAATAGCTCCGAGGCCAAGGTTGCTCGCGTCAGTGCGGACTTCTGTGTCTGCTTCGGTGTCGAAGTGACCTAGGATCGGTGGCGTTTGCAGGCGTTGTTGAAGGTCGCGGAAAGCGCTGGATTGTTTGGGACCCCAGACGAAGGCGACGTCATCCTTGACGAGTTGTTGTAGAGGGTCGGCGATTTTCGAAAAGTTTGGCACGAAGCGGCGGTAATAAGCACAAAGTCCCAGAAAGCGGCGTACATCATGCTTTGTTTTCGGTATCGGGAACAAAGCAACTGCCATAGCCTTGTCAGGATCGGGGCGAACACCACTGCTGCTGACAATGTGGCCAAGGAATTTCAGTTCCCCATATCCAAAACAACACTTTTCCGGTTTCAGAGAGAGGCCGGCAGTGCGAATAGCCAGAAGAACCGCCTCAAGCCGCTCAATGTGCTGTTCAAAAGTTGTAGAAAAAACGACTACGTCGTCTAAATACACTAAACAAGAGTACCACTTCAAGCCACATAAAACCGTGTCCATCATTCGTTGGAACGTAGCTGGAGCGGAGCACAGGCCAAAAGGGAGTACTTTAAATTCATAGAGACCGTCCGGTGTAATAAACGCTGTTTTTTCTCGGTCCCGTTCATCTACTTCAATCTGCCAATATCCGCTACGGAGATCCATGGAAGAGAAGTAACGGGCGTGTCGCAGGCGATCCAAGGAGTCATCAATACGAGGGAGAGGACATACGTCTTTTTTCGTTATCTTGTTCAGTTTGCGGTAGTCGACGCAGAATTGTAATGAACCATCTTTCTTTTTAACCAGAACAACTGGTGACGCCCAAGGACTAGTCGATGGTTGAATTACGTCGTCGTCGAGCATTTGTTTTACTTGATGACGTATAGCATCTTGCTCCTTCTGCGACACGCGGTAAGCATGTTGGCGCACGGGTTGCACGTTGGGCTCAGTGATAATTCTGTGCTTGATTAAAGGAGTCTGCCGGACTTTCGAAGTAGTGGCAAAACAGTCACTAAAGGATGAGAGGAGACTGAGGAGCCTTGCCCTCTTAGGTTCTTCCAACTGGCGATTGACGTTGAGGCGACTAGTCACGTCAGTATGGCAGCTGTTCTCAGTCGAGATCGTCGTAATCAAAGGGAAGGCGTCCAAATCATCCAATGCCTCCAAGTAAGCTATGGTTGTGCGTTTCGCGAAATGCCTGTGTTCTCCACTGAAGTTCGTAACTAAAACCATAGTCTGGCTATTTCGCAGTTGAATGAGGCTTCGAGCAATTGCCACTTCCCTATCAAGCAATAACGTCAGGTTACTTTCAGCGATGCCCGTAATCGACTGCTCCCGTGGACACTCAACAAGCACGAAGATACTACTGCGAGGTGGCAACGTGACGCAATCATCGACTACGCGTAAGGCCACGCCACGATGTTCGTTCTCGATGTCGGAATCTGGAGAAACACAGTTAACAAAACTAACGAACAAATCACGCAGATTAATTTCTGCTCCATACTCTTGCAGAAAATCCATGCCCAAAATGACCAGCCGAGAACAATTGGGCAGTACAAGGAATGATGCTACAAAAGCCGACGCACAAATCTCGAGCCTGGCGGTGCACATTCCTATTGGGGATACGAGGTGTCCTCCAGCGGTGATTAGTTGAGGGCCGTCCCACGTTGTCAGCACCTTGTGTAGACGGGTGGCCAATGAAGCACTCATCACCGAGTAATCAGCTCCCGTGTCGACAAGCGCAGTCACCGGATAACAGTCGACGGAAACAGTAATGGCAGCGGACGTTCTGTTGGCGGTTTTACAAACAGGCTTTAACGGCACGTCGTAAGGCAGCGGCGGAGGGTATTTGTCGGTTCGCGTGACAGCGGCCTCACCTCCGGAGGTCGCCGTTTTCAGTTTCCCCGGCATGGGCTTGCGCCACTGACACCAGGGGACCCAAAGGCGGGTCGGGCGCGGTGCATTGATGTGGACGGACGGGGTGATGGTGACCGTGACTGTCGTCGCGGCGGGACAGGGGCGTGATGACTACCCTCCAAGTAATCCGCAATTTCCTGTGGGCGCTCACCATAGCACGGACAACGAGCATCTGGGTGGAATCCGCGTAGGCCTATTCGTCGGTAGTAACAGTCGCGGTACATGTGTCCAACTTCGCCACAATGGTAGCACAAAGGACGATTGTCGGGTGCACGCCAGACGGTGGACTTCCGCGGGCCAGGACGAAAATCGGTCTGAGAAGGCAGGCGACGGGCTGGACTTTGAAAGCGTCTGGGGGTCCCGGTAGGTGCATGAACAAAATGTGCCGTCGGTGGCGTAGAGACGCGTAGGGCATCCGCGTAGGAAAGCGTGGGAGGTTCGACTTGCGATGGCGATGCAGAGTGAACGAACTGCCTGATTTCGTTCCGAACGACGTCCGTAAGAGCAGCGCTACTGGGAGGGGACGCTGAATAAAATTTCCGAAGTTCTTCTCGTACAACTTGCCGTACTAGTTCTGTGAGGACCTCCCTGTTATCACCTCCTGGTATAAGCGAGCACGCAGCGGACATGGCCGTCTGACGCTCATACTGCGACACCCGCTGCCGAAGCATGCGCTCCATAATTGTGGCCTCACGTATGAACTCGGACACGGTCGTAGGAGGGTTGCGCACAAGGCCCGCAAAAAGTTGCTTCAACTTCAACTTACGGCGATTGTCCCAGTCATTGATGGCAGCGACCCGGTCGAAATGGTCAAGCCAGTCTTCGACATCCTCACTGGCATCCCCGTGGAATGGGTTGGGTGTGCGAGGCGTGTTGATGACACAGGGTACGCTAGCGAGTGGGTCATGCTCGGTTTGGGTTGCGGATGTGGCAAACATTGTCCTCACGGAACTTGCCAAGGGGCCGTACTGTGGTGGTAGTCCTTGAAGGCGGCGGCTGCTTCGATAGATATCAGCAGATCCTGGTACACTGGCGGTGGTTGCTTCTGGTTCAGGACCTGCAGGCATAAGACGTTGCAGTACAGTACCCAGCACCTCCACCAGTCTGTCGCGAGAGGAAACGATAGGCAGGAACTCGAAGTGGAGGACTGTTTACTCAGCCAGAGCTGCTATTGACTTCTTCGCTCTCGTCTTCTGCCACCAACACAGCGTGGCAATATATTAAGCGGACAAAATTTAAATTTGTTTGTGAGGTGATGTTACCAAATTAATCTTTTTAGTGATTAGGCGCAATATCGGTCACGAAATAATTCCGGTACTATTATTCCTGTCCTGATGATACCTGAGCGGCGACAGGTCTACAACTAGGGCTTTGCACTGTATGAATTAGAAGCTTCCCGGTAGGTTATTAGCAAAGTTAAAAGCGATCGTAAGGAAAAAAAAAAAACACGTGGTTCAAGACTTGATCTGACGGGCGTACCTTTCTCCCGAGCAGTGTGCCACCCTCCTCCTCTGAGTGAGGCAAGGGAAGACGCCGGAGCCGCACGTTTATTTGCGGTTCTCGTTATATTCTTTCTAACTCTGTATCTTCCGGTTACCTTAAGCTATTAAAATTATTTTTATACGGAAAAAACCGGACTGTTGTGTTATAAAAGAAGATATTAGCTATTTTTCGGTGGCGTTTGTAGCTTCTTTTGAAAATTTGTGTTAATGAAATGAGCTTTTTGCTGATTACCACCTTAATGAAGGGCCTAGAGTGTACGGAATTTGGCCTCCTGGTAGCCTATAGGGTGCGGTTTATTGTTATATCAAGCGGACAAAATTTAAATGCGTTTGCGAGGTGATATTACCAATTTATACTTTTTAGTGATTACGCTTAATTTTGATTGCGGAATAACTCTAGAACTAATAAACCTAGCCTGATCAAACTTCAGTAGCGTCAGGTCTACTCTAAGGACTTTCAACTTTATAAGTAAAAATTTTCCCGGTAGAATAATAACGAAGCTACAAGCGATCGTAAAAAACACGTGGTCCGACGGTTGTTTTCAGAGATTCACACTGTTTTCCGCTCCTAAAATTTAAAAATTAAGTTTTTAATAGCAGTATTTGTAGCGGTTGAACTCCTTGTATCTTCACGAACAAATAAACACCACTTTGACCCTCCTAGAACCAAACTTGCTAAAGTTATAGGTAGATATGTGCAGAGCTCACTTACCCGTGCTGCAGACGTGGCCACTCTCACACACATACGAAACCATGATAACTTTTCTTTGAATAAACATTGTCTCGGGGTGATGACGTCGATGGAGGGATCAGACTAAAGGTCGGAGATCAAACTATTTATCTGGCCGAACTTGTCGACAGTCAAACAGGAGTGAGATTATAGCGATACACACACTTATACATGTTCCATCGAATATTCAAGTGTTATCACTAGCGCCCATGTATTTTTCAGAGAACTAAACGTGAACAATTTGTTTCGTAATATAACACTCGAATTTCCAATTCGTGTGTTATTTTATTGCTGGCACAAAAATATACGCAGGAACAAGCTCAATGTCCATGGTGATAACCGTCGGATGGCTCAAGATAACTACATGTTTCTCAAACCTTGCTGGATGCTTTCAAAACCTAAATGTAGGTTTCTGATTGCGCAACATCTGCCATCTCGTCGCAAATGTTTTTCATATAAATATTACGTGATGGTAAGTTTTTTAGTACGTTTCGAAGTTTGTGGAACATGGCGGTTATAAAATATTTAATATTTGCAACTTTCGGTCGATGGTACTTCATTAGGTATGTAGCCCAGCTTTCGCTTATCTGTCTGTCATTTTTGCTATTCTATTTAGAGGTCTTAGACATAGGTTTGGCTTTTCAAAGAGAAAGTTGTAGTAAGCCATGTAATATTGCGAAGTATAGGACGAGAAAGTAGCGTCTACGCAAGTTAAGCTATCAATATACTAAGCCTGAATCCACTATAAAGCATGCAGACGGAATTCAGTTGGAGGCCAAAACAGGAGCAAGGAAAAAAATACTTGCCTCATGTTACTCAAAAGTGGATTGTTCCGTTTCAAAATGTGTCCCAAATTATGAGTTTGGGAATTGCAGGCACACTGAAAGCTACTTTGCTACATGGACACTAGTTTCGAATCTTCAAGCCGCCATTTATCTGAAAACGAAAATTTTGCCTCCTACAGTTACGCGAACCATGATAACTATTCTTTTAATAAACATTGTCACGGGATGATGACGTCGATGGAGGGATCAGACTATAGGTCGGAGATCAAACTATTTATCTGGCCGAACTTGTCGACAGTCAAACAGGAGTCAGATTATAGCGATACACACACTTATACATGTTCCATCGAATATTCAAGTGTTATCACTAGCGCCCATGTATTTTTCAGAGAACTAAACGTGAACATTTGTACTGTACCCAACTTAGCACCGAATAAAATTGCCAAATATTAGCTTTTTCAGACTTTTCATGATAACGCACCTAAGCTTAAAGATATGATGCTCGTAAAAGTTACGTGTACAAGATGTTCTACTAACTATGTAGCTGCCAAGTGGCGTTCAAGTCCCACCAGTAGCTTTTAATATTGATTGCTGGTGCTTTACGCATATTTTGATACATTTTGATTTTTGTCACTGTTTTTCTATGTTTTATTTGTAAATATGCTAAAGTTTATATTTGCGTAATAACTACCAACAACAGCCATAATTATAAATTTCACTCTAAATTTAAACTTCTAAAAAAGGATGCCATGTATGTACGTCAATGTATCTGGTAATTTGTGCTCATGCGTGACTGCTGGCGCAGGTTTTGGTACTAGAACGTTCTCGTGTTTGTAAATGTCGCTTCTTTTATCGAGCTGTTTCTCATTTTTTGTTCACTGTAATAATGACTCGGTGCTGTAAAGAAAGAAGGCAGCGTGTTCATTTCCCGAGCGCCATGACCACGTTTCGATTGATGTGAAATAGCTGAAAGAAACTCGAGCATCTCAATCCAGGCACGTGGTTTAAAAAAAGCAGTTTCTGAAAGTTGTAGCGAAATCTACACAGCGCCTACAAGAAGACACTTTGCCAAAAAGATAGCTGGAAATGAAGGAAAGGCAAGGAAGTCAACCATGGTTGTAACATACTTGAGCGAATGGGAACAGAAATACTGATGGAGAGGAGTGCAGAAAGACAGCAGGGGCCCGAAAAAAACAACAACAAAAGTTCAGGCATCTCCGCCAAGAGAACTTTGAAGAGGGGGCGAATATATGGATGTCGTATCGGTGACAAACCGTACGTTACCCTAGTGTTCTGCATACAATGCAAATTAAGAGACATTAAGTGTACAAAATTGTGACCTTATTCAAGGATAATTCAGGGAACTGCTGAAGTGGAGGATATGCCTCGAAGTTGAAGTTAAGAACCCAAAGTCACACCGGTTGCAACATACTGTTTTAATACGGGTAATTTGTTGTGACATATAGCGCTCGACGTGTGCCCTTGTGTTACAGGTTTCCTTGGGAAGCCTCAGCATGTAGGCATATTATAGCAGAGGTAAACTCAGCACCACTCTTCCTGAAAGTAGTTTTCTCGGTAACAGCAATCTCTTACCTCATAAATAGCCTATGTCTACGCTGAAGTCTATTGTAAAACCCTTTTTGTGTCTCACATATTTTTCGGCTATAGCAATGGTACTATAGCGTCACCACAATAGAGGACAAGGCTAGGACCTAACTAACTTCGCCCCTAAATACAAAGCCGAGGAATCCGCCTGGGGCAAGCAGCCTTTCGGCCTAAGTCTAGATGAAGTCGACGGTCATCCCAACAATGCGCTGGGCTTATAATAAAGTTTATTCACCTGATTTCAAAAAAGAAGGTGAGGAGCGGGAGTACTATCTCTTATCCAACAGGGTATTGCCTGGTTAAATGTTCAATACGACCTTAGGGGATCAAAAAGGCCCCAAAAGAAAAGAGTTGAAGATCTCTCGGCTTACCACTCGAGGAAGCCATAGATCGAAGTCGTTGTGCTACACATCAAGGAAAATTACATAGGAATTCTGAATAATTTCGACTTGTGTTTTACTAGCTGATTCCGTCAGTTTATTCCCCAGATGTGTGGTAAACAACCTCGGCAAAGTCTAGTTCACCCATCTGTCTTTACTTCATTTTCGCAATCTGTAGATTTGATTCGCTTTGAGCTTGTTCCTGCATATATTTCTTGTCACCGATTGAAATATCGCGCGAATTTTCTATTCGATAATAATATCTGGGGTTTAACGTTCTGAAAGCACGATACAATTTTGAGAGACGCTGCCGTGAAGGGCTCTGAAAATTTCGACCATCTGATGTTCTTTAACGTACTCTGAAATTTTCGATCATCTAACAATATTTCACGTACACTGAATCACACAGTCTACGAGCCTCTAGCATTTGGCCTCCATTTAAATGCGACCCAAATTTTCAATTCCACAAGAACAATAAGAAGGGGGTGGCCGAGAAACCTCACTCGAGTGCACATATCGAATTGGTTAGCTTATGAAATATGTTTATTGTAATGAAATCTCTTTCCAGAACGCATTTATCTCTCTGTGTGTGTGTGTGTGTGTGTGTGTGAGGAGGAGTAGTTGAAAGACAAGTCGCTGACTCTTTATTTCACTCCAACAGTGGAATGCGGTCAAGACGTAAAAGAATAAGCTATCCTCCTGTAATACAATATTCACCTTGCTCTGATTTACAGTGTACAATAATTTATGCACCTTCATGTACTATTTTATTACACCCTTGCAAGGTCTAAGTCAAAACTCGTCTTTGGAATTCGCTACAGCTTGCCTATCGACGCTACCTGTGTGCAGTGAGAGTATTTTATTTTCGGGAACCCAAATGCAGTGTTAACCGCAGGGTTGAGGGCTAGAGGCAAAGTACCCTCAAAAAGGCCCCTGTTTCACCACAGTCTGCGACAGTTCACATGCTTCGGGATCAACACGCTCAAAAAGTTCAAATAATCAGTGTCAGAATAATGAAAAACTAGTAACTTGCAAGACTAATCAAAACAAGATCATACACAAAAAAGAAAACATTTAGGAAATATTTTTGAACAACAGTACACAAACGGTAGTTTCTTTAAACACAAAATTGCAGGAAACAAACAAAAAATCCAGAAATAAGAATTGCGAACGAATGAAGGTACACTCAAAGTGAATTTATTTTTGTGTTGAAATAGTCGATGCATATGGACTAAGTGCAGAATTGTATGATCAATAATAGCAACATAGGAACTTTCTAATTACCGTAAGCATTGTATACCACTGGTTAATAATAAGCTCTTTGCTTGTTATTTTCGATACCACCCTACTTATATCATAGTGAAATTTGTACCTGCAAGGATATTCAGAAGTTGAGGTACATGGTGCTCAGAGTTCATTTTGCATATTTATTTTCATTTATTGAACTTACTCCTGTTCTCGCAAAAAGTAATGAGGTGTTTCACGGCAACTTCTGGTAGGCATTTGTTTTACTAATATGACGTAGAGCAGTTCTGCTCGACGGGCCTCTAAGCCACCTCCAATATGTTCTCAACATTTCAAGTAAATTTGCGTATTGTGTTCAGCATGTCACGATCAACAATGCCAAACATGGTAGCACTACGAGCCGCGGGCACCCGACAAGTTCCATGAATAACTTCCACCTCCTGTCAATGCCTGTCGGCAGTTCTCATCCCCTCATGTGTTAACCGTGACATCAACATGTCATCAGCTCGACATCTACTAACGTGCTTGTCCGCTCACAGATAATGGCGCTCACCACTTTTCCTCCTACCATGGTGAGAGGTAGCACTAGGTGAAGAAAAGGGCACCAGCTGACGAACGAAGGAAAGAGCAAAACGAGTGGAGGCCCTCTTTTCTATGGTCAAAGCATTGTAACTCTGATATTACGGCATAATATCGAACGATTCTTATGACTACGTGTCCATTGTGAATTCACGGACAACGAAAAGACCACTAATGAATTCCGACCTCTGGGTGGCTTAGGGACGCTTTACATGACACTCCTACATGATAGCATTAAATACATTAGCTGCATCCCTGCGCCAGTCGAATTGGCAGGAAGTGGAGAGCTGGAGCAGTGAACCCCTTCTTTTTCGAACAGTTCAGCACCGCGTGCACTAGGTGCTGATGGAGATTGATGATTTTGTGTAAGAAAACTTGGGTGTGAGTTTTGCGATGACGCACGGTGACATACTGAAGGGCGTTCGCACTTAGCTATTAACTTTATACCCTTCGTAATCCATCACTTGCCAGACAGCGACATTTCAAATTCCGCGAAATAAGGATCCAAGATTGAATTCTGGTTACGGTATTTTCCTGCGAGGCTTACGAAAAAACAATGGTAATTTTTTTCTGGGCATTACAAGCTTTTTCGCTTCCCAAAATATAAAGACCGAGAGATGGGGAAACGCAAGGGCAGGGATATTCGTCAGGGGAAATCTCCGCATTGTTACCCTATTATATAAGAAATTAGCTCGTTAAACGAAGCATACCTGAGACGAAATTATCATCATTACATCCAATGGCTCTCTATTCCATGATTCTCTTACATCCTCTTGTAATGGCGCGTTAACGACAAGGTACCGTGAAGTGAACATATATATATATATATATATATATATATATATATATATATATATATATATATATATATATATATATATATATATATATATATATATATATATACATTAAATTGCACGCCATGACATGCCATTGAAGTTAACGAAAGAAACGAATTTACAATTTGCATGGACATGAAAGAGAAAAAAATGAACATATCAAATCGCAATGAGAGGAAAACAAGGCTATCAATCAGAAACACTCGGGTAAAGAAGGATGTGAAAGAGAAGAGCAAGATTCTTGGCCGATAATAAGTTTATCGCAGCTAGTTTTAAAAAGCACCATTGCCGAAGAAAAAGAGGAATATGATCACAGAAATTAGGGCTTACTCTCGAATTGAAAAAAAAATAAGCAGTTACTGTTTCTATACATAAGAACAAAGAAAATACTGCCGTCACCACTAAATTCGGATTATGAACTTCGATCACCAGCGTACATGACTAAAGCTATAGATGTTAATCGGCAAAGGCCTGGAGAGTGGATTCTCATTGACTGTACCAAAATAAATGACAAAATTGAACAAACATGGCTGACAGTTTTAATATCCAAAGTACCCTGCATGATAAGACAGTTACCCCTTTCAGCTCCACGACCCAAACTAATTATGGTGTCTATAATTGAAAATTTTCAATTGAGAACGTGATCCAACTAGCCCAACTTGCCACCTTGCTACGGTGTCTACGATCCAAATAATATTCAAAGTATCTCCTTGTGAAATTCCTAATGCAATAAATAATTATTTTAAATTATGCGTGAAATTCTTATGTTTGGAAAATAGTGAAGTTAATTCCAATGCCTAAGAAGCAGAAACCAGGCTCTAACATTGAAAATATTAGACCTATAGCCTCGACTTCTAGCATCGTCTAACTGAAGACGTCGATGGAATATAAGTAAATACTGAAATCACAACACAAATTTGCTTTAGGTCAAATTGTTTGATCTGGCATGAGGATGCTGTCTTGGAAAGCCATGTAGCTTGCTAAGAAAAAGATCCCAACTTTAGCTGAAATTGTTTTAAGCATTGCTGCCTCAGGTTAGGGTTACTGCCTCAAGGATGCCTTTTATGCCGCACTCAATTTCATTATGACCACTAAACGAGTTTCGCTTTCTTCCTGTATTCAAAAATATTAGTTATTGAGATGCACTGAAATCCAACTCATCACTTCAAAATCATTTTCATCAAGTTAATACCACTGTCTTGAATACGAGCTCAACAGCATATTACTTGTAGTGTAAATATAATTCATGACATATTATTGTCATTTCATTTCTAATTTTCAAGCCGCCTAACATTCTTCAGGTAACCTTGTAAATTTTCAACTATGCCTTCTTGGCTAATCCTCCAGAGTGGGTCTGTACCGTAACATTGAAGTAAATAACACAAAATGATCCGCCTGAGTTGGTATGAGCCGTAGTCATAGTTCATCATCATCAGCAACAACGAGAGAAGACAAGCCACGTGCCGCTGTTGGATTTCGTACCAGAGCCAATTCATCTGTGTCGACCAGTGATCCAAGTCACCTCACGATTCCCTGCTTCTTCTGGCCGTTGATCTCTGGAGCACCGCTGCTGGGCAAATGTTCCTGTGCTCGTAGACGGGTCTGAACAGTCGCGTTTCGGACCCAAGCTTGGACGAGGATGTCCGGCCAGTAGACATCCCCGTAGCCGGCGCTTCGACTCCAGCGTCAACTGGCGACGTCGAAAGGCTGCCTTGCAGAAGAAAAATGAGCCACTCAACGCCGACGGCAACCTCGTCGACTCCCGTGCTTCAAGCCAGGGCACCTTGACGTTGGTGAGATCATCCCAGTGTGTGAATGTTCTGTCCACGACTTCTGGAACTGAGAACTCCGGAACTGAATGTTAAGGAACATAGCATGTCGCTATGGCTTGTCACAATGACGTTGACGCAGATGTAGGATCAGACGGTTCAGTACAGTCGTCGTTGGTGTTACGTATTGTGTTATTTGTCTTGTTAATAAATGTTATTTTTTTACTTTTTTACACACCCTAAATAAGCTCGGCTATTCGTACAGTACACTATGGTGATCACACTTTCTGAATATCACAGCACTGCGCGTCGTGCCCACCTTCAATTTCGAAAAACGACTCCAGTGACTCTTTCTTTTGCCTGTCAGATTCCCCTCGATCAAACAGGAACGCAGTCTTGCCCATGGACAACTTGACGTACCACTGAAATGGTCGATTAGTACAAACCAGGTCTCAACAAACAGTTCAGGAGTTAACGTTAGTTCCTGTTCCCAGCCTCCGCTTGGAAACTACACCTACGGCCCTGCGGTTTCGGTCATTCACTTGTCGTGCGTATATTTCAGGCACCGTATGGCACCGGCACGCTCTGCGATTGCACGAAGGGTCATTGTTACTCTCATCTGTGTGCCGACACAAAGTGTCACCGTAAGGACAGTACAAACAGCACATAACCAGGAGCTGCCGCTAGCTGAAGTGCATTGCGACTGATTGTGCTCGCTGATGACGTCAATTGCTGACGTCCTGTCACGTTACTGAATTAAGCTGAGTCTCGACGGTAGCATACGTTTTCCTCTCTCTGTTGGCAAGAAGGGTGGTGAGCCTGGGTGAGAATAGGAAACCAGCTGAAACGGCTGTTATAAATCTCTTCGACTTCCTTACTACGGGCGAAACTCTTTAAGATCGAGGCTTGTCCACGTGCGTTGGGGTTGTGCGCCATAGACGCCTCTGATGATGACGTTGATGCTGATGACGATGAAGAACAAGCGCGTTCAAGACCAAACATTCTATTTCTGCTATTACGGCACAACACATGCAAGATGCCCACTATACGCCATGACGGTGCCGATGACGATGATGATGATTACGGACAACAACTTGTTTGTTCAGTACTTGACGTCTACATATGTTGCACGATGCATTTTGTATGACTGGAAACAATCAACAACCGCCATAGGAACGTAACTAAACCTCGTCTTCGCCAAGTACAGGCTAGAATCAATACCGCGAAACAGTAATAATGAAGGCAAAACTAAATTAACAACTCAACTCAACATAGCATTGGTGACCAATAAACCTTGTATACAACTGTTGACCACTTTGTCACTTATTTACGTGGGTGAGTGCTCAATGTGACGGGTGACTTATGGTAACATCGAATGATTCCACCGCTTCACGCACTAATCATTCTTCACTTCGTGGTTATGCTGTGACTTTTTACAGCAAGTATTCGCTAAATTTCTGAGCCACAAAAGTTCGCATAATTCCAATAAATATAATTTTTCACCGGGGGTCGCTCACTGGCCCTTGACATTTCAAAACTGCCTTGAGAGTGCACACGAAATGTGTTCTTTTCTGTCTCCTCTCGTGATGTGAAACGAAAAAAAAAAGAGAACGTTAGGAACATTTTGAATAAGTTGCCACCGCGTGGCAGGAGAGACCGAGGGCACTCCATGTGGCCCAAATTGAACAAAAGTATATTGTCTAAGAGCGTCGGGTTCTGTACTGTCGACACTTGCAGTGAGTTACTCAGACAGAATGACGTAACAACCATGAGAATTGTTATTCCCCAAGTAGACGACGCTAACCACCTGAAAAAAAATAGGCGAAAGGAAAGGGTGTTAACTCTCAACCAAACTTATTCTTCCAAGATCACTGCAATATATGCACCATGTCACACACGCACAAAACACACCACTACGTCACATCGCACCACAATTAGAGACTCTGGACGTGTCGGTTCAGAAACCTCTCGCAAAAATCAAATTCAGCAGAACGCAGTACCAGAGACGTATCGCTAATAAAAACATCTTCCTGTTGAGGTATGCTTCTGGCATCACTTGCTCAATCACCTATTTGGTTGTACCGAGAATGGTGATATTGGCAAATATTGCCACACATTCACACAAGCTTCAGGAATGGGTAAGTGTGCCGAAAGGTTATTCTTGGTGGAAAGATCATGCTATCTCGCTCAATCTTTTACGCATACGCTGGTCTGGCCGATGTAGAGTGTTCACAGGAGTGGGGAATTTCGTAGACCACTCTCTTGCATGCGAGAGTGCACAATCTCTCGATCCAAAATAATCTTTTGGTCCTTTCGCATTTTCAGTGCAGCATATGTAGATGTCTGGCAAAACGTTCTAATGTCACCGCTCTCGGTAGAAGGAAGTAGGTGACTGGGCGAGAGATGCTAGAAGCATACCTCATCAGGAACAAAAAAATAATTGTATTAGCGATACGTCAGTGGTGCTGTGTTTAGCTGAATTTGATTTATCTGCTGGTATCTAAACCAGCACGTGCAGTGTCAGTGTCCGAATGTGCGATGTGACCTACTGGTTTGTTTAGCGCAGGTGTGGAATGGTGCATATATCGCGGTTGTTTTGCGAGAATTCACTTAGTTTTGAGTTGACGTTTTTTCCTTTCGCCTATTCTTCCCCGGTTGTTCGCGTTCGCGAAGTATACTATCCTTGTAGCAGGTGCCAACTAGCACAATAACAAGTTTTACTATTGTCAGTTCATGCTTGTCCTGTGCATAGCGACGCGTCCTTATCGAGCGTCCTTTTTTGTTCTTCGTCAGCGTGCTACGAGATTCGAGGTTCTTGTTGTTCTTGGTATGACATTGCGATTTCTCGCTCTCGCACTCACTGAATCTTCCTTGCGGCGACGGTGAATTTTTGCAGCGTGCTGTTCGTGGTCGATGCTTTCACGTCCGGGATCCGTGGTAACGCTAGCGAGCATCCTAAACGCGTACCCATCACAGACATTCGCTAAATCCTACAATTGTCTGCTGAAAATGAAGAAAATAGTTCATCCAGCAACTGGGTGTGCACCCCAAAATCTGTAGATAATAAAACTGTCCCCATAATCAACGCGTATGATCCACCAAAATAGTGAAATTGAGTTACGGAAAACTTCCATGAAAAATGAAAATGGCAAAGGCAGCCCATCGAATGACATGCGCGTTACCGTAGTCACACACTGTTACGCGATAATTTGTGGTTACAAAAGATGGTGATAATAGTAACTCAAAGCAAAGCAAAGAGTGTTCGATAAAATGTAGTGATAAAGCATATCGAAGCATCATAAGCGAAAGATTCTGAGTAAAACTGTGTATAAGAACGGTGTGGTCAAGATGAAATAAAGCAATACTATCACCTCAAAGCTTAAACACAAGTGTTTATTAAAGATGAGACATACAACATATTTGAAAGACTTGCAAAACTTAGTGATGCGTTAGCCGGACTAACGAATAGCCATCAGCGTTGCGGTGGCTTTCTTGTGGCTGGTAGAAATTTTTCTCTTTATTCGAGTGGGGCTATAGTCTTTCTTGCGTGCCTTTCATAGGTACATCGCCAGCTATTCGCGATAGGTACGATTACGCCCCGGAAACTCACATGCAGGGTGAAATTGGGTACGACGAAAGCTGGGATACGACTTTAAGTATAGAGGTTTCATAAGTGGGCCTCATTGTGGAATTATCGGCTTCCTAAAAGCTTGAAGGATGGTTGAGTTTCGCTTTCAAGAGTAGAACGCGATCATATAATCAGGCCACGTGCGCATCGCCTTCAACCACGCCGCAAGGAAAATGAAAACACATGTGCTCGTAACACTGGCGATTTCGAATGGCCTTAGAATGCCTACTGCAAGTACAATTGCCAATAGTGCCCATTACGCCATAATTAGTTCTTTTGCAAATTGACGATGTACGCTCTATACGAGCGTAAGGTGACACGTGCATTTCGGCAGCCACACAGTTTGTAATGAGTGGGCAGCTTTCAACACCAAAAATAATTTGCTCTAGAAGTATTGTTGATCACTAATTTTGCGCGTAGCAAAGCTGATGGAGAATCTGGGTTGTGTGCGGCTGACATGGTGGATGGGGAATCACAATGCCCTTCCAGCATGCACGACTAGGTATCGGCAACGGTTGAGTGCACAGGACAACATCTTGGACTTGGTGAGTCACATAGAACACCAATGAGCATACGGGTTTTCAACTCTTCTAATATTCCCGGACGTTTCAAAAGCATACGACTACGTGTTTTAAGGTTCGATAGTTTGTGGTCTTGTGTCTATGAGAATAACAAGGCACCTTTTACGCTTTGTTCAGGCGTTTCTTAGTGATCTCTCGATGCAGATGAAGTTAGGGACAGTGCTCGGTAGCTCAGGGAAAATCACCAGAGAAGTTTCACAGGGCAAGGTCCTGTCTCCCATGTTGTTCAATGTGGCCATGGCTGGTTTACCCAATGCTCTCAAGGCTGTGAGCAAGGCAGTTCAAATATCAATTCATTTCAACGACATATGCATCTGGCTATCTGGATATTAGCTTATGCGATTGGAAATGATTGGCGAAAGAATTATGCTCTCCGCAAAAACCTATCGTGAATCTATTGGACTAACATTATTGTCACGGTAATAAAATTATTGTAAGTAACAGTGTAGCAAACAGTGAAACAGCTTCAATTGAGCAGCGCGAGTTAGTCGTCGTATTTCTGCCGACCAAATCCTTCGACACGCACAAGTAATGATGATACTACCCACGCAACAGCCGGAAGCCCACTACATGCTCGTGTCACTACTCCCCCTTCCGAAAAGCATCGACTCGATGCTTTCAGATGTATGAAGGCAAGAGCAAGTATTCAGCGTGAGTAATACAGCTTGATCCTAGCCACGTAGACGGTGTCCAGCTGGGCACCACGACAGGGGGACCACACGCTGGGTTCGGCGATAACTTCGTAATTTACATCGCTGAAGCACTGAAGAACCCGGTAAGAGCCAAAATAACGGCGCAAAGTTTCTCAGAGCGGCCGCGTTGGCGTACGGGGCTACAGAGCCATATTTTATCTCCGGGGTGGCAGGTGACTTCTCTGTGGCATGGTTGTACCTATGAGCATCGTGTTGTTGCTGAGAGCGAGAGCGCAAACGAGCTAGTTGTCGAGCTTTTTCGGCGTGCTGCGCATACTGGTCAGCATTTTCGGTGGCGGTCGTAAAGGTGCCGGGTAAAAGCATGATGTCTAACATCACAGTAAATTCGCGGTGGTGAAGCAGGCGGATAGGCGTAAATTCTGTAGCTTATTGCACGTCGGTGCTACATGCGAAAGTTATGAAAAGGAGGACACTGTCCCAGTTCCTATGGTCCACGTCGGCATACATGGAAATCATGTCTTTGATGGTCTTATTGAGCGGTTCTGTTAATCCGTTAGCTTGTGGATGGTAAGCTGTCGTTCGGCTATGTACGGTGCCGCTGAGTGTCATCACTTCCTCCAGCAGTTGGGCAGTGAAGGCCGTGCCTCTGTCAGCTAGAACCACGGCCGGTGCACCATGGCGGAGGATGACAGCATCAAGGAAGAAATCCGCGACATTGCTTGCCGTACCGCGTCGGAGTGCTCGTGTTTCACAGTAACGAGTTAAATAGTCAGTCGCAAGTATTATCCAGTGATTCTCCGCTGAAGATTTCGGAAATCAACCTAGCAGGTCCATGCCAACTTGTTGAGACGGTTCTCGGGGTGGCTCCACAGGGCATATAAGACCAGCAGGTTTCATGGGCGGAGTCTTGCTACGCTGGCAGTTTTGGCAGGTTTCGACGTAGTGCTTGACAATACGAGACAGTTTCGGCCAGTAGTACGTGTGGCGGATACGAGCCAGAGTACGCGTGAACCCTAAATGCCCGGAAGATGGTTCGTCATGGCACGCCTTAAGGATGTCGTATCGCATCATAGATGGTACGACCAGTAGGGTGGTTGGAGCATTGGGATCAAAGCTCCGCTTGCACAGAACATTGTCACGGAGAAAAAATGATGAAATCGTGCGCCTCAATGTTCGTGGTGGTTGTTAAAGCTTGTCGTCGACAAAGTAGATGATCGGGTGAAGTTCTGCGTCGTCACGGTGTTTCTGAGCCAAGTCGGAGGCTGTGACGGTCATGAGGAAATTTTCATTGTCAGTTTGGTCAGGAGGAATTGACTAGACTGGGACACGTGAAAGGTAGTCAGCATCGGTGTGCTTGCGTCCTGATTTGTAAACCAGCGTAACGTCAAATTCTTGTAAGCGGAGACTCCATCGAGTGAGGCGGCCTGAGGGGTCTTTGAGGCCTGCAACCCAGCGGAAAGAATGGTGGTCGGTGACTGCTTTGAACGGTCGTCCGTACAAATGCGGTTGGAACTTAGCTATGGCCCACGCGACAGCCAGGCATTCCTTTTCTGTGGTGGAATAGTTTGTTTCAGCCGATGATAACGTACGACTAGCGTAGACAATCACTCGCTCGATACCTTCCTGTCATTGCACAAGAATGGCTCCGAGGCTGACATTACTTTCATCTGTATGCATTTCAGTGTCGGCATTTTCGTCGAAATGACCTAAGATAGGAGGAGTCTCGAGGCGTCGCCGTAGCTCGCAAAAAGCTTCGTGTTGTTCTGGGGCCCACACAAAAGCAACGTTGTCTCTCGTGAGTCGGTCTAAAGGTTCGGCTATTTTTTAAAAGTTCGGAACGAAGCGACGATAGTACGCACAAAAAACCAGAAAACGGCACACGTCATGTTTGTTTGTCGGAGTTGGAAAAGCAGCGACAGCCAGTGTTTTTTCGGCGTCTGGGCGAATTCCATCACTGTTGAAGACATGGCCGAGAAACTTGAACTCCTCGTAGCTGAAGTGGCATTTTCGGGCTTGAGCGACAGGCCAGCTGTTCGTAGCGCCTCACGTATTTATTTATTTATTTGATACCTACAGTGCCCATACAGGCATTATAGTGGGGGGGGGGGGGGAGAAGGAAAGAACATAAAAATTTGCAGGTTTACATAGGTTTATATATGTTTGTGTAAAAAAAGAAAAAGAGAAAAGAAGTACATTTGCAAGGCGCAAAACATACACAGCTGCACTGAGCACAGCTACGTCAGAAAAGTAATATGTATTAGAGAAAAAATTCAGAAACCACAAAAATTGATACAAATTCCACAATAATCACAAAACAAAGTGCAGCATTCGGCTAGTCCAAGGGCAAATTAACCCCAAAGCAACATAGTTTACAATCAAGGTACCGTACAGATCATGGCGACTGCCAGGCGCACACACGTAGTCTGTAGGTCTTAGCGGTCCAAAGATTAAATCATTTTTTTTGCAGAAAAAAACGCTTCTACAAATTTCTACGACTGTTGAAGGAAGTTCATTCCACTGACTTATAGTTCTCGGTAAAAAAAGAGTTGCTGAGAGACGATGTTTTGCATGTATAGTCTCTTGTCTTGTGTTCATGATCATTTCGGGCTAAAATGTAGCGAGGCCAGCTTATGTATACATCACGGGCAATTCGAGTATGAGAACAAAATATGCCATGCATTAGCTTCAGTGAAAATGTTACCCTTTGGTTCTGCAGAGACTTCCATTTTAACTTCAGCTTAGCCTCCGTCACACTGAATTGTCTGTCGTACAAAGGTGCATTAAACGCACATCTTACCGTCATGGACTGAACGTGTTCTAATCTTTCTTTATTTGAAGATGTTGCTGGGTCCCACACACAACGTGCGTACTCCAGTACTGATCTCCCGTATGCCTTGTATAGTACCTCCCGGGTTCGATGTGGTAAGGCACGTGTGTTTCTTTTTAAGAGTTCTAAGCTCCGAGAAGCTTTATTTACAGTGAAATCCACATGCCAATTCTATGATAGAAAGGGGCAGAAGAAAACACTTAAGTATTTGTATTCGCGTACCATTTTTACCGGAGAGCCGTCTATTGTGTATTCAAATTCATCCGGGCTTTCTCATCTGGGAAACCTCATGCATAGTTTTCTTAGGATTCAGTTTCATATCCCGTCACTGGCACCACGCGTATATTGCACATAGGTCGTTTTCTATTACGGAGCAGTCAGTTTCAGAGGTAATCCGATGGTATAAAATGCAGCAAATAGCCTAATATGAGATTGTACGTTTTCGCTAATGTAATTTATATATAACAAAAAAGTAATGGTCCCAGAAATGATCCGTGAGGTACCCCTGATGTAACACTAGTTATATCAGAGTGTTCGCCGTTTACAACTACAAATTGCCACCTATGATGTAGATATTCAGGATTCCATGCAATAACTTTGGCATTATTATTGAAACCGGTTAGCGTTTGCAGCAATGGGTAATGCGAAACAGTGTCGAACGCTTTTTGATAGTCGAGAAAAATGCAGTCGACCAAAAGTTTGTCGTCCAGTGCTGCTGCTAAATCATGGGTGAACTCTACCAGTTGTGTGACGCATGATAGCCTCGGCCTAAATTCATGCTCGTTAGAGTTTAATAAGGAATTACTATCTATGTGCTTTACAATCGCAGTATATAAAATATGTTCAAGAATTTCACTACACTCAGAAATGAGTGAGATAGGTTGGTAAATATTCACAGCATTGCGCGAGCCAGATAGGAACAACGGACGCCATTTTTTTAATCATTTGGAAGAGAACTCTGTTTTAACGTTTTTTTCCAAAATAACTTTCAAGTACATAGACACTTCATGTGAAGAAGACTTGAAAATAAAATTAGGCAAGCCATCAGATCCCATTGCTTTTGCACAATCTAGATCTATAAGCAGTAATTCAAAGCCACGAGCTTCAAGTACTACATCTGGCATGGATGTGGATTCATGTGTCAATATTTCAAGTCTTTTTGGGGCTCAGTAGCGGCTGAGAACACTGACGTGAAATTTCTGGCCTTTTCTGTCGCATCGCTCACGATAATATCACCGCTACTGAAAGTAGGAATCGAAATGTTGTCTTTTTTGTTTTGTTTGATATATTTCCAAAGTTCTTTCGAGTTGCGCGTTATTTTACGTTCCGAATTCCTGGACACGTTGCAAACCTGTATCACACCATAACACCTGCATTAATTGTTCCACTATGTAAACCACCCCTTATGTAATACCTCAAACGGGGTCTTTAAGGTAATAAAATGAAATGAAATGAAATTGTTTTAAAGTAGGCTGCTTTCATTTTGACTGTAGGATTATTTACTTCACGCGTTGCCAGCTTCAGTTTTGAAGAGTTTTCTTTCGAGGGAGTTCTTTTAAATGAATGGTCAATTATCTGCCTACACTCCACGAAAACGTCGATTTCTTTATAAAACCATGGTTTACTTTTAATACGCCTTCTGGTCAGCACCCATGATGGAACGAATCGGTTTCTCTGTTCTAGGATCTTGTATTCAAACAAATTCCAAAGCTCTTCTACTGAATACTCATCGGCAAGAATTTCGAAAACAACGAAATATGCTTCCAATGCAGTTTTGATTCCTTGGACATTAGCGTTCGCGTAATTGTACACGCAACGACTCCAGTCACTGTAAGCACACGTATTTTTCATATTTATCTCACTTAGCACAACCTCGTGGTCACTTATCCCTGGTAATACTTCGCTGTTGTTTGCCATTTCTGGCATGTTTGTGAAGCATAGATCATGAATATGACCTCCTCGGGTTGGTTTCAACACTGTATGCTTTAAAGACAAGAGGTTCATGAAATCATCCATTTCAGATTTATAACTAAGAGAACTTTCTGAAGCTATTGGTTGCTCATTCCAGTCGATATCAGGCAGGTTAAAATCTCCACCTATAACGACGTAATCAGGGGCGAGTTTTGTAGCTGTACCAGTGAACCCACTAAATTCCTTAGTTGAACCAGTTGGCGGTCGATAAAGAGGGCGGACTGATAGTGATTTGCTATTCGATAGCTTAAGCTGACACCAAACAGCCTCACTCATATCGTCTGTAGTGCTTATGCCTACAGACGGAATCCGCTGATCTACCAAGATAAATACACCACCTCTATGATAGTTCCTATCTTTC
This sequence comes from Rhipicephalus microplus, assembly GCF_043290135.1. Classification (NCBI taxonomy): domain Eukaryota; kingdom Metazoa; phylum Arthropoda; class Arachnida; order Ixodida; family Ixodidae; genus Rhipicephalus; species Rhipicephalus microplus. The sequence goes on from NC_134706.1 coordinate 69,174,198, forward strand.
CCGTAACAAGTAAAGTTTTCTGGAAATACTTCAGTGTTTGTCACGTCTTCATTCAGCCATGATTCAATACAGATAACTACACTTGGTTTTATCATGCGCACTAAGTCATCAAATATGTCAACTTTGTTTTAATGCTCCTACAGTTTACCAACAAAAAGAAAGTGAGGAGCATAAGAACTTAGTCGGTCACTTGCACTGCACAACCTTGCCTGAGGTATCATTGTAAGTGTACGTGATGCCGTCTATGTGAAGGGTGTCATGTTTTAGTTGTATCCTTGCGTCCCTGCTTCAATTTTTATTAGCAAACTGCCACAAAGTTTGCCGTCTTTTTTGCGCTGGCTGTACGAAGTGCTGCACGAAGACACTGAAGGTGGTGCTCGAAAGTCGATCAGAAAACGACTACGTCATCTAAATATACAAGACAGGAATGCCACTTGAGACTGGACAAAACAATGTCCATCATTCGTTGAAAAGTCGCGAGAGCAGAGCACAGTCCAAAAGAAAGCACGCTGAATTCGGAGAGCCCGTGAGGAGCAATGAAGGCGGTCTTTTTCTGGTCACGCTCATAGGCCTCAATTTGCCAATAACCACTGCGTAGATCCATGGATGAAAAATATCGGGTGTTTCTAAGGTGGTAGAGAGAGTCGTCGATGCGAGGAAGTGGATAAACGTCTTTCTTTGTCACGGTGTTGAGTTTGCGATAATGAACACAGAAACGCAATGTGCCGTCTTTCTTTTTCACCAACACGACCGGCCATGCCCATGGGCTTGTGGATGGCTGAATGATGTCATCAGCAAGAATTCGTTGCACTTGGTCAAGGATGGTGTCTTGTTCTCTGCGGGAAACTCAATAAGCATGTTGTCGAAAAGGCCTTTCGTTGTGCTCTATTATGATTCTTTGCTTTGCGACGGGTGTCTAATTTTGGATGTCATGGCAAAGCCATCACTGAAGGAAAGCAGGAGAGAGCGAAGACTCTCTTGCTTCGAAGTCAACAGTGCGCAGTTCACACCAAGCTTAACCGGAGACTGTTTGTCATCGCGAGGACCGGAAGAGAGTTGTGCTAGTGATAAGCTGGCACTCCATCTTCTGATTTCTTCGAAGAAAGCGATGACACACTGCCTCATAAAGTGTTGGCATTCATGATTGAAATATGTTAGTAGAATTTTCGCAGGCTCTTGTGTCAGTTCTATGAGACCACGGGTTGCGCATACTTGACGAGACAAGAGCACGGACACATTGCCTTCCGCATTTCTGAGAGCCGTTCGGTTGATGTCACTCAGCATGTTAACCAGAACACTGGAACGGGGTGGTACTGTCACTGAATGGTCGGATACACGCAACGTCATCATACGCGATTCACAATCCTGAGATTGTTCGTTACGTGAAAACGTCACCAGCGATTCTCGGAGATTTACAATAGCCCCATATTCTCGAAGGAAGTTTAACCCCAAGATGACCTACCTGGAGCATTCCCGCGGTACAACGAAAGTCCCGATGAAGGTCGAAGTGCCAATGTGTACTCGGGCAGTGCACCTCCCAACTGGCGTCACTAGATGACTACCCGTGGTATGGAGCTGCGGACCGTTCTATAGCGTCACCACTTTTCGGAGAGCAGCTGCGAAGTTACCACTCATAACGGAGTAATCGGCGCCAGTATCCACGAGTGCGGTAGTCGTGTGATTGTCGATGGTTGTAGAAATATCGGCGGAAATTGCTGCGTCGCGTTCAGAAAATTTTATGACAGAGATATCGGCGTCATCAACGTGTCGTGGCGGAGAACGTTTGTCAGTTCGGTCAACAGCGTCCCCACCCCCAGAGGCCGCTGGCCTCAGTTTTCCTGGCGTGGGCCAGGACTTGGGGAGCTGTTTCGTACACCAGAGAATGTGGCGTAACGACAAGGCGAGCCGAAGCGCCGAGAAGAAGGTGAGCGTGGCCGGTGGCTTTGTGCAGGAGGAAACGGCTGCTGCCCTTTTAGGTATTGCTGAATCTCGCGAGGACGCCCCCCGTTGCTGGGTCGACGCGCGTAGGGGTGAAAGTCCTGAAAGCCCATCCTACGATACGCACACAGACGGTACAGATAGCCCGCTTCGCCGCAGTAGTAGCAATGGGGCCTGTTGTCGGAGGTGCGCAATACTTCAGATATACGGGTGACTTCACGTGGAACGTCATACTGGAAAGTGCTCTCGTAGTTATTTGCAGGTGCGAATCGACGGGGCGATGGTGAGAAAGTAGAGGGCGGCCGGCGTCTGGTAGAAGGTTGATGACTCCTCAATGCTTCGAAGTAAGATGGAGCAGGAGCTTGCGCATGCATTGGGAGCAGTGGTTAGGTCAAAATCCTGAGTTCATCGCGAATAATGCCTCCCAGAATCTTCGCACTTGGGTGAGTAGAAGTGGGACGAACTAGAAATTTCGAGTTCTTCGCGGACCACGCTCCACACAAGCTTGCGCAGTGCTGATAAATTTTGTTTACAGGTGAAAGTTGAGATTATGGTGACAGAAGCTTGGAGGTCGTACTGTAGAGAGCATTGCTGAAATCCCCGCTCGATGGTAGTAGCTTCCGTGATGAACACACCGACAGTGGTTGGGGGCTCGCTTATGAGTCCAGCAAAAGGTTGCTCCTTGAGACCCCGCAGGAAGAGTCGAACTTTTTTTGTTTCGTCCATTCCTGGGTCAGCGCACTTAAAGAAGAGTGACATGTCTTCGACAAACATAGCCACGCTTTCGTGTGACTTCAGAGCCCGGCTCTGAAAAGCCTGCCGGTCTTTTTCTTTCCTCTCGGGATTTCTGAATGCCTGGCATAGCTGCCACTGAAATTCTTGCCAGTTAGCGATAGACGGCTCATGGTTTTCATACCAGATGCGAGCATAGTCAAGTGCAAAATAGATGTAGTGAAGCTTCTTGGTCTCATTCCATTTGTTGGCGGCTGTGACCCGATTGAAGTGGTCTAGCCAGTCATCTACGTCCTCAAGCACATGGCCACGAAACGTCTTCGGGGTGCGTGCTGTGTAGAACATGCTTGGGGCGGATGTGAGTTTGTCTACGTTGCTCTCTTGCGTCTGACTTGTCGTTGTAATGGTCATTCTCGCCGAACTCAGGAGGTATTCCTAGCCAGTTGCGGCTGAGGCAAAGTGCCAGGTTTTCTTCCGGAATAGTTGAACTGGTTGCAGAAGCTTGAAGCGGCTTGAAATAAAACTAGCGAATTGGGATTGTACCCAGCACCTACACCAGTTTGACACCGTAATAAATTCAGTGCAAGTAACAGTGTAGCAAACAGCGGAACAGCTTCGATTGAGCAGCGCGAGTTTGCCGTCGTCTTTCTGCTGACCAAATTCTTCGATACGCACAAGTAATGATGATACTAGCCATGCAACATCCAGAAACCCACTACACGCTCGTGTCAATATCAGCTGAAAAGCCTCGATTCATGTTATTCCCACGTATGCGAAGACGAGAAACAAAGATAAAAATTTTACTTCCTGATGCATCAATTAGGCAAGTTCTGTACATGAGATTCCTTGGACTCACACTAGACACCAGGATGAATTGGCTAAATGCAGTAGACAAGACAATATCACCACTGTCACCCCGTGAAAACATTCTTGGAAGGATGGCAGGAACAAGCTGGGGGAGCCACCCAGCATCAATGATAAGGTTCAGCTCGGCAGTAATTGTCTATTTTGTGTTTTTCCAATTGCCTCTGATCTCTCCGAGTGAGTCACAGTACGAATGAATGGAAACACTTCATCTTAAAGGTCTCAGAGTCGCTTTGGGAGTGCCAAAGTTTGCAACGAGCGTAAAGGTGCTTCATGAAACTCGTCTTCCAGCGTTACATCCTCTCGCCTCTCAACGATTGGTGGCACTGCTTTGCCGGCTTAGCGAATCGAGCCCAGGACGAGCACTACTCAGTGCCCTTCGGCGATGCACGGAATAATGAGCTTTCGTAGCCCTCAGCACCCTTCGCTATTTTGGCTTCGATTTCCTCAAAGACAACTTCCACAGGACCCACCTTGGTCACGTGAAGATGTCGACTGTCAGGTGACGATTCCACGGATACACAGCAAGTGTTCCACACCAACACTAGAAGCACGTTCTTTGGTACTTGAATATATTGACTTAAAGTACGCCAATCATTTGAAAGCATTCACCGATAGATCGGTCGACATAGTGCGCGGAGCAAGTGCTGCAGCGTTTGCGATCCCATCTCTAAAGGCGTCCTAGGCTGCGCGGCTAGAGTGCGTTGTTTCATCGACACCATGGAAAGTGGGGCAATTCAGGCAGCCCTGAAAAAAACTGAAGTTTTTTAGGCAGCAACAAGTCACGCTGCTTTCGGACAGTAAGCCCGCTTTGCAGCGGCTAAAACATGGTTTTGTTTTAGATCGATGCACTCAAAGATCACTGCGAATCTTTTAATACCTGCCTGGCATTTTAGTAAATATTAAGTTGCAACGGACTCCATCACACGTAAGTATAGCGGGTAATAAGGTGGCTGACAGACTCGCCCGGGGTGTACTGAAGCTTACACCAACGAAGAAGGCTCCCAAACACAATGAGCATATTTTATGAGAAGCTGTCAATAAGAATTTTCCCTCGTTATGGCTGACACCTCACCAGCCATGTATGACCAAAGGACTATCAAGGGAAGAGGCCTGCTTGCTTCATCGCATCCGAACAGGATTAGCGCGTACACCAGCATGACTCCACAAGCTCAGACTCTCCGCGACGCTCTTGAGCCCGAAGTGCAAGGAAAATGGTGATATAGAACACTATTTGCTTAAGGGTCGTGAGCTTCACAAGGAACGGCAAGGTTTATTTGAGTAACTGCAACCTTTAGGCCGCGTTCACACTGAGCATTCCGGCCGCCGAAAGTGCTCCGAATCCGGTTCGGCGGCGGCGAAATTCGCCGAAAGGGCCCTCTCCACGCCGATCGCTCTCGGACCAATTTTCGCGGCGTCTGCCGCCGAATCGGCCACCGTGGACCAATAGAAGCGCTTGTCAACAAATTTTGAAAAATGGCGGCTAAGCTTTACTCACTTGTTATGCCGCAGTGCACGTAACTGAATGTTGAAACCAATGAAAAATTAACCTACTCTGTGCCTACTTCGCGTCTGCATATCGTGAAAGAGGTGACCGAGCTTGCTGTTGGCGCGACCTAGCTTCTTGCGCTCTTGCAGAACAAAACGAACCCACCACCGCTGCTGGCGTCAGTGTTTTTTTCTGCTCTTCGTGCATTACATGACAGCCACTTGCCAGCAAAGTAAGCAGTACTGTGTTTTTTTGCTTCCTACGTACGAGAATCATCGAAGTATGCACCACCGGATAGCGTAGTGGCGTTTGTGAGCTGCGACAACCACCGGGTGACAGCGCATCTATCCCGCGTTCGCCCCGTGGTAGATGGCATATTCGGCGGCGCGGGGCGCGTCCAGTACGAACGACGCTGCGTTTCGGTGGCAGGGGAATTTCGGTCGCCGTAGAAAGCGGATGTTTCGGTTTGAACTAGGCATTAGGCTCGCCATGTGACAGCGTCACTGATATTGTGTTCCCGCTTGGTCACGCGATCTTCAGGAAACAGCTGTTGCAACCTCTTTTGAAATTTTTGAATGCTACAAACCTCGCATGTGACTGGTGATAAGTGACAATTATGTTTGGGGTATGGTGCAGCGAGATAGAGTACCGGCACAATACTGCATTTGAAATAGCTCAGAGGCCGCCGGCAGATCCAGGCTTACGTCTCGCCTTGCGCGATTTGTATTTTAAGACCCTGCTCGAGCTTAGTTAAAAACAAACAAATAAAGGACATTAGATACTATGAGCGAAGAGGAAAGTGGGCGGGGAAATTGCCTGCAAATTATGCAAGGCTAGATCTGCTGGCTACCTACCACACCCTATCTTAACCAAATGCTTTTAACCTACATGTATTCCTTTATATCTCCGTTGAGATAAACTCTGCTTGTCTGGCAAAAAAGAGTAAATGCTTTAACTTCCGAGATTGGTATTCAAACGTTTGCGTTGCAGCCCCTGAATGGACAAAACAATGAGCTACCTCAGATTTATCGGTGCACGTTTTGATAGTGAATAAATTTCGAAATTTTAGAAGTTTCAATTCTGGCTAAATGAATCAATATTAGCGAAGACAATTCAGATTGACAACGGCAAAAATTCCGGTTTCATTGCGCACACACCAAATTTCGGCAGACAGAAACCTTTCTCTTTCACTGAAAGGGCGTTGCGAAACGCCTGCAATACAGCCAAATGAGAAAAAGCAACCAGTGTCGAAACCGTGATAAGCGGTTTCGACATTGGTTGCAACAAGCCCACATCGCCACTGTTGTCGCGATAAGCTATTAAGTTTCGTTAGGTTGTCGTGTTATCGCTGTAGCCTACTCAGGCAAGACATGAAAGCTGAGTCGGAAGTTAGGTCCACCGTGAGGGCGTCGCAAACCCAAATAACTTCTGCTTGTATTCCTCCTTGCCACCGCGTTCTGTTGTTTCCCCTGCGGTGTCTGTCGATCGGCCTACCCTCGTACCCGCAAACACTTCTCGACTTGACTTCCCTCCTTCACTCGACAGAGTTAGGCACTGCGCCGCTTTTCGACTGAAAATGGCGCTGCGCTTCTCAAGAATCGCCGCAGATCGATGGATTATCGCTGATATGCAATTAGTGGTTCTGTCTACAGACGGCGCTCCCGTCGGCTTTCTCAAGTCAAGGTGAAGCGTTGAGTAAAGAGACGTTCTAGACATAAGGGGGTTAGTATTGCAGAATCCGTTCAGGCTCAGACAGACGATGAAGGCGCGCATAGAAAACGGTGTCGGGTATCACCTTTTCCCCCGCACGGATATTCGGTCTTGTTTAGCCTACAAGGTAATCGAGGAATCTCTATCGAGAAACGCGGAATGGGTGGCAATTTTGAGTTGTTCGATTATACTTTTTTCACATTTCTTCGCAAGGCCCAGCGATCAGTATTCGATGGTGTCACGCTATGTATTTACTAGAACCTTGGATTGAAACGTCGCCGCGCCCTTGAAGAAAAACGTTGCGTTTGCAGTGCCGCGTATACAGACGGAATCCCTTTTTTCTAAAGCGGCGGAGCGCGCGGATGCGGAGGCTGTTTTTGTCCACAGCTGCTCTCTCACGTTTTGCAAAGCTCGTGTTTATGTTAAGTACAGCACAAGGACCCAGCATGCAGTATAACTAGGGTAGGTATAAGTAAGGCGTCATTCTTTGGAAAGTTCTGCTTAAAATGGCAGCTGAAGCAGCCAGCTGCAGACGCTCCAGGCAAGTCTGATTCCATCTGTACGTCAATCGCTGGCTTATGTATTTATTTGCTGCGCATGAATGTGGCCATATTCTGTAGTGGATTACAACACAAAACTGATACGCGTTGCGTTGATTGCCTCAGTTCTACAGTGCTCGCGTGGGTGGGAATTCCGATTCGGTCTTCTTGGAAGAGAGGGAAAACAGACGGCAACCGGAGGTGTTGTTTTAGCTCCTCAAATATTTCTATTTGTTGGATTTAAATGACGATGTATTAGGTATATCTAACTATTTCTGCTCTACTCTCATGCGTTTGTACAGTCGCCCTCTTTTTTTTTCGCTTGAACGCGTGAGCGTAGCCCACCCAGTCGATAAGTGGCATTTAACGGTGCACAGTGGCAAAATGAACGAGAATACACGTATGCCTGCGATCAACAGTCGTGCGCACCTGTCTGGCTGTCCCGGGGCTACAGGACACCCAAAACAGATGCTTACAAACTCGGCGGTCGATGCTCGCACGTCAAGTTTAATAAACTGGGTGGCTGTACAGATCACCAGGGCTTTGATCAAGCTGTTCTCATGGCTTTAGCCTTGGGGACGTTCCCGTTTTTTGTGGTAAATAAACATTTGAGTTTGAAAAGTTTACATAATTTTTTTCAGAACTGTTAGTGGTATGGAGATGCGGGTGAAGTTCTTCACGCAGCGTCAATAACTGGTGCCGATACGAACAATGTGGCGCATGCAGTACTTTCTTCTCGGTGGGCTTAGGAAAGTTCGAGATTGGTGAGGTCTTTGGATCTGGCCAAATTCCAGGCTGACTGAGAACATAATTCCGGAAAAGCAGCTTTTCGTACGTGAAGTGACACTCCTCATAATTTTAGGGTTAGACCAGGAGGTTCATTACCTGCAGTATTTTTTCAAGATGCTTGACTTATCATCAGAAATCACTGCAGAAACGATTACGTCTTGAGTAGACTAGGCCGAAAGGGCAGTTTAAGCCAAATCATGGTACGTCGATTAGTGCATTCGAACATCGCAGAGGCCATAGAAAGACCGAACGACGTGACATGTCCATGTCGTGTGGCTAGTGAGGTTTCCTGTCGATCTTTCTCATCTACTTTAACTTTGCCAGTAGCCTGTCTTGGAATTAATTGACGAGAAATGCTTTGAGTTGAACAGCTGATTAAAAATGTAGTCTCGCCGTAAGAAAGCGGACACAAATTTTCGCGGTATAGCTGATAGGGGTGGTGATAGACACAGGATTGTAGAAAGCGTCGTTCTTTTAGAAGAATATACATTTGGGCAAGTTAGAATTAATTATGCATCTTTCAAATACGCAGCGCAAAAAACTGAGGACATGATAAGCAGCACCTTGCAGTGCTTTCCCACAACTAGCATTATTGAAAAAAGGCACATGCTTCTTTTTCATTCAATAAACAAGAACGACAAAGACGATTTAATAATTAACCATTAGTGAACCACACCCAATTTGACAACATTCACGAGAGACCACCGGCACTCTGCGGCGCATTTTCTCGAGTTTCTCCCGTGAAAAGATGTGGTAGTTTTGTTTATTCCGCAACCTTATTAGGGCCCCGCAGAGAGGGGGCGTTTATACGGGCTGTCACGCTTTTTGGCAGGCCGTACCAAGCCAGAAAAATTTTGAACTGAAATCCCGGCTTATCTTTGTCACGGCTATGCCTAAGGTCATCTAGAATAGGGCCACTACCTCTAGGACACGGCTGTGGAGTCGCTTGGCGAACTGACATGAAGCGGCAAAGTTTTGACTAGATTTCCTCCCTGCAGGGGTGTATTCTTGCCAGAATTTGACTAAGAGTGTATGAATCTCTCATTTTTATGGTTAAAAATTCATTTGGGGCTACGAAAGACAGAAGTGACCCGCACTGAGCACAGCGTCAAGCAACGCACGATTATACGCGCTGCCATACAGTGACTGATTGGGCTCCGACAATCTTACATTCAAGCAATGGCTAAATTGCCCAAAGTAGACATGACCGCGAAAAAAAATTGGGAGACACTTTAGCTTTACCTTTAAGAGTTGAACGCGATAGCAATGTCCTGTCCCTAGTGCGTACGGAGTTCCCTAGTGCGTACTGAGTTCAAGATGGCTTTTGTCAGTGAAGCCTTCGCGCATATATCTGCATTCTCTGGTATGGGTAGCACGCTTTGAACGATGGAGAAATGCGCATGTGAAAGTTTTTTGAGCTTACTATGCACCCAGTACGTGGGCTTAAGGGAGGGCGTCGTAACGTGTGTGCCTTCTGTAGCGGGATATTAGATGTTGTACTGGGAAGCACGTGTACAGGACGCGTCTGGTTGTAAATTACGCAAAGTGCCTTCACTTCAATTGCAAGCAGAGGAAGTTATTTTCACTGTATTTTCAAGTGGACACATGGTTCGGTGCTTGTCACGCAAACGACCAGGGTCCGATTCTCACTCGGACCCAAACGACATGGGTTTAATCCTTCTATTATCCATGACTTTGCATTCTTTGTTTGATTCACACCATTTTTGATTTTTCAATGACGCATAAGATAAGTTTCCGTTCACAACCAACGACGCTACCGCCGATACCGACACCGGAATTTCTGTGAAATGAGCTGCTTAACGCCATCGCGTCAAAAAAAAAAAAAAAAAAAAAAACTCGTGTACAGTTGCTGTTGTGCATGGTACGAATGGTGGCATGCAGTGGCGTTGCCAGGGGCAGAACACCGGGCGCGCGCCCACCACCCCGCTTCGCCTGATTTTTTATCGGCATAGAATACAGAAAAAAATGACCATTTAAAAAAGGTACCCCCGCCCCCTCCTTCCCGAGGAAAAAGAAATGAACAATTTTTAGGCTTTAGCATTGAGGGTTGAGCATGATAATGATATGCTGTATGTAGTGCATACTTCAAACTCTTAGTGCATGAAATCTCTTAGAACTTGCTATCCACCCACAGATGGCGGCACAAACATACGCAAGTGAATAGGCGCAGTAACGTGTGTGCCTTTTATATATGGTGACCTGGATTAGACCATGAAGTCATTATGATAATCACGTGTTCTGCCACCCATATTGGTCGTATAGTGGTAGGGCTCTTGGCTGAACGTGTAGGTTAAGCTCCCTCTCGAAAAGGACAGCGTGCGAACCTATTGCTTCCCCAGACTGTGCCGCTGACCATGCAATTCTCCATGGGTGGCAATATCCCACCCATCAGCTGGCCGACTGCAAAATTGCGGAATAACTTTGAACATGCACGAAAAACCACTCAGCTGTGGTGAAGTAATGACACTGATGATACTGTGTAAATAACTGCTCACGCAGTATCTCCATCTTTTAACTGACGGTGTTATTGATGGATTGCGAACGCAAGGCTCCGGAAGGGCGTCACTGCGTTGTCTATTATGAATGCGTTACGAAACAAAGGTCGCCAACCACACGTAAGAACATGCAGGGCAAGAAACCCTTTTGGTGGCAATTTCTTGATCTCAACAATATGCTCTCCCCTTTGGGCATTCACGATCTCGCTGGTTTGGCCGAAATGCTGTTTTTCAAAAGACAGCGGAACTCGATAACACAAAAATCTCTTGAAATGGGCAAATTTATTTGCATGCTCTTTTGCACAGCCGACTTTTTCATCACAAGTAGAATTTTTATAGGTATAGTTTTTTCGAGTTTTTGAAAAGAATTTACTAATCTTATTGTATGTAGCCACATTCCTTATGTTAAGTGATAGCTGGTGAACATATGGAGTAACAGCGACTTTTTTTTTCTCTACCGTTATATGGTAGTGAGTAATAACCTGCCTTGAAATTCCTCGAAGTTTCTCTTGCTAGTTGCACTCCATGGTGCCGTTTTATTTCTTTCTTACCATCTGTTGTGTGTATTTTGCAATGACGTATTCATTATGAAAACACGTCAATGGAGCCGTTGTCCGCTCACGCCTGAGAGAATTTCGCGTTACTAAGGCTGCTGATTCACTTCTACTAAATACAACGAAAGCACGCAACTTTTTTTTTACGTGAATGTATTCTGCAAACAAGGAACGCTTCCGCACAAGGACAAAACATTTAATGCACTAAAGCCCCAGGCTTAAGAAAATGTGACTTTATAGTCAAGTATAAAAATATTTACAAATATACAATCGAAAATTGCTGCAAAGGCATATTTATAGAAATGGAACCTGCTGCTACCCTGAGAATTCCCCAAGAAGATGTTTTATTGTGATCGTACAAGCACGGTTCATATTCAGAGTGTCCTGCATACCTTGAGCCAGAGTTTAAAAATATGTCGGAACACGAAATTATGACGCGACAAAACGCACGTTGCTCACCGTTGCCTGAAGTTAGTCAGACTATTTTTTGTGTTCTGAAATATTGTTTAAGTTTATATGTTTATTTAACTAACTTTTCAAGCGCCCCGCCGCAGTGGTCTAGTGGCTAAGGTACTCGGCTGTTTACTCGCAGGTCGCGGGATCTAATCCCGGCTGCGGCGGCTGCATTTCTGATGGAGGCGGAAATGTTGTAGGCCCGTGTGCTCAGATTTGGGTGCACGTTAAATAACCCCGGGTCGTCAAAATTTCTGGAACCCTCCACTACGGCGTCTCTCATAATCATATGGTGGTTTTGGGACGTTAAACCCGACATATTAATCAATCATTAACTGTTCAAGAAACGAAGATAGATAAAAAATCAGTAAGAAAGTTGTCTATCGGTTCGGAAAACGTCCGATTAGACAGTTTTGAACTTTATATCTGTCGATTACTAGTGTTTTTCCACTAATTACAAGTGCTTGCGAAGTACAAAAATAACACGTGATAAACCCGCTTGTGCACCTGTGGGTGCAATGATTTTAGTGCTCCCTAACATTTCGTGTACGAAAAACTATAGCATTTGCCCCATGGTGCTGTCTCGGTAGGGCTGCAACAATGGTGGTGGCTTTACGATGAACACGTTTTGCTATCGGCACAAAAACGAAAAACACTGTGACTGCTTATCGCTGTCATGAACCGGTGCGAGGCAAGCATGTCGTTCGTACGTGGAACGGTAGGCAACACTAGAATTATCGTGCGCACTGACGCTCGAGCAGGTTTGTCCCGTGATATTTTTGTATTTCGCGGGCATTTGTACTTAGCAGAAAAAAACTAATACCTTACAGATATAAACTTCGAAACTCTAATCAGACGTTTTGCAAACCGATCTACAGCTTTATGATTGAAATTTTCATCTATCTTCGTTTCTTGAAAAGTTGTTTGATTAAACATATATAATTAACCAATATTTGAGAAGACAAAAATAGTCTAACTCCAGGCAACGGGGAGTAACATGCAATTGGTCGCACCGTTTTTACATGTTCCGGCATATTTTAAATCTCTGGCTTGAATTACGTGGGTCACCCTGTATATCTGAAAAGTCATTGTCTTCGTAAACATTATATTTTAAAAGAGTGAAGTGGCGCGCTTTTCACTGAGCAAAATCTCCACTCTGGGGAACTCTTAAATAATTAGCATATATGGCATTCGCACAGCCGCACATCACCGCGCATTACTTTTTTTATTCAATGTGTGGCGTGCTCAAACTGCGCACACCACCCAAACATTAAAATTATTGCTACATAGATGCTCATATATCTGTATGAGTGCCTACTATTTATTATCCCGGCTACTATTTTGCTAGCAGTAGTTTCTAGCTCATTGAATCTTACCGCACTACTGGTGACTTTTGTGGAAACCAGTTTCTATTACAAATGACCTAGCTTCAACACATCAATCATTTCCCCCGACTCCTCTGCCAGTTTCTTTGGTTGCTCTCACTCCAATACTGATTTGGGGAGCAATACGAAACACGAGCACGTATGCCATCAGGATACAGATGGTGGCAGGAGCATACCCAAGTGAATTGTTCGCTAAAAGTATATCGAATGTTGATGAGCAAAGCTACGCTCAAACGCCCATGCAGTTTCATACATCTTGAGTACGTTATCATTTCAAGCCTTTTACACACAGAGCATAAATAGCATCTTAGAAAGCTAGCGTATCAACGCTGCTTAGTTTCTCAAGCTCCGAGACAAAATATTGCTGTTCAGTATTAGGGCGATTTGAACTACTGGATTCAACACAAAGGCACATACCTCTGTAGTCAGAGATGAAGAGAACCAAGCACTTTCTTCACTACCTAGTTCAATTTTTACTTGCGTCAGAGATGGACGAATTTGAAAATTTATTCAAATTCCTGAAGTGCCCGACTCAACGTGCAGCGGGCTGCTCTCATGTTGGGACAGTCAGGCCGAACCTGACCACTACATCGTGGGCGTACTTGAAAGTCCACTGTTGATCACGGACATAGGGGCTCCTGATAGCGGATACCCGCTTGTCTTTATTGGATTGGTTTGTGCCAGGCAACGAGGGGCAACACCAGAACATGTGGTGTAGGCTTGCGAATTAGTTGTAATGCCGGCAAGAGCTATTAGGATACATGTCAGGATAGATTAGATTTGTGGGGTTTAACGTCCCAAAACCACCATATGATTATGAGAGACGCCGTAGTGGAGGGCTACGGAAATTTTGACCACCTGGGGTTCTTTAACGTGCACCCAAATCTGAGTACACGGGCCTACAAATAAAGAAATTATTCATAACCACCGGTCTACACTAGCGAAACTACGTAATGGAGTCTCATGCCTCTGCAAATGCTTAAATTGTTCAATTGTAGGCCCGTGTACTCAGATTTGGGTGCACGTTAAAGAACCCCAGGTGGTCAAAATTTCCGGAGCCCTCCACTACGGCGTCTCTCATAATCAAATGGTGGTTTTGGGACGTTAAACCCCACAAATCAATCAATCAATTAAATTGTTCATAAACTTCTATGCCAATTATACGAGTGTATACAGCGGAATTCATTGTATCCGCATGCATTTTGTGTATGTTTTTGAGTTGTTTCATTGATATTGCTTAGTTGTGAATTTTAACGAAAGTGACCTTTAATTCTTAAATTGTTTTATGTAAACTTCTTATGCTATTTATGTTTGAATTTTGTGTTTACAATTTCAGGTTGCTTGAAACCAATGTATTGAATATATATATTGTTTGTCAGTGCTGATGTCTAAGCTTTGCAATGTCACGGACTGCGGAGGGACAAGGGCCTTTGTCAGGCTGTTCGCCTTTAGCCCTTTGCCCCTGCAGTGATCTCTGTATCCGGCTTACTGTAAATAAAAATACTACTACTACTACTACTACTACTACTACAACATTTCCGCCTCCATCGGAAATGCAGCCGCCGCAGCCGGGATTGAACCCGCGACCTGCGGGTCAGCAGCCGAGTACCTTAGCCACTAGACCACCGCGGCGGGGCACATGTCCGGATACATATCAGGTAATAAAGCCGGGCTGAGAGACGAAACTGTCTGCAGTAGCCTGAGATTCAAAGCCTGCGCTCGATTAAACTTCTTGTTAAGGAGGGGAAAGTTTCTCCTCTCGATATAAAAGCGCTGTTTAATTTAGTTATAAGTGGTCAGTTGAGATCTGTTCTCTACAACTGCGGGCCGTCGAGGGAGTTCTCCGTGGTCGCGGAAAGTGAGACTTCTTGTTTCGGAGTGGGCCAGCTCGTTCAGGTTTGTTCGGCCTCCTCTGATGCGTCCCATGTGAGCGAGAAAGCACATAAGAGAGAAGGTGGTGATGTTTTTGCTCTCCAGTATGTGATAGGCTTCTCTACATATGGCGCCAACGCTGAAGGCACGGATGGCTGCCTTGGAAACGCTGAATACATGTTCATGTTTGTAATCCAGAAGCACCAGACAATGGCGGCGTTCGGCCCCACATGACGACGAGCATCGTACTGAAACGGCGTTATTGCTCGAATTCTGTGGTTGATCAATACTGCTGCAAAATAATTTCTGTTGAAATATTGGGCTGCGTCGACGAAGTAGTTTCCACCAGGAAGTTCTGATGGCAGACGTAGCGGCATCACCGCCCTGACCTTCCATCTTTCCGCGTTGCGCTGCAGATGCATATTGCGTGGGGTGGGGATATGGGGGTGGTATCTTTTTGCTCTTTCAGGAGGCCCTGGTAGGTGTCTTCAACTTTGCTGCATGAGGTGCCTATCTTTATGACGAGTCACCTGCTCGCCCTGGGGCCAGAAAGCCTGTCTATCTGCGCCCTTTATTATGCTTCTGCGATATGTTTTACAGTATTGTGAGTGCCCAATTACAAGAGTCGGTCAGTGCGTCTGTAATTTGGTAGTCCGAGTGCGCTCCTGATTTTCCTCGTTATCTTGGCATTAAAAGCTGGTCTCGCTCGGCCCTTTTCCAGGTGTGCATAGCCGCTACATATCTGAAAAGGCACAAAAAACGTGCACAATCCTTATTAGGTTCTCTTCGCTCAGGTTTTGCCTTCTGTTAGCTATCACCTTGATGAGACCAATGACGCTATTGTCTGCTTTGACAATTTCTGAATGGTTAAACAATTTGTGCCCGCTGCTTCGAGGGACATTCCTAAGATTTGAATAGATGATACTTAGTGGATGGGATAGCCACACTTAGTGTAGATATTATTGTCAATTTCAGTGGGGGGTTTCCGAATATGTGGCTTGGGTTCTTTTCTACTGGGACTGTAGACAAGGAGCCCTGATTTGTTTGAGGAACACCGCAGTCTCATACAGGTCTTCGAAAAAGTGCTCTGTAGTATCGACAGTTTCCTAGAGAGCGGCTTCGACTTGTCCGTCACTGGCCCCCACGCACCAAACAGTCATGTCGTCCGCGTAAATTGTGTGACCAATGCCCTGGATCTTGGCTAGGTCACTTGAGAGACCTAGCTTCTCGCGTTTGTGAGGCTCATAAACATTTATAGACATCTTTTTTCCCATATAGCGGACGCTTTATATCGCCAGATACTGATATACTGTGTTGCGACTCCGACAAACCTCCCACGCTCTACGTTATGATCGGCCTGCCTGGCTTGACGCCGCTTTGATTCTTGAGAGATTGCAGCTGGGCCTACCTTGATTTCGTCCGAGTCAGCACTCCCAGAGATGTACCAAGAGCGGCGACAACAGAAAAATCATTCTTCTAGTTATCCGAGGTCGTCGGCACTCTTTGTAAACCGGACACGCCTGACAGACTGACGGATTTAGAAGACTTCTTGGCCGTCGAGGCGGCTTGCTTTGTCGTCAAGGTGCCCTGGGCAAAAGGCCCAGCGTATGAAAACTACCTGCGGATGCCTTTCCCACGTTTTCCGTTGCTATTTCCACAAATTGTGGTCGGCCGGGCGCCGCATATTCATCAATGCAACAGACTACGAAATAAAATTCCACGTAAGACTCAACGTCTTCGTGCTGTGATGTGTCGTGCGCGATGTGCAGTGTTTTCTCCCTCGCCATGCGCTGAACTGAGCGTGCCTCTTCCCCCTTTCATGGCTTGAGAAGGAGGCGCCGTTTCACCTTCCCCTTTTGGGGGCGAAGTTGAAGATGGCAAAATTATTTGAACTGTCCTGACCACCATTGTTTTTTTCTTGCAGGGAGTCTTGGGAAGGCCAGGACATAAAATGCGAGCGCCGAGGCGCTCCCGACTGACTCTCACAAGCTCGCAAAAGCTCCAATCATGCTTACATTGAGAGCTTCTATGATGCTGCTCTCATCATGTAATAACACGCTACCTGTATATAATGTAATTAACAGTTACTGTTAACAGCTAGGAGCTCCTCTCCTCGACATCTTCCCGGTACTCTGGCTGGCTCCGGTCCTCTGGGCAGAACCGAGGTTACATCAAGCGGATGGCAGCGGTGCGATGCAGCTAACAATCAGAGCATATCATCTGGTTGGAAACGACGGGATGTCCCATGCTTGACACGGGCTTCAATGGGATGGTGAGTGCTGGATGTTTTTTGAGTTTTGCCAGGTTTCAGGTTTTGAAGTTTTCTGAAACTGTGTGTAGATATCTGCGCGTTTGGCTTTGTTGTAATGCTCCCATACGTCACAGCTATTCATCAAATTTTAGTTTTTATGTTCTAAACTGGCAGTAATTTTTCCGTGCGTAAAGGCTTCGCTTCTTCGGTACCTAACGTTACGGCGTGTAAAAAAGTCCTCTTTCGTGAAGACCACGGAGTTGGTAAAGAAGCTAGAGAAACCAGACCTCTTTCTACTGTGCGAAAAGCTGGGAATTAGGGTTGGGAGAGATGAGAGAGTCGCCTCTGATTTGGGTTATTTAGGAGTGTGGTGCGGAGGATGTGGATATTGAGGAATATTGGGAGGAAGTTGAAAAACAGAAAAAAAGGCACCGAAAGAAAGCGAAAATGGAGTGAGGAAGACAGGATACTCGAGAATATGCGTTTAGCATTAGGAATTTATCAGGCCTCAAGTAACCCAATTGACGGGATACTATCCTCCGACAAGAAAATAAATATTGTCCTGCCGAAACCACAGCCGCAGCGAGCGGCTCGGAAGTTAAAGAGGAACAAAAGTATAAGGCTAGAAAGCCGGTCGTATGCCACCGTTGCCAAGAGCCTGGTCACATTACGATCGGCTGCCGAAAGCCTAGGAGTGTTCCCTTTTCGGCGGACAGTAGCGATAGTAATCAGGAGCAAATAAAATCCCACATTCAGGAGGTGATTATAGAGAAAGCGTTGTGTAACGCACCGCAAGAGTCAGCCACAACGTCCGATAGTGCAGATCCCTACTCATTGGAAAATGAGGTTACTACAGACGAACGCGTGTGTGCGCGGCAAAAGGTTGAAAATAAAAGTGTGAGTTTGCCGTTAGCCCGCGTTGAGAAAAAGGGACCACTCAGACTGCTCGCCACGGAAACTGTGGTGTCCCAATACATTCCCGAGCATTATCCCTCTCAGAATGACGCGAATATGCTTCCGAAAGGCTTTTGTTTTGGTGGCGAATTGGCGACAGCTATTGTGGAATCCGATGGCCTGTGAGTCTACTCATAAGATTCCGGAAGCAGACAGCGCTAATGAAGTAGACTGTAAAGCAGAAAGCGCTAATGCAGTAGACTATAAAATTCCAGGTGACGATGCGCCTAGCTTATCACGAAAGGAAGATGCGCTTAAGATAGCGCGAGGTGATGAAGCGCTTGGATTAGCGCGAGGTGATGACTCTCAAAGAGAGACATCTGATGGCGAGCCAGCTGGCTTAGAAATATTAAATTGTAACGTTCTTTCGAAAGTGCACACAGCTAGAAATAACGCCGAGGATAAGCCAGTTGAGCCGCCTGGAGTTTTGAGCTGTGTACTTCTGAGCATTATTGCCGAGTCGGTGAGCGTTCCGTGCCACCCCGAAAGAAAAGGGTGCCGGCGAAAACATAGAGGGAACGCGAAGGGTCAGTGTTGCCTCGAGCGGAGGCAGGAACTCCCCAGAAAGCTTGCTAGAAGTAAAAAAGTTGAGGGTAAGGCATGAAGTGAGATTCAGCCTGAAGCGTGTCGCAAAAGCAAAGAAATTCAAACGTCGAAGTGGCCGCCTGGCCTCATCGCCTTTAGCCCTAAGTAGACAGGCGAGCAGAACAACGAGGTGCGTTCTGAGGAAAGACAAAAGCTATCCACCTCCACATTGAAAGGGTAACCGCTTGACCATGAGGCAAACAAGGGACATGCGAGACCATCGGTATGCCTCTGTATAAGAGTTTGGGAGCTGCAGAACAAAGGCCACTGCCTCTCAGTGCTTCGGTGGTTTAGGACAGGCTGGCTGTTTGCCGCTCCGTCACAATCTTGCATCTCGGAAACTGCGGCATAATCGTCCTCCCAGAGCCCGTCTCAAAGGGCTCCCCATAATGTTTCGGACAGTGTAACGATACCAAGGATTTCTCTTGTTCAGTCTTGAATTGTTTTGCTTATAAGGTTTGCATGTCTGCCGATGAGCAAGGAGTATGCCGATTTTCGGAAGTTTTATTTTCCTCCTCATTTTAACAGCACACTTTGCAAGATTTATTAGTTTCCTTACAATTAGCAAAGCCTTACGCCCGAATAGAGGGTTTCGCGCAAGTTGATTTTAACGAAGAAGTAGGCTGAAGGTAAAAGCCTTTGTTCAAACCTTTTGTTTTACAGTGTGGTGTAGGTTTTTGTTTCTGTTTTATTTTATGCTGTTTTTTTATTTTAATGGAGAATTAGGATAAATGTAAGAGCCTCTGTATAAACCTTGTGTAGTTTGCAGCATACTTGTTGGTATGCGCATCAGTGTAGTGCAGGATTTTCGCTTTTCTGTTAGTTTTATGATATATGCGCGAGTTTGATTTTACGTTTCTCTCATGAAGTGAGAGGTGTAAATAATTAACTACCTCTTTCGTTTTGTTTCGCCCGTAGCACCTGCGTGCCTCAAAGGCTGTGAATCTCTCTGGGAAATGATACAAAACGTTAGGCTGTTAATTTGCTTCGTACGTATTATAATCTGAGCTTGTCATAGCTTCGTTATCTGATTCTTAGTTTTTACAACTAAGCGCACCACTTCTAAATTTCTAGGGAGCTTTATCATAACTGTAACCTGGTATTTCTCGAGGTCATTTGAATGCTCTCTTCTTGCGTGGTTTTTTTCTGGCGATTGCTAGCCGTGGCTCCGGTCCAGAGATTGGTACAGCCTGCCTCAACGTCTATGAGAGAGCGGATCTACGGTCTCTGCGGAGTGCTTTTGTGCTGCAACCTCTTCGAGACCTCCTGTGGCGGTGGACGGGCTGTTATGATCGGCCTGCCTGGCTGGACGCTGCTTGACGCATGAGATATTGCGGCTGGGCCTACCCTGATTCCTTCCGAGTCATCGCTCCCAGAGATGCACCAAAAGCGGCGACAACAGAGAAATAATTCTTCTAGTTATCCCAGGTCGTCGGCGCCCCTCGTAATCCTTTTGGACACGCCTGACCGACTGACGGATTAGGAAGAGTTGTTGGACGTCGAGACGGCTTGCTTTGTGGTCAAGGTGCCCCTGGCAAAGGGTCCAGCGTCTGACAATCATTTGCGGATGCGTTTCCCACGTTTTTCGTGGTGTTTTCACAATTTGTGGTCTGCCGGGCGCTGCATACCCCTCACTGCAACAGACTACGAAATTGACTTCCACGTAAGACTCAACGTTTTCGCGCCGTGCTGTGTCGTGCACGGTGTGCAGTGTTTTCTCCCTCGCCATGGGCTGAACTGAGCGTGCCTCTTCCACCTTTCGTAGGCTGAGAAGGAGGTGCCATTTCACCTTCTCCTTTTGGGGGCGGCGATCAAAATGGCAAAATTTATTCGACTGTCCTGGCCCCCATTATTTTTTTTCCTGCAGAGAATCCTGGGAAGGCCAGGACATAAAACGTGAGCGCCGAGGCGCTCCCGACAGGCTCTCACAAGCTCGCAGAAGCTCCCATCATGCTTCCGTTGAGAGCTTCCATGATGCTGCTTTCATCATAAAATAAAACGCTACCTGTATATATTGCAATCAAAAGTTACTGTCAACAGCTCCGGGCTCCTCTCCTTGACGTTTCCGCGGTACTCTGGGTGGCTCCGGTCCTCTGGGCAGAACCCCGGTTACATTATCTACTACTTCTAATAGAACGAACTGTTATTTTAGTGAGGCACAATGCTTTGAGCACCTGCAGTGCTGCTGAAAAACCCGGCACCCAAGATGCTGGTGCATATTGTGGTGCTCCTGTATAATATGGAGCTTACAATCTGGCGGCTGCTTTTTTTCTTTTCATGTACTGGCTTTTTGTGTGATCGCGCGCACACGCGTGGACAAGTAGCGGCCTCCCATGGCGATATCTGTAACGAGTGAGTGCACTATGTTCAAATCCGCCAATGGCTGAAAGATGGGCTTGCTTTTAAAGACGATAGTCTTTTTTTGGGGGACCTTTCACGCAAAAAATTGGTCTGTCTCTCTCTCTCTCTCTGTGTGTGTGTGTGTGTGTGTGTACATTTGTCTCTTTGTCCACTCCTAACGACACCGGGTACTTGAAATGGCCGACCCCATCCACAGCGCCCACCAATGTCGCTCAAGATTTAGCGTTCATACTTGTGCAATTGTCAAATAAAAAGCAATTATTGCGCATTTCTGGGGCATTATAACAACTAGTATATATCCTGAATGTTCGTATTTTACGACAAAAGGCTTACATAAGTAATTTCAAGGACCGTGGCGGTTATCACGCTGCGCTGACCACGCAACGCTTGCATGAAAATGCGAGCATTTCCAACGCTTTGCTAAGACGACACAGTGGCGGCACCTACCCGTCGCCTTGCGTTCTAGAACTTATTACCTCTGAGACGGGCGCGCACACCAATCTCAGAGCCACACGCTTTGTTTACCAAGAAAACTGCCAGATGGCACTCATGTCTCACGTGTGACGTGACTTTACGCACTCGTTCGCCTCCATTGTAACGCAGTGCCTCCAGAATACCATTAATCAATTTTCTTATGCAGAACATCAAATAAATGTTTTGTTCACTCTTTCCACACACAAGGCTCTCGTCTTTTGACGACATTTGCAGCTTAACATGCAAATATGGGGCCAATTTTTTTGTATATATGCCGTGATTTGTCGAGAGAAGAGAAAGCGATTTTCAGCTGACTTTGATAATATATTTCGAATTCTAGGTCGCGTGCAGCGCTATATTATTTGGCTCGCGGGTTGGCAGCCTGTACTACCAATCGGCAGCGTTTTCTGACCATGTTCAAAAAGTGCTGCAGGGCACCTTTATTCCCACTGAAGCACCTTCTCTGGAGATATTCGGACGGTGAGTAATGTATTATCATGTATTCCGTCTTTTTCTTGAAAGTAATATGTCTCGAATTTCGACTAAACGCAGGCGTGTGCTTTTGTCTCCAAGAGCAACAGTACCCTCTTCTTAGAGTGGGATACCCAGGGATATTTCTTTGTCATATCAGTCGTATATTTACGTTACCACCCATGTATGAGGGACCGAATTTCAAACAGCAGGCGCACTTTTGTGGCGAGGCGCTGTTCCAATTTCTCTGAAGTTTTCCAAACTCTAGTCGCCAATCACCAGAACGTGCATGAGCTACACGTAAATTTGAACAGAGGGTTCTTATCTACAGCTGGTGGGATCGCTACCTTCCAACATCCCAGCATTGTACGCACACCACTACTCTTCCGTACATGTCTCATAAAATAGGGCTCCGAATATTTTAGCTTGAAAGCCAAAGCAATGGCAGTATCAGATCAACTCGGAAGCTGCTTACGGGCCACGCCTATGGCCAGAGGTCAACGGACGTCCGAAGCTGGGCAGGAAGGTGGCGAAAGTAAGCAGGAAAGTTGCGTTGCTCTTCACTTTGCTTCTGCAAGGTAGTCTGTGACGTCACTGTGGCGCGCCCCTCACTGTGAACGCGAAACCGAAGCGCAATCTCGTGGTGATGGCAGTGGTGGTTTACGGTATGGGCGATTTCCATGCAGTATATACCCGCAGTGCGGTGGTCGCAGGAAGCGGCAGTTTTCCTAAAAACGTATTGGCTCACACGTGGACGGCATGGCGTCGGCGATGCAGCGACGTAGCCGACACCGTTGCCTCGCCAGCGGTGGTGCTGTTAGGTATTGACATGGGTGCGGGGAAGGGAGTGGCATGAGACCGAACCACGCTCGACGCGTAATTATCATGTTGTGATAACCAGCTCCTATTTTATTCTTATACCACAATATACTCTATAGGTGAATAACATTTCTTGCCTGACCAAACGCCTGCAAAGGCTCTTTTAAAAAACAAATGAGTTTCGAGTGCTCCCGTGGCTCTTTATTGAAATACTCGAGTGTTACACAGAAGGCTTGGGTTCAAGCCCTATTGGCTCACGAGTACATCTTCGTCATTTCACTTTTTTCACATATATTGAAACGAAGATGCGTGAGCCTACGGGGTGCGGAAGAATAAGAAGAGTAGTGGAGCGGCGCCTGGACTGTGTGGTTGGGTAGAAGCGTTCTAGGCCTGTCTATGAAGTACGCTGCTCTTTCACAACGCCTTTTCACCTCATCTTTAAATAAACACAGTCACTCGTAACAATATATTGGTTAGGGTAACAGCGATGAGGCAATACGCACGAAGAGGTACCAAAAATCTGCGCTCTATAATATATAAGTAATGAATGCTGCTAGTAAAATTCTTTTACACATTCAACATTTCGCACTTGTTTCTGATTGAATAATATGTGTGGTTGAAAGTTTAAAGATCACCATGTGATTATGAGAGACGCCGCAGTGAATGGCTCGGAAATTCTGACCACCTGGGGTTGCGTAACGTGCACCCAAATCTGAGCACACGGGCCTCAAGCATTTTATCATGAATCGAAAATGCAGCCGCTGAAGCCGGGATTCTATCCCGTGACCAGCGGATCAACAGCCTTTGTTCCTTGTCTAGTATTTTATGAAGCACGTTGCAGGGCCTCCCCGGCAGGATCTCGCTTGCTTCAGGGGATCATTTGCAACCCTAAAATACGACCACAAATCCTGAAGTGCAGTAAGATCGTACAGCCGCAATTGAACAGTATGATTAAAAACAATTCTGATAGCCCCGACTGGACGCTTGAATATCGCTACGTGCTATGTATGATGTTTAGCGCGAGAGTTATGCTCAATTGCGTTATCCTACCGTCAATCACTTCGCTTTCAATCAAAGCGGCATTCCACAAATGACCCCTGTAGAAGACGCAGGCAAGCTTTTTAATGATTGATAATGTACGTCAATGCCATAAAAAGTGTATCAGTCGTATCAACTTGAAAGCTTGCACAGTAGAAGTATTGAGAATCATTTTACTAGCGTTACTGATGCCCATCGAGGAGAATTGGTGTGAAGCACTACTAAAAACGCCATTTTACTTGAGATGTAATACCTTTTATTCACACGCACAAAAAAGAAAGAACTTTTAAGTGAAGGGTGGCTGGATCTATATACCGGAATACGGTAGAGTAAGGCCTCTACAGTGGTTATCTCCTCCATCGCTCAGTGATGCTTGATTGTGAATTTGTGGATGGCTGATTCACATCCTTCATAGGTTAATGGCAATGTAGCATGAGAGATGCATAATAGTAAGGCGACGATTGGGGCTAGTTGGTGGTTCATGTCGATGTCTTGATTATGCGTCGTTTTAACAACAATACCAATGAAGAAGACACAGAGGCCAACTGGTTTCTTGTCAAGGTATGTTCCTCTCTGCGCCTTTTTCGGGGGTATTTTTGAATCGGTGTGTGACCAAGACATCAAAGTCGGCTGGCTGTGATATAGTATGCGGAGCTCGAAATAATTTTTAGTCGCGTCTACACCAACACTAACTAACACTAACAGACACTTAAAGAAGTGTTTTAGAGAAGAAAAGCGACGGCAAGCACACAACCACAGTGACTACCCACATGCAGGCCACAGGCTTGTGATGCCAACCTGCCATTTACATTTGTCGGGACAGGCATGCCGGGAACAGAGTGCGTTGACAGTCGTTACCCATATGTCAGCGTCATCCTGGAAGCCTCGGAACTGCGGAACTTCCGAAAGAGCTGTGTAAGGTGTGTAGGCCGGCTGGACCCCGGAGCTCAACGCTGCGAAGTGGTCTAGCTGTTCGGACAACAGTTGCGTGAGCGCACGCAAGAACTCTGCGCAGCTCTCGGGTGCGGTGCCTGATGAGCGAAAAGCCACGTCCACGCTGTATTTGGTAGTTGTAGCACTCAAAGAAGGGAGGCCCATGGCCAAGGAAGCGTGAACGGCCTCCCTTGACGGCTCACATGACGGTAGAGTGGATCTTGAGCGATCCACGCCTTGGATAGCGCAAACCGCGTTCCCAGAAAGCAGCTCGTGCGCATGTAGGTGCTGTAACCCGGCAACATCCCACCACGGCCAGCCCTGTCGATACCCACAGCCTGAAAGGCATAATTAATTTTCGCTACAATAAAAGATGTAACCCGGCTGGACGTACAGCCATCAGATAACACCGGTAATCACGTGACATGTTACGTCACGCATCTCTTTATATAGCACGTTACCTAAACACGTGAAAAACACGTTACCTAAAGCTAGCAGCCGGGGATCGCCAAAGATTTTCGGCAATGGCACCGTTCTAAGGAAGCAGACAGACAGCAACCGATTCTGGTCCAGCTTGTTGTTGTTGTTGTTGTTGTTTCCCTGTGCGAATGGCTCGTACCCAAAGGAGGGGATTGGCCGATTATAAGGTGAATTTGCCCTATACTTTCAGCATTGCGTCTTTCCTATAAAACTTTTGTAACTTAATTTTGATTTGAAATGCCGATATTAAGTTTACAGAAAAAAATGAAGAAATATAGTGAGACCTAATTTAGCAAGAAAATCGCTTAGTCGCAGTGATGTATTCTTGAACGGCGAATAAAACATCCCTGTGGTTGAAACCCAGTGCAGAGGCTCCAAATGAAAAAAAATCAGGCTGTGATAATTGCAAGCCCAGTCTTCGAAGAGGTGGTGCTAGTATGCTTTGCCTGAATAAATCGAAACGGCGACAATGTAATAAAAAATGACTGATCGTTTCCTCTTGATTACAGTAAATGCACATAGGGGAATTCGATATACCTGATCTATGCCTGTAAAAATTGAGGGAGGTAACGCGGCAACGAAATTTAATGATGACAACTTCCATCATCCTTGAATTAGACAGTTTACTGCGCCAGAGAAATAACCAGTGTTTGTACTCTGGAGAAGTCGTCACTGCAGGGTCTGATAAATTTTGCCTGATTTTAAGTGTGCGAAATCGCGCCACCTTAATGTATATTGTATGAGGGAAAATAGGAATAATTGGTGTCGAAAGCGATGCCTTCGCAAGAGAATCAGCTATTTTGTTTAACAACAAACCTTTGTGCCGTGGTGTCCAGATTAAGTGAATACTTCGGAGATGGCAGGGAACCAATGATTTGAAAATTTCAGTATGGGTGAGCGACCAGATGCGGACAGAGAAGAGCACACTGATAATGAATCAGTTATGACTGCTACGACTGGAATGGAAATATTTACCTTTCGCCGAGATAACATTATTGCCATGGTCCAGCTTGCTAGCTTGCTTGCTTGATTCTTACTTTTGTGGCTCTCACCCACTAAGGCGGATTGGCCAAGAAGCCAGTGGTTAATGCAAGTCAATACCTTTAGGTTACCCAGGCTAATAGGATTACTTTGTTTTGACAGGGAAAAGAATTTGGAACAATGTGAGAAAAGAAGGAAAGAAGAGAAATAATAGAATTCGTTGAATATCTCAGATGTAATCGTTAAATAAAAATTTTCTGAAGGTTAAACATTAGAGTGTAACAGCTAAATAGTAAATGTTAGATTGGCTAATAAAAATTGAGAGCCTATCAATGGCTCAGAAAGGTAATCTTCTTGTGTTACATAGGAATTCGCAGAGAGCCCCACAGATGTTCTTGTCGCTGCGTCCTAATGAAGCGGCCCCAAAAGACAAAATATTAGGAGTAGTAGGAGATATTGCTAATTTTTAAAATCAAAATCGGAAACAATTTTTTCTTTGATTTTTGAAACGGTGACTTGTAAAAAATAATGGTCGATATGTTCGGGTTCATTAAAGTTTGAAAAGAGAGGTGGCCCCAGACCAGACCTATTTAAGTAGAAATTAGGAGGTGGTACATGGCAACGTAATAATGTTACAGAGACTTCCAATTTACGCGCAGGACACTATTTATTATTCCACGCGAAGTGAAGGTGCGAGAAATCTGTATTCAGTATCGTAATTTTTGATAAGTCATTAAAAAGGGAAGTTATCTGAACCTCGCTGCTGGTACACAAATTGAAAGAGGCATGATTGGCACAATCGGAAGATCAAGGGATGCTCGCACGAGTATTTCAGCTATCTCATTTATGAATATACTACGATGGCCTGGCACCCATATGATTCGCACTAAACGAATGTTTGCTGGTATAATGATTTACAAGTTTCTAGTACTGCTCACGCCAACGAAGATAAATATGGACAAAAGAAATAAGAGTCGGGCCACACTGTATTATGAGGTACAGTGTGGCCAATCCCCCATATGGGTATGAGTCAAGATCTCTTAGGAGACAAGACAAGACAAGACAAGAGTCAGTCACTATCACAGCTGTCGAATAAGTCGCAGACAGTTTACGAAGAGCTAGTGTAACGGCCGTTAATTCCGCTTCAAATATTGGTGTATAATAAGGGAGGCGTAATGAAAATGACTAAAATAATGAGAAAGAAAAAATACCCACACCTGCCTTCTTGCCAATCATAGATGCATCCATTGAAATTGCTGTATTAGTACCTAATTGTTGTATTATCTGTCTTCGTTGTCCTCGTCTTCCCAGTGTAGCCTAGCAGGCGCCTGCGCGCCAGCGGTGCTGCCATCCTTACAGTAGCGATGTCCAGGTCAATCATTCTGGTGAGCAAAAGCGCTGTACGTCATCTTACCGCTTGTGGCATTGCTAATACTGATGTTGCTTGTGGTATCGCTACGTTACGCAACTGTAGAAAACTATTCATACAAAACAAATGCGACTGTTCAACATATGCCGATGCGCACATTGTAAAGTCTTAAATTGTAAATATTTGTAAATATCTTAAAGTCATTTCGTAACGTTTTGCTCGATGAAAAATTAAGAGGAGTCATTTTCGCTCTCCATGCTTCTCATATCATATTGGCTGCTAATGTACATGAGATCTGCGATTTCTCTTTATTTTTTAACCGTAGAAAGCTATCGTGTTTGTGTATTGGCGGGTGCATTCTTTTTATTTATTATAAGTTTTCTTCCATTGACGGATGCGTAGTGACTATCAGGACGACCCGGTCCACGCGACTGGTCCATGTCTTTCAAGTGCACGTGACTGCTCCATAACTTATCTTTGTAATTGTTTTATTTTATTTCTTTTCTGCGTGCGTTCTTTTCTGCAAAGGCTCGGACGGGACTTCGTTTTTTAGCTATGGAGATCAGCGAGACTCAAAATTCTGTAGTGCGCACCGGAGTTAGCCCTGCTTTACTGTTATGCTGCTTCAAATGCAAAAGGCTAAACGCGACACTTCGCGCATTCGTGGCCTGCAGACAGCTCGCCACTTGGTGTTCCCGAATGACGAAGCGAAAGACCGCGCCCTCCGACTTTGTGAAACTGTTAGTGCGTGGGAGTGTGTGTTCAGTGAGATAGTTTTTGTTAGCGTGCGTGTATGTGTGTCAGGTTGGAACAGACTTACACGCACACTGTTGCCATTGTGGCTCATACGCACACACATACGCCACACATACGGGCTCACATACAGGCAGCTCTGTTACCACTGTGTTTTTGGTTTTTCCCGCGCTCTTTCGCGGGAATAACCATAGATAAAGTGGCAACAGTGAGTGAAGAGAGAGTGCAAAGCGTGAGTGATTTGAATGGTTGTGCGTTTCTGTGACTTGCGGATACGCGTGGTTTTGAGCTGTTGCGCGATGACTATTGTAATCAGAGTGAAGTGGTACATGAATTTAGCCTGAAATATTTACTGTTTCAAGAGTATGTCATGCGTTCATTTACCATATTTTACTTGCAGGTCATCTTTGTGAAATACCAGCACTACGTAACACACAGCTGATGGACCACTATTCTGCAGATTTTTACCTTAAATATGCTCAGGCGATGTGCAGTTTGTGCCTCCAAAAACTAATTGAATAGTAAGTTCGAGTTGAGGTGGCATAACACTCACTCTTCTCCATGCATTTCATGTAGAAAGGTAATGTATTTGCCATAAAATTATTTTGCTGATTAAAAGATTTTCTCGGGATGTTTCCCAAACGTACAGGAGTGATTTTACAGCACTGGCTCCCTGTTTCAATGTTTGACGAAATAGGTATTAAAAAACAAAAGTGGCAAGGAGTGAACACGAAAAAGTAAACTGCGTAAAATGCCACTCAGCTTTGTTAGCACGTTAAAATGGTTTGTTCTCGTCTTTTTAGCTTCGTAACTTAAGCATTGTCTCAGGTGCACAACACTCTATTTGCAATTTTCTGCCTATGTTGTTGCTTCAATCTTTATTTTTTCCTTATTATGAATACCATGACGAACTTGAAATTAGCATCACTTGATGTAAAAGTCACCCAAACGAAATTTGTTTCTTCATGATGCAGTGCATCAGCAAATTCTTAAAAATCTGGCTGCCGTTGGCTGCAGCCTCCTGTATATTCTAAACGCATTTATCAGCCCCCCCTCCCAACCCGGCCCTCTCCCCCGTGGGCAAATATTAGAAGGAGACCAAATTCGCGTACCTGCTTCACAAGCAACCCGAGTCACGAACTAAGCTCTAGGATTTTGTCTGAAACAACAGATTTTTATTCGAAGATTTGAGCAGTCTGCTTTTTCTTGTCTTTCTGCTGCAGAAGCTCAGCCACAGCTTATAGGTAACCATAAATAAAACGGCCGAGTTTCAATCAATGTGGATCTCAAGCGTTTGCGATACCTCTCCTTTATGTACTAGTGTTCCCACCCTGGGATTTTTTCGTGCGTATTTATATATGAGTGGCAGTGTCCCCTTCTTCTACGTTTTTAACAGTAACTGAAACCAATTCAATTGTCATTGAATTCTGAAACATACCATCACTAAACACAGCAAGGTTCTTTTTTTTAGCTTTGCAACATTTACAAGGTTACGCTACAGGAAATTGTATATTTTAGCAAGATGTAGAGTACAGTGCCAAAGGTCTGTTTTCTGGTGCGGCTGCTCTGTTCGCATGAGCCGCTTGCTCGAACACCCTAAACGGGGGCAGTGAAAATATCTGAGATAGGAAGAATGCTGCATTCGCAATGTACAAATAGCCCAATCGCACAATGTACATTTGCTTAATAATGAAATAAGGTACTACGGGAACCCAAAACGCTATATGCTGAGGGTAGTGGTGGTGCATTCAGGCAACCGATGCACTTAGAAACTTATAGAGCTCTCTGTACTAAAAGAGAGAGGTATTTGCTTGTAGTTCTGCACATAAGGACGAAACTGTCGGCACAAAAATCAAGCAAACGTTTCTTATACTTCATGCTTTCAGCCAGATTACAAGCTTGTACAGGTTTATCGGGTATTCAAATTGCAATAGCTTTCGCTTGCAAAAATATTGCCAATATAACAATAACTGCAGCTATTCTGGGTCCAAATTACAAGAATCGACGACTAGTTTGCTTTATGATGATCACAAAGAATACATCATAAAAATTACTTTAAAATAAATTCAAGAACTTTGAAATAGCACTCACGCTCCTCATCTTCCCATATATAGGACTTACCTAAGATGGTCAGAAGGTTTGACCAGTTTGAGTGAACGCATTGCAGTGTAATAAGCTTATTCATGGCATGAGATGTTCACTTTGTAGAAAATGGGTTTTATTTCTCATGTTTCGGGCAATAGTCTGGGTACCCATCGTAGACTGCATCTTTGCAAATTGCGCGAAATAATGCCACTGTATATGGGTCCACCTTATCTTTTTTTGCATATTTATTCTTCGCCCAAATAGAACACAGTGGTTGTTCTGTAAAAAAAAGATGAATCAATGTTTATGAGCCACGAAATGTTGAATACGTAAACAAATTACCACGCATCTACGTGCGTCGCGCAAAAAGACGTTAGAAGATGATGGTCTTCTCTGCGGAGAGCCCTCATGTGCGTGGCGGCTCCCGGGAAAGGAGACACGTCAAAACATATATTGCCTCAAATTTATGAATAATCCTATGAGGTGCAAGCGTTCAACAAAAGAAATCATTTGTACAAAGAAACAATTGTGGTGTTTGATCTGTAAGGAGCTTCGAAGCAACGCAACACCGCGTTCTCTGTAGATTCCAAGCATGGAGTCTGAAGACATGGCTTCTCAAGACCGCGTAAAAGCCCAAAAGATGAATTTCAATTCTTTCTAATGCAAAAACTGAAGGAATAATTTTTTACCTTGTTTAGTTCTGCCCCACACAGTCTGTCGTTTCGCCTTTCAGATCGGGGCAAAATGAGACATCTGAAGCCTTCCTTATTTATTTTTAAAATACTGTTTCGAATGGCGGTAACGTAGTAGTATTTATTTAGCACATACCTTTTACCTAATCGAAAGTTTATGTATTTATATTTATTTGTGAGGATTGGAAAAAAATAAATATTTCCTATTTTAAATTGTTGTCTCATTTTACCCCACCCACCCCAATTTATTTCGTGTCATTAGAAGACTGGCTGCTGAAATCGACAATAATGTTTAACATCACTGCTGCAATCAACACACTACCACCAAAAAACCGCTAGGTCCCCGCGGAACGCGCAGCAAAACACAGCGAATGCTGGGAGAGCGCCCTCTTCAGAACTTCTCTTAAACGCCCCTTGGGCACCTTCAACAAGAATTCCATGGTCGCCACAACAAAATAAATTGTATTTTTACGCAATAGCTCCTTAAAGAATGTTTACTTACGTGGATTGGAATAAAATTCGGGAGTGACGCAGGACTCGAGTGGAACAAGCGGATAACACAGACTCACTGCAGCAGTGGACGAAGATGCTGCTGCAGGATGTTAAGGCGGTTACCTAGACATTTTAGACAGAGGTACAAACAGAAAAAAATGGACAGCCGGCTTGTGATTTACTGAAGACAAAGAAGTCACTATTCACAAGATGGCAAGGTCGGAGGCTTAACCGGAAGCTTCGGAAAAAGATTGTGAAGGTAAATACGCAAATTAAAGACCATGGCAAAAACTTGTACAGGCAGCAATGAGATGCAACAGGTAAGTCAGTCATTGGACAAATGTGTACCAGAAGTATATGAAATATTTTAAAACACCTGCTTGAGGACTCGGGCACACAACCTAATTAGAAGGGGTCCTTGCTAGAATACTTCATCTAGCTCAGAAGCCCTCAGCGGGGGTGGAGCTATAGGGGCAGTTTGCTAAGAGATATTGTTACGACCGTCATCAATATTGAAGTTTTTCGGCCTTTGTGGAAGGGAGGAAAATACTTCCACGCATTCTAAGCGAGGGTGTGCTGTCAAGACGGGTTGGTTTCCTGTCAGCAAAACGTGGAAGGGGCCAGGACCGGTCTGCGCAAGGAAGGCACACGAGCCAAGAAAGGCCATTGTGAGCTCGACTCTATGCAAAGCTTTTCAGGCAAACGAGGATATTCGCAGCTAAGCCACAGCTGCTAGCAAACAACCAGGAATGGAATGTGGGGGTGAAGAAAAGGATAATGCACTATGTGCTGCAGCCCTTGCGGGAGCTCGCCTCGACGACGCGTGATTAGTCGACCACTCCTCCTTCTCCCTTTCTCCATAGAATCAGCTGAATGTGATGGCATATTTTGACGATATGCGGGCCCACCACGACATTGTTCTACACAAACAGTCAAGCAAATTTGACACGTGTACTGGCAGCCGGTTTTTTGAACCTCACCCAGCTTCCTAAAGAATCTTGAAAACCAAAATCATCGGACGTGCGCGAAACTTGGCGACGTATGCAAAAACGTCAGTGCAGTGATTTGGCGACCATATTTGAGCATCGTGCGGACTTTTCCCTCTCCACATGCATTGTGTGGGGTCTTTCCTCTCCTTCGGGGGTGGAGCATCTAGACCATGGAGTGCCCTATTGGTGGAAGTCGCGGACAATGTGCTCAGGGTTGGCAACGAGGCGCTATATAAACGGAAGACTCTTGTGTATTTTCAAGTTTTAAAGTTCGACAGTTCAACAGTTCCCATGAACAGTTCTGATCACTTGATCACCTCTTTTCTAACTCTCAGTTACTAATGATGTAAATAATTTGTCATTTTTACGAGCGCCTCATCTGACTTGTCCGACGATGGGTCCTAGGACGGGGGCCCGCTACCAAACTGAGACCCGCAGGACCCGGAGTCGCAACAGTATCTACCGCTAGCAGTCGATTCCAACATGCAAGCCTGTCGGGGGTGTACGGAAACACCTTTTCTCCACTTGGGCGAACCCTTCGGCATCAGCGATGTGTGACGTGCCGTGCATAAGCTCAATGTCCAATTGGCACCGGGTCCGGATAGTATCACCAACAAAGCGCTTATGAATTTAGAGGAAGACTCTGTTCAATTTCTTGCCGATGAAATTAGCGGGATTTGGAGGGTAGGTGATATACCGGAGCCATAAAAGTTAGCCATGGTGATCCACACTTCCAAGCTCGGTGAAGCACCAAGTTTGGATAATCCCTTCCCCATCTCTCTCACGTCATGCGTGGGAAAGGTGGCGAAACACGTTATGCAGTAGTGACTGACAGATTACATAGAGCACATTGATCTTTTTCCCAAATAATTAGTTTGCTATAGGCCACGTTTATCCACCCAGGATGCCTTGAAAACTATTAAGACTGTAATTTTAGATAATTATACCAGAGACACAAAGGGGATCCTAGGCTTGGAGCTAAGAAAAGCGTTTTACAATGTCTGTCATGTTTTTATTTTAGATGAAATCTCTGGTGTCAACATAGGCTCCTCCTTTCATCCGTTTGTGTGTTTCTTACTGAGTGTTCATAAAGCCATTCTTGAATTGGAAGATCTAGAATCAGATATGCAAGTGCTGGGAGATAGGGGGAACGCCGCAGGGATCTATTTTATCACCCTTACTTTTTCACATCGTCATAGCTGGTCTCTCGAGGCAGCTTTCTGGAATTCCAGGTGTTGGTCACAATTTATGCCGATGATATCATCATTTGGTGTAAAGGAGGTAGTGATGGCACTGTAGACGGTGTCCTGCAAGAGACGATTGACACTCTCGGGAGTTTTCTAGAGGACGCAGGCTTTTCCTGCACTCCGTAAAAGTGGAGGAGACTCCTTCTCTGGAGGAATGGCCCACGCTCCCGGCATGCTCTTTGGCCAAGGAATTTTAGCAGGTTTCAGCCACACCAGAGCTGTCTCTAGCCATGGAAGGTTTGCCTAAAACAGATCGTCAAGTGATCTCGGTGCTGCGTTCCCTCATAGAAACCATCTAAGCGATATTAGTCGGCATGAAGACAGCATCTGCTCGAAACGCAGTTGGATTATTGGACGCCATAAGCCCAGTGCTTGAATCTCTCAACTGAGAAGACGGCTCACACACCTCTTCATTTCGTAAAGAAGTCCAAGCTGCATCCGTCATGAACGCCAGATGACAAAAATTACGCCTTTCAGACTTTCGTCGGTTTGTGTACCAACGTGTTTCCACTCATCGTCATTTGTGAACTGAATTTGTCGAGACCAATAAGACTTTCAGGGTACGAAGCTGTCATGTCTTCAACAAACGGTGCGCGCAGCAAAATCATCGTCTTTGTTCGTCGTGAACTGACATATGTTGTGCTACCAATTGCGCCTCACGATGACAATCAGTATGTCTGCATCAATGTGAAAAAGAACAAACTCGTGTTTACTCTCCTAGGCGTTTATATAGCGCCTTCGAATAATCTCGATCCCAGGAGATTCGAGGATATTTTTAGAGGTTGTCCTGCACCATGGGTCATCATAGGTGATTTCGATGCGCACCATCATGCATGGGGAAGTACGCGGACAAATGCAAGAGGACGCAAGTTGGCAAACATCCCCTACAACTATGGCCTTACTCTTCTGAACGACGGTAGCCCCACTCATCTTCGAGGGGTGGCATACGGCAGCTGTCTCGACCTCGCTTTTGTCTCCAACTCCCTCACGAGACACGTCAAGTGGTTTCCAGATGTTGAGACGCGAGGAAGTGATCACATTCCAATATACCTTCACATCAAAGGCTTGTCTAGTTGTGGTCCACGGACGACCATTCGAGCAGTCGAGGGAACCAACTTGAAACCTGACTTAGAAGATGCTTGCAGCGATGGCCTACAATCTGGGTTAGAGCAAACAAATAAAAGCAAAATGCAAAACGCCACTCACACGGTCACATCTTCCGCACAAAACGAGTTTGACATAGAGGTGGAGCGACTCCGAGCTTTTCGACGGTGAGCGGAACGTCGGTATCGGTGCACAAATTCAGGAACTTAGGGCAGCCAGAAGGATGCAAAAGAAGATTTAGCGTCACCTGGATATATTAGCGTCGGAACGATGAACAACGTTTTGCCAGTCTCTAGACCTTCGCAAGCCACTCTCACACATTTGGAAAATGGTGCAAGGTCTGCTTCACCTTACGGAACAGCGTTTTTTATTCAAAGCGCTCGCGCTCTTTCAAAGGCGGCAAGACATCGATGTCACGCAGATCGCCAATCAAACCACTCGTCCAGATTATCCAGTGTTAGGTGACGTCCCTCGTTCCCGTGACTACCACATGGGCCTCCCCTTTACAATGGAGGAGCTCGAGTCGGCACTAGCTCTCTGCAGGCGTTCAACTTTAACGGGTCCAGATGGTATTTCGTACCGAGCCTTGTGCAACCTTGGAGAAGGTGCAAGGAGAGAACTGTTGACGTTTCACAACACCTCGTGGCAGGATGGCAATGTCCTGACGACTGGAAAGTAAGCCGCTTGGTAAGCCGCTTGAAGCAGGGCAAATCCCACTCGTACTCACCTCATACCGCCCAATATCAATGGCCAGATGCGTAGGAAAGATAATGGATGGATTTCGGATAAATCTTGACTACAAGATTTATCCGAATTCCATGCCCGAT
The DNA here is from genome assembly GCF_043290135.1 of Rhipicephalus microplus. Lineage (NCBI taxonomy): Eukaryota > Metazoa > Arthropoda > Arachnida > Ixodida > Ixodidae > Rhipicephalus > Rhipicephalus microplus. Next base: position 69,209,944 of record NC_134706.1, read on the forward strand.
TTTTGACGCGACCAATCTTTCATTGACAATGTCGTACATATCTTTTTGTACGGTGAGTACGTAAGATCCCGTGAGCGACTATATCCCTGAGCTACTATAGGTGTGAAAGGCGCGTAAGATATTGTACTGCATGAAGCCATTTTGGGTGTTCTTGCGGTGGTTGGCCTTGGTGGTCGTGTCTTTTGTTGGATTTAGGGTTAACTGGCTGCAAGATGATTCTTTGTGTTAACAGAAGATGGCCCAACTACGTGACGCTATACTTTCAGGGGTGTTCCTCAGGACGAACGTCTTAGCCCGACGCTATTCAATCTTGCACTAATTGGCCTTGCTGAATACTTGTGAAGTACCATTCAGATCTCAATATATGCAGACATCTGTGTCTGGAATTCGGCAGTCACACGTCCTGAGACACGTTCCCGGCTTCAAAGAGCAGTAAATATGACTGTCAACTACTTGTTAAAACAAAGTCTCAGCATATCACCATAAAAATGCGCGCTGGTGTCTGTCACTCGCAAAGTAATGACCTCTTATGTCACCTAACTCGGCGGGCGACAGATAACTTACGCCAGAACCCATCGGTTTCTAGGCATCATTATTGATAGGGACCTCTGTTGGAGTCTACATGTGGCCTATATAAAGAAGCGCCTGACCGTTATTTCCCAATTGTTCAAGTTCCTGACAGGAAAGACGTGGTGGATGTCAGTAGACGAAATGATTTAACTCTACAGAGCCCTGGTTCTCGGTTTCTTGAGATATAGCTTGCCCGTGCTGAGCAATACCTGCAAGACCAAGGTTCGTTTTCTACATGCAGACAAGCCCAAGCACCGAGAGTGTGCCTTGGTCTGCTCAGATGTACGTCGACAGAGGCCACAATCACAATTACTGGTGACTATCCAACACCAACTCACAATGCTGTGGAAGTCCTGAGAGTGCACATCAGACACTTTGCACGTGCTCCCTGTCATCACCTTGCACTGTTTCCTTCAGAGATGCGCCAAGCATCGTTCGCTAAAGTGATTGTGAAGTACAATGAGAAACTTCCCTCGGGCTTCCCTCCTGCATCTAAACTATCGATACCGCCTTGGTGTCTTATTCGACCCACAGTGCATCTTGGTGTTCCAGAGATCCGAAGGAAATCTGAGCTTTTGTCGCCCGGGCTTAAACAACTGTCTCTTCTTTTTCTGCACGAGAAACATTCAGACAGTGTACGTATTAACGCCGATGTCTCCATGAACCGTCAGTGTTCGTATGGTGCAGTCGTTGTCCCAGCAAGAGGTGTTACCATCAGCTATTAGGACTGACCACTCTGAGGCATCTACAGCACCTGAACTAGCTGTTTTGCGCGCTGCAATTTGTGTGGTGAATTGGGAACCACCGCAAGAATGGTCAATTTTCAGTGACTCAAGAACTGCCCTACAATCTGTGCTCTCAGTACTGCGTCGCGGGCCGTACGAACAGCTTGGTTTTGAAATTCGATGTTTTCTCCACACTTCACATAAGAAAGGACATTGTGTGACGTTTCAGTGGCTTCCACGTCACTGCGGCGTCATAGGGAACGAACATGCTGATACTGCCGCGCGGGCAGCTCTTGGAGGAATGCAAGAAGCCATACCACTTTCGCGGACCGATCTTCGACGACTTGTGTTTCAAATCACTATGGTACCCACGAAGCAACTATGGTACTTCGTGGGTACCATAGTGATTTAGTACCATAGTATCACTATGGTACCCACGAAGCAACGACACGAATTGTCAACACCACCTGTCCTCTTTCATGGCTCTCCACATGCCCACTAGGCTCGACTGAAGAGAAGCCACCCTTGTTTATCGCTTATGGCTAGAGGTGGCATTTACAAAATACTATTCATTTGCCATAGGAATGGCCGACAAAGCTCTCTGCGATGCCTGTCGTTGCGAAGAGACGGGACAGCAGATCCTGTGCGACTGTCCGTTGTATGACATCCAGAGACAGCCACTGGCGTCCGTTCTCGTGCGCATCGACAGTAGCCAAATGTCTGTGGACACTATTCTTTCAAGTGCCCGAGAGAGGAGATTGCAACAGAAGGCGACAAAACCACTGTTGAAATTCCTACGCAACACAGACTTGAACAAGCGGCAGTAACAGCAATGTCACACACCACGAAACACAAGACTGGATTATGATTACGCGTGCGCGCGTGTGCTGCCTAATGTACTGTGTTTATCTTTATTCCCTCTCTCCTCTCTATCTTTCATCATCAGCGCCCTTTTCTCGTCACTTATATCCCCTGCTGTCATTTGCGCTGTTAAGCACTTTCTTCGTCTTCATCTCCCTCATCTTCCTACCATGCGCAGGGTAGCAAACTGGCTGCCTATAGGCTGGTTAACCTCCCTGCTGTTGTTTCCCTCCTATTTTCCTTCCTTCCTTCCTGAAAAGTCCTAGCTTCTCCTCCATAAGTCAAGAAGGGCCGTCGACCACGAGGCTGGGTGCCACCCCTATATAACGACTTCCACCTACGTACCAAAAGTGGATGAATAGTCCCCAAAGTCGCTTCTATTTGGATCTTGGGTATGAGGCTAGAAGCACCGGGCAACAATAAAATCATGATTCACAGCGAAAAAAACAGATAGTGTTATTATGTTCCTAAGGTAGGTGGCTAATTGAAGGGCAGGACTATGAAAGGACAACTTCGACAGGCTTGTACATGCTTTTCTGCTGTGTCATATGGCATATATGTGGTGGAAATGCACGTTCGGAAGAGAGCGGAAAGGGACAAGCATAATGCAATGATTAGGAGGGCGGTAAAAAATGCCTTAGGGCTCCACAACTACACCCACAGAGATCGTCTCCTGCAATTGGGAATTCATAATACCTTAGAACAAATCGCGGAAGCGCAAGAAAAAACACAGGTAATTAAGCTCTCTGACTCAAAAGTGGGCAGGATGATGATTCAGGCGGATGTGCGTTTCCCATCAGCTCTGGTTGAGGCTCAGTACCAAGGGTTGACGAGGGACCAGAAGGAGAATATCGTGGTCTCGCCTGCTCCGCGGACCATCAGTCCCCTACGAAGTGTTGTAAGGAGGAGAGCACACGCTTAGGCACTTCTCCGCTAAGTTAAGGATCTCCACGGGGGCCTGTTTCGTAGACGCGGCGCAATATAACGACCATTTGGACTAATTTACGGTCGTGGCAATTCATCAAAAGGGGTTACCTATATTCCGACGTTCATATGCGCAAAAACTGTCAACGCAGCTGAGCAGGTTTCCATTGCCTTGACTTTCTTAGATCACTGTCATGTAAATATATTTAGCGATTTTAGAGCCGCCATTCGTGCGTTCAGGTTTGGAGCTGTGTGCAAAGAGGCCAAAAATATTCTCGGTGAGAAGTTTCCTACAACCCATACCCTTACATGGTTCCCGGCTCTTATGAAAAACGGATGGAGTGATTATCAATCTCAATGAGTTAGCCCACTCCAGGATGCGAGGGTTAGCTGTACGCTACTATGAAGGGTCTTTGAGTCGACCTGGATTTATGCAAACAGGGACCAGCTAGGTATATACAATGAAATTACCCAGTATTTTGCTAGGAATAGGAGAAATTTTCCACCTCCACGTATAAAGAGCAGGCGCTGACACTGCGGTTATTTCAAACGGAGACGTATCCTAACCCTGCCTTTCTCCACCAGTTTTATTGTGAGGTATAATTAACTAAGCTTTGTAGGAATTGTGGCAGTCTAGCCACCTTACACCACATGCTCTTCGAGTGCCTTTCGGTATACGGCACTGATGCAGCATCGCCAAACAAATGTTCAGCATGTCGCGGATTATCACGATACAGTTGACCTAGACGACAGCTTAAGAGTCAGTCAAATCTGGAGCCGCAAAAAGGGAATCTACACAATATCGAACATTTAACGAATTTTCGTCTCCTTCTTGATTGACACTGGATAGTCAGTTTTATTCTGAGCGAAGATCTTTGCCAATGCCTCTTTTCTAAACATTTTTCTCTGACGTCTACTTCTGTGTTGCTCCTCAATCACTCCAAGTCCGCAATTTATGTTCCAAGATTTTGCATTCCTACAGCCTTCTTCCATGGTAGATTCACCGCTATATAATACTGTACGTTGTGCCTGGAAGAACCACCATTCTTGGTTTAGATGACATCGTGGCTGTGGACATGAAAATTCAAGGCTCAACCCTTAAGTGTCTTCTACTGTCACAACAAACACCAGTACTTCCTCTAGTGTTACGTTCTCACTTTGAGCGTCTATTTTATAAGAACTCGGAACATTTAAGGTTGTTTAACACAAGATCAGAGTTCGTGATTCAGGGCAGCCAGTGGCCAGAAAACGGAGACGACTACCACTTGTCACTCGTCAGCAAGTTTTGGCAGAAATACAGAAAGTGCATGGAAGCCCAGGGTATAGTTGAGAGCGTTGACTCGTTAGAGTGGGTGTCACCTATTGTGGTGGCTAAGGAAAAAAGATAGCTCAGTTCGCATGTGCGTTGATATATGGCAAGCAAACAAATCTGTGGTTGTGGAAACTTTTCTTCTCGCACAAACTGAACAACTATTATACAGCTTGGCTCGGGCGCAGTTATTATCGAAGCTTGGCCTAGCATCTGCGTACCACTAATTATCACTCATTCCGTAAAGCCTTGACATTACCACCTTCATCACTCACGATATACTCTTTTGTTTCAAGGGGGTTCGCTTCGGACGGACGTCGGCGCCCTAATGATCTTCAAAAATGGTGCATATGATCCTAAAAGCATGCAAATGCCCCATATCTTACATTAACAATATAATTGTCTATGGACGCTCTCGAAAGGATCATATGTGCAATTTGCACGCTGCTTTGCAACTACTCGCTGGTGTAGGCCTCAGGCTGGATAACAAGTGTTCTTTTGCTGTCATAGAGCTGCATTTTTTGGGTCATGTTGTCAGCGCTAGAAGCTTATTTCCACTAATGCCATCCATTGAGGCAATAACAAAGCTACTATTACCTAAAAACATCACTGAACGGCGTTCCATGCTGGAACTTGCAGGTTTTTATTCCAAACTGATTTCACATTTTTCTGGCGTTGAGGAGCTAATGCGTGTCTTGCTTCGACAATATGCACCTTTTGTTTGGACTGCTGTAGCACAAAGCAGTTTCGAGCAACTGAAAGCCTGGCTAACGTCTTGCGAGGTGATACATCTCTTCAATTCTCACCTACTCGTGTATGTTACGATGTATGCCTCAAGATACAAACTACGGGTGGTGTTTCAGAAAGATAAGGAAACCTCACTGCAAACTGTCCCGTTCGCCTCGCGCACTCTGTAACCGCATGAACGGCAGTACTCAGTCGGCGAATTTGATGCTGTCGCTTGCGTCTGGGCTTGTGAACATTAGCACGTTCACCTGTGGGGGAGGCCATTTATTCTAGGGACTGATCATGTGGCAGTGGTTACGCTCCTCTGAACAAAATGTACAGGTTACCGTCCATTAGAAACAGCGCGTTGGTGCTCACAGTTGCTTTGCTACAACTACACCACGGAATACGAAAGCGCAGTGAAAACGCCTTGACTAACATCCTCTTCTGGTGCCCGTAAAGAGTTTACTCCATGGTGCATCTGAAGAAGGATTCATATCCCTTTTGGACCCAGCTGCGACCATGCTAGAACATTAAGAAGCAAGTGCCAATGTTCAGGTTATCGGTCAGTTTAGTTAAACACTTCATGACTACTTCTTGTCCTGACAAGAAATTACTGTTAAAAGAGTTGCTACCTTACTTTAACGGGCAGGCTGATCTCTGTGTCGTAAGTGACATCCTATGCCGGGGTCACAGGTTTGTCGTGCCGGTGGTTTGACACGCCATCTCATAGATCTGGCCCACGAGTCACATTCAGGCGTTAGTTGTACCAAAGCTCGCCTGAGAGAGTGTGATTGGTGCGCGTGCATGAATAGCCACATTGAACGACTGGTGCGCACACGCGTGATTTGCCAGTCGTGTGACAAGTCCGCACGTGTCTTTGCAGCACCACTGCAACCTGTGCCTCTCCCTGACACGGCCTGAGAAAAAATCGCCATTGGCATTGTGGGACCCTTCACGCAAGGTTCGGCTGACTACTGTTTTGCGATTACTATTATTGACTGTTTTAGCTAGTGGCCTGAAGTGGCTTTCGTACGAGATGCAACCACATCTGCATTGAAGAATTTTTTACTTGACCCTTTTGCGCGAGACGAATACCCACGTTGTACGGTACCACAGTTTTCTTTAGCAAGCTTCAACGAATTTCTCACAGAGCGCGGACTAACGCATTACAACTCTTTTGTGTATTACCTACGTGCCAATGGCTTGGTCGAAAGATTCAATAGGGTGCTGAAGTCGTATAATCAACCAGCTCTCTTTTAAAGCCGTGATATACGAACAGCCATGCCTGATTACCTACATGTATATCGCTGTATACCTCACGCGCCTACTGGTGCGGCACCCGCAGTTCTCCTTCATCGACGCCAACCTCGAACCAGACTTGACATTGTGGAACATTCTGACAGTTGCTTCAGCACGGACCTGTTAAGGGCGTTTGTGCAGCTGAAAGAGTGCGTAAAAAAAAGCAAAGTATCTGGAAGAACTACACGCATGAAAAACGGAGAGCCAAGAAGCCTAGCTTCGTCAATGGTGATTAGGTGCGTGTTAAGACACCTGCCGTTCACGGCAAGCTGTATTTACAATTATCCGCGCCCAAGAAGATTATTAGAAAACGTGAACCAGCCTGCTGCCTCTTGGACGATAGACGTGTGCAACACATTCAAGTTAGTCACAGTTCAGCCTGGAGCAGTCAACAAAATCAAATCGGGCACCTCTGCTGTTATGGACTGGTAACCCGCATCTAATCAGTCATCTCGTGCACCACAACCTGTCACCTTTGCTTTTATGAACTGGTCAATGGTCATTTGCATCTAATCCGTCATCTAGTGCACCGCAATTTGACACCTTTGCTGTTATGAACTGGTCTCTTGCATCTATTCAGTCATCTAGTGCACCACAACATGACACCTCTGCTCCTATGAACTGGTCACCCGCATCTTATCAGTCATCTAGCACACCACAACCTGACACATGAAGAGTGGATGGCCATGAAAAAGTAGACCCTGGATCATGTGTACCAGAGGGCACGCTTGTTCCAACTAATCTCTCGGGCCCCACCGCAGTGGTCTAGTTTCTAAGGTACTTGGCTGCTGTCCCGCAGGTCACGAGATGGAATCCCGGCTGTGGCGGCTACATTTTCGATGGAGGCGAAAATGCTGCAGGCCCGTGTGCTTAGATGTAGATGCACGTTAAAGAACCAAGGGTGGTCCAAATTTCCGGAGCCCACCACTACGGCGTCTGTCATATACATATGGTGGTTTTGGAACGTCGAACCTCACATATCAATCAATAAAGCTGCCTCTCAGGCTTTAATGCACCCATAAGAAGAACCAAGCGCAAAAAACGACCCCGAAGAAATTGAAGCACTTCGTTAGGGAAGTAAACAAAAACAGTTCTTGTGTTCTTATTTTTATTTTTTTCGGCAAGAGGAGATATGTGATATAAGGCGTTGTTACCGTCTACAGAGCTGTGCAATGGCACGCGCTCGGCGGCCGACCACACGGAAGAAAAAGATGGAATAAAGAGGATGTCTCCGCTTATATTATGATGTATATTATGTACGATGTAATATAAGAAAAAGAAACCCAAAAAGTAAAAACACCAAAGATAAATTCGGTTGAAACGAGGGTTTCTCGCGTCCCAGCCCAATATATTATCATAGAGCCACGTCGGTGCTAGGAACAGCTTTGCGAACTGGCCTTGGGCAGTCTTCGGGCTAGGAATTGTGTTAATATGAGCAATCAAGTGTTTTATAAACAGCGAAAGAACAACCAGGTGTCACATTATACGAATGGCGACATGAGTGGGTCGTGAAACGCTTTAGAAAAACTTGATCTGGTTCAACGAGCAACCGTGGCGTATACTCACTATGATGGATTGTGGGGATTAAAAAGCTTTGGCCTATTTATTCATCGTCTTCAGGAACAGAAAAAAAGCCTAATGTTCCCTGCAACTGTGCAGCGGGTACCACGCTTCTCCGATGAATGACAATGGATAGAATAGTGGATGCTTGTCTACCCTACAATGATCAATGGAGTAGTGGGTACTCTGGAATTGTGCTTGCAGCAGCTACCCAAAAAGTTTACAGAAATGCACGGAAGGCCACTCTTGCTGCTTTCGCAGTGACAGTGCTGCGCGTTCCGCGGAAGCGTGGCGGTTTTTCTAGATGTAGGTGTAGAGCCTGAGCTTCTGGCTCATAGCCACCCTAAAGATTGAGTCAAGAATCGGGCAGCTTAGAAAACAAATTGTCATAATCTAGAAAATAGGATATAGTAGAGAGCCATTTATTACGCCATACTTCGCCATTCTTCGGAGAAGCCTGTCACCCACTACACAATCACAAGAAATATTATGCAATTTTTAAACGCCATTGCTGACGACGAAGAATTATGTCTAAGACTTTAAAGGCTGAAACGTTCGTGTAATCAACGCTTGGTCAATCCCCTTGAGTGGGTATTAGCCATAGTTGAGTCATCATCGTCATGATGATGACTCAACTCACAAGTCATCATGGTCATGAGCTCAACCTTACTCTGATTTCGAAGATGGTCTTAGTGAGCACCGCGTTTTGATGAGGGTGATATCATTTTATTGGACCAGCGAGGGGATGTAAAAACTCTGAGGGCGTTTGAGCTGCATCTTCGGGAATTGCTTTCTAGGTTCGCTCCACGGTGCATGCCTAATGCAATAAACGGCTGTACACGTATTATTGGCTGTTTCAAACTGTCCTAGAATGTCAATTAGAAGTACACTTGTTAAGTACTCATGAATATTTAGTCATTCCTTTGCTCAGTCGCAAGAGGAGTAATTATGACGTAACGGGCACTTGACAGTGGTACACATTGCGCTCAAGAGTGCCTAGTGAAAGTACAATTAAGAACACCACCTTGCATGAAAATCAAGCCAACCAATTATATCTTGTTATGAGGTAGGGAGTGACGCTTCGCTCTGGTTCCTTGATTGGAAATGAACACATCGGTGATAAATCCAGAAAGTGGCCACAGTCCACTCTATCTAGGGCGCTCATTAAGAGAATATTGGAGTCATTTTTTGCACGTTTCTCGACAACTACGAATCGAAAAAGGATCTCGAGAATACGAACGTACAAGTACAATTACAGATGCTATGGTAATTATCGCGCGAGCGTTAGGCCTGCCAATGGTACTAGAAGCCTAGCGGCACATTTCGAAGCAGTGAAAGTCAAGTGTGTTCATTTTCTGTCTCATTGACTGGGGGCACGGAAACAGCATTGACAGCGTTGTGCTTAACCGATACGTTTTCGCAATGCAGGTGACGCTATTACTTATTCTTGCTTGGCTATCATTCGTCCCTGATCGCCACACAAGCTCAGTCCCGCCATTTCGGAGCTTCAGCTTTGATAATGGCTTTTGAACAAACGCCCATTTTCTGGATACCAGCAACTTCTTGGGCTCAACTTCCGTTGTCAAACTCTCACCTAGTTACCCAGAACCAGCATCAGTGTCATCAGCTGCACTGACGTACTTAAACAGCCCGCACAACGACACCATCTTCAGTGGGCACGGAAATAGCATTGAGAGCGTTGTGCTTAACCGAAACGTTTTCGCAATGCAGGTGCGTACGCGATTCTCGCCAAGTAGTAAGAAATCTGACGAACATTTCCTAATTATTTTCCCGTGCCCATGGGGGCTGTGTGAATCGCTGTGCCAGTGCGACTCAATGACTAGTTTTCTACTTTGTACCGGTGACGTTGAACTTAACCCTGAGCCTAAACCTCGTACTCTTCGTCTGCAAGGGCTCGAGGACTTACCCGATAATCCTGCAGACCAAATGAAGGCAATGTTTACGCTTCCTAAAGAAATTCAGGCCCGTTGTCTTTAATCCTCGCAATGTTAAACTGAACTTGCAACAGATGTTAAGGCCATCCAATCAGGACAAAAGAATACACAGACAGAGCTTACAAATATCCCAAAGATGCTGCTTGACCTTGAAGAAAAAACCGAAACACTGGAGCGTTGTAAGACCGACTTGACATGCGTACAGAACACTATAGTCGAACTTACCGTTCACAGCAACTCATTAGTACTACTTCTCGATGATTTAGAAGACAGATCTAGCCGGGATAACTTGATATTCTTTGGCTGCCCGACTCTAAGGAAACATAACAGCAGACCGAAACAAAGCTAATCCCTGTTCTAAGCGCTGTACTTGGCTTGACTAGTATTGCTGGCATTCAGCGAGCCCACCGGCTTGGCACTTACAAAGCTGACAAGCAACGTCTTTTACTTACCAGATTTGCGAATTACAAAATAAAATAAAAAATATTTGTAGCTGCACGCGGGCAGCTAAAGCCTTGCAAAATCAGTGTTAGGACTTTTCTGCCGCAACCCGCTTGGCTCGTAAAAACGTTTCGAGTTTGCAAATTCGCTGCCAGACAAACCGCAGCTCAAAATTAACTACGAAAAATCGCTCATGAATAAGAGGCTTTACATTTACCATGCTAACTCTGACTGCGTTCAGAAAATTCATGACCGTAGCAGATGCCCTAACAACAAGCCGGCTGCTCCACAACGCGTTCCTACACAGGGGTGCGTGAGGGGTAGTGGCGTCAATGAAAACAGACAAGCCAATGTTCTCTATACGAACATCAGAAGTATCCTTAAGAATTGCGACTTGCTGGTATCCACGATAGACACCTGCTCAGCCGACGTAATAGCTCTTACGGAAACGTGGCTATCAGACGGTGTACTTGACTCGGAACTTTTTGAGAGTAGCAAACGATATTTGGTGTATCGTTGCCATCGGAAAGAGCGTCAAAGAGACAGTGCACTTCTTGCTATCTCAAAATATATCTCATAATCAAGCATTCACATCGCTTGAAACTTGGAAACAGTTTGGGCCACAGTTACGCTCAACAACCAAAGAATAATCTTAAGGGTTTCGGTATCGTCCACCTTCATCTCCACCCTCATGTATTCCCGATTTACATCATGTAGTTTCAAATATTACCACAAAGCTTCACTTCATGCCACCTTTTCTGCAAGGCGACTTCGATTTTCCTTACATTACGTAGGCAGATAACCAACATATCTCATCATTTTCTGATTCCCAAGAATTTTCGGGTTTTTGATCTACTTTCTTCTTGTGCCAATTAGTAACGCACGCCACAAAAAAATACACCGATTGCTTCTAACAATCTTGATTTGATCTTAACACACTGTACTGGATATGCATCGGTTATTCATTATTTACCAGGTAGTAGTGATCATTTGATAATTACTTTCCCCCTTAATGTTCTTTTTCAAAACTTCCATAAAACCGGCGTGATGACCTTCAAGTCGAGCTCGACTGTACAGTCCTATGGCTGCCTGTGGACACTATCACTTTTGTTTGCGGAGGGCGGAAGTGTGTAGACTTAAAATTTCTATTTAATTTGGCTTCCGTAAATGCATTACATACATAAACATACAAAGAAAGCTTGCCATGAACTGAAAAGCCCCGCTCACTTTTTATCAATTATTAGGATTGTGATTTGCGCAGTTTACTGTAAACGTGAACAAGACTATTTCATGGCTCACACAGCAAAAGAATTGAAAGACAGGTATACGACAAACAGCTTCAAAAGTTGGTAAAGCCATATTCGCAACCAGGGCTGTTAAGTTTCGCCATTTTGTGCCCCTTTGACTAGTCTTGTACAATGGTGGCAGCATCAAATCATTTTTGCTACTTTGCTGCTTTTTACACAACTTTTCGTATCTTCAATTCAAGAAGCTATCAACATCTGGTGATGTTGCAGTCAGTAGTCTTAAGTATATGTCTTAAGTATATGTTGGCTATCTATCTATCTATCTATCTATCTATCTATCTATCTATCTATCTATCTATCTATCTATCTATCTATCTATCTATCTATCTATCTATCTATCTATCTATCTATCTATCTATCTATCTATCTATCTATCTATCTATCTATCTATCTATCTATCTATCTATCTATCTATCTATCTATCTATCTATCTATCTATCTATCTATCTATCTATCTATCTATCTATCTATCTATCTATCTATCTATCTATCTATCTATCTATCTATCTATCTATCTATCTATCTATCTATTGTAATAATACACAGTACTAGGCTGCGGTGTCACCCATCTTCTTTATTTCTAACCTCTTCTTCCTCCTCGTCTCCCTCCAACCCTACCGAACGTCCATGTACACTCCCCCTCTTTGAAGACTCATCCCTCCTGGGGTGATACATGAAAACGTTTCCAATGGTCGCAAACTCCAGTACACCATCATCTTTGGTGTAACCGACCCTTTTGAGAACGCCATGTTGCACGACGATCTGCACCACGCTATAAGGTCCCATGTACACCTGCTTTGTGCCGGACAGGCCTTTTCTGACAGGTACTAGATCGCTCAGTTGTATCTGAGGTATCCGCGTGTTGTGGCGACGGTCAAAGTTTCTCTTCATACTTTCCCGGTATCGCTGGTAGGCTTCCGAAGTTTTTTGTTTTTCGCACAATTGCCGGCGGTCTGCAATGCAAAGTTCTTGATCAGCAGGAAGCGTTGGTACCTTTCCGAAAGCTGCAAAATATGGGCTACAGCCGATGCTCACAGTGTGCGACCGATTGTGATGAGCGACAGCTGCCTCCAAGCAGCACTTCCATCCACCCTGAAAACCTGGATACATTGAAATGAACTGCTTCAAAACTCGAATGATTCTTTCAGCCATGCTATTTCCTGCAAGATGGTACGGAGCGCAGCGTCGCAATATAACTCCTCGTTTCTTCGCCCAATCTTGCAAACGCTGACTGAGAAACGCTGGCCCCTTGTCTGATATTACTACTTTTGTATTCTTGAACATCTCTCGACTCAAAATAGCGATCACACTATTTGCGTCTTCCTTCCCGGCCGTGCAGTCACTATTCTTGTGCACTGGTCTATTGCCACTAGGAAAGACTGCGTTCTTCTTACTCCTGTAGCCTTCTTCTTGAGCTCTGCGAAATCCAGATGAATGACTTTAAATGGTACGTCGGAATGTTGAGAAAAAACCATCTCGTCTGTTCTCTGAAGGCACTTGGCTTTGGGAACTTGACATTGATGACAAGACCGAGCATACCGTTGAACGTGCTCTCTCATGTGTTTCCACTGGAAACACTGACGAATCTTGTGATATGTTCTCCAAAAGCCGTCATGTCCACCTGAGTGCGGGGAGTCGTGATAGAGCTCCAAAATTTGAGGCCCCATTGTTTCTGGGACTGTGAACTTTCCGTTATGGAACTGAAGTTCTTCAGTTCCCTCCCACAACAACGTTGCGTTGACATTTTTATGATCAGGAATCACCGCAAGTCTTGAAAGCGCATCTGCGTCGTTGAGGTGTTCTCCAGGCCTGTGGTGGACCATGAAAGTGAACTGCTGGAGTTCACTCACCCACCTAGCGATTTTTCTTCGAGGCTCGCCGAGGTTAAGGATATACGTTAAGGCTTGGTGATCCGTGAAGAGCTTGAAGCTCCTGCCATCCAGGTAGGGTCTAAAATAGCGTACGGCCATTAAGACTGCAAAGGCTTCCGTCTCTGTAGTCGTGCAGTTCAGCTGAGTTTTCGAAAAGGTGTACGAATAGTACCCGATGACCCTCTGTAGACGGCTCCGTGGAGAGTCGGTATCTCTGTGGTAAAGCACTGCGCCTGTGCCATAATAAGAAGCATCAGTGTTCAGTTCAAAGGGCTACTTGAAGTCTGGAAGAGTCAGGACCGGATCCGATGAAATAATGGTCACAAGGCTGTGATAAACAGATTCACACTCTGGTTTCCACTGAAATGGCACATTCTTCTTAGTCATTTCTGTGAGGCATTTCGTTTTGGTCGCATAATCTCTAATGAATGGCCGGAAATGCCCTGCAAGACACAGAAATACCCGCAAAGAGTGCAAGTCATATGGCTTCTGCATTTTTGCGATTCGTTCGACTGATTCCTGTTTTGTTGTCTTGGTTTGGCCGTCAAATACTCTTCCAAGAAACATCACTTTACTTTGGAAAAACTCACTCTTCTTGTCATTAATGTTCAGCTCGGCGTCACAAAGTGCTTGAAGTACGCTAGCCAGATGGTTTGAGTGCTCTTCCTTGTTGCGGGAGTATACCATTATATCGTCTATGTAGACGTTACAAAACTTCCTGATAAACGGTCGAAAGACGTCATTCATCATTTTTTGGAACCAAGCGGGTGAGTTCTTCCATCCAAATGGAAATTGGTTATACTCGTGGATGTCAAAGGGCGTGATGAAGGCAGAATATTTCTTGCACCTTTCAGAAATCGGAACTTGCCAAAATCCTTTACATAGGTCAAGGCGCAAGAAAACTCTGCAGCCACCTATGTCATCTATGATAGAGTATATACGCGGCATAGGAAACGGCAAAAGCTCAGTCTGCTTATTAATTTGTCTCTAGTCCGTGCAGAGTCGAAGACTTCCATCTTCCTTTGGTGCAATGGTGACGGGTGAAGCGAACGTAGACGTGCATGAACGGATAATCTGCGCATCCAACATCTTTTGAATCTCTTCCTGAAGCCACACTTTTTTCTCTCGTGACATAATATAGGGCTTTTTTCTCACCACCGTCGTATCACTGAGCTGGAATGGAACCTCAAACTTCGTAGTTGCTGTAGGATATCCTTTTAGGCACAGCAATTCCGGGTAAAGCGTCCTTACATCTTCACCTGACGATGGTTTCCGCGGAGTTCTTGAAAGTGAAACTGCAGCGCTGATAGCGCAGCGCTTTTCTTCTGTGGTAATTTCGCCTGTCCAGTAGATATTAAGACGAAGTGCACTGATGACTGGACGTGAAAGCAGTAGCTCATACGGAACTCCGTCGAGTACCAGTGCATGCGCAGTGATAGTGTGGCCAAGGCACGATACGGTTATACAAGTCCACTTATCGTGAACATCTCGTCTTCCATCGTATTCGTGTACTTCTACAGGTCTTCCCTCTTTTATTCTGCCCTCTCAACAATATTTGCGTTCATAACCATGACGCTTGCTCCGCTGTCAACTAACGCACTCCGTTCCTTTCCATCCACAAAAACGGATATGTACAATAGACTTGTATGAGACAAATAAACAGCTTCTCTTGATGTCGTCGGGTGGAAGCCGAGACCCTCGCTATTTAGTTTTTTGTTATGTCATCTAGCTCTTCGCCAAGGTGTGAGCCTCCCGGGGCGGTCAAAAAGCTTACGGGTGTTGCAGTAGGTCTCCAGCTTGCAAGCGGGCGTCGTTCCTCAGCTCGTGTGGCCCCGGTATTTCTTGCAGGTGTCATGGGTTGACGCTGGGTTCCTAGGTCCTGGAGGTAGAGGTTTCGCATTCCCTGCAGAAGTTCTTCGACCGTATTGGGTTCTCGCATTTGTATTTGCTTCTGGAGGTCCGGACTTAAGCCATGAATGATAAGCGGAACCACAGACGTCTCAGGCAAAGATGAGTCCGCCAGCTGTAGCAAGCGCCTTTTCTCATAAAAATAGCTGAGTGCAGATCCAGACCTGTATTTGAACGTGATTGCTTTGTCCCATAGCAACACCTTGTTCTCGCTGAATGAGCTCAGAAAGCTTGCTTTCCACTCTATCCATGGTTTGTTGCTGTGAGCGTTGAGACGCCATTCGTACCAACTCTTTGTTATGCCCGATAGGAATAGTCGCATGTTTTTCACTTTATCTTCTTCGATGTGCCAGTAGTTCTCATTGCATGCATACTCGTAAAGCTAGAGCCAGGACTCGGGGCTACTAGACTCTCCGTCAAACATGTCTGGCTTCACGTGTTCGCGACTTGGTCTGCCTAATCTTTCCGTCGCGTTTACAAGCAAGCGCATTAAATCATTTTGCTGCCTATTCTGTTCTTGGTGCAGTTCAAGAAACTTGTTGATCAGCTCGACGGAACTCTCAGGTGAAGCAGCGGTAGCAGGCTTCACGTCGTTTCTCACTGGAGTCAGCACGAAATTCTCATAATCCTGAAGGTTCATGCTGATCCTCACCGTTCTTTTAGCAAGTAAATGGTTTGGAGTGAGCTTCATTTTAGTGCATATATAGGAAACAAATGCGTCAGTGCTCACTGCTTCTGGAAGTGCTAGTTCCTCTTCATCTTGAGGCGTTGTGGTCAAGATCCGGATGCCACCGCGTTGATTTGCTCCAATGGTGAAGTCTACCCACATCTTGAATGTTCGCACAGAAAGTATACGAGGCTGCGCCAATTTGTAATCATACACAGTACTAAGCTGGGGTGTCAGCCATCTTTATTTTTAACCTCTTCTTCCTCCTCGGCTCCCTCCAACCCTGCCGAACGTCCACGTACATCTATCTATCTATCTATCTATCTATCTATCTATCTATCTATCTATCTATCTATCTATCTATCTATCTATCTATCTATCTATCTATCTATCTATCTATCTATCTATCTATCTATCTATCTATCTATCTATCTATCTATCTATCTATCTATCTATCTATCTATCTATCTATCTATCTATCTATCTATCTATCTATCTATCTATCTATCTATCTATCTATCTATCTATCTATCTATCTATCTATCTATCTATCTATCTATCTATCTATCTATCTGTCTATCTATCTATCTATCTATCTATCTATCTATCTATCTATCTATCTATCTATCTATCTATCTATCTATCTATCTATCTATCTGTGTGTGTGTGTGTCTTTCTGTCTCTCTCTCTGTCTGTCTGTCTGTCTGTCTGTTCACGTCCGAAACCTTAGGTTGACCGAAATTAGTATGCGAGAGTATGGGGGCGTGAGGATTATGACAGTCACTTGATGACATGAGTAATATTAAAATCTCGTCGTGTACGATGTCAGACCTTTTCCTCTAGACACGTGTGGCACATACCCATATGCCACAGACCGTGGTATGCGGGTTTGCGCCATAGGTGTTTGAAAGTTTATATTTGCCGAAGAACGGCGAGAACCGGCAACGGTAATTTAAAAGTGAAAGCATTCAGAAAAAAAGCCGACATCACCAGCGTTAATCTGATGAATGCAAAGAATATCTGTTATTGCCCCAGCAGCGAAAATCTTGCATGCCAATAAAGTATCCTACCCCCACGGGAGGTGACGTCTCGGAACTCATTTAGAGAAACACGCTATGCAGGCATAATGTTCATGAAAAGTTATTTCTGGTTGCAGTGCTGCCCATCTAATTTTACCTAACATTACTTAGCTGCTACAATACTACATCATGTAATACAATGCTCTAATGCTTTATGTGATCCAATGTTTTATCATTACCTTCGTACTATACAGGCCTCACGTTGGGTTAGCGTCAGTTGTATAAAGCGCCATCCACTGAAGTTGCTCTACGTAGCACTAGGCAGGGCTACCATTTTCGCAAGCAAGAGCGCTAAATTTCTGCTTACTGCTTCTGATGTTGGTAATACCGATGTTGTCATTGGCATCGTTACGCCACTGTAAACAACTACTTGGTTATATAAAATAAATGTGCGACTGTTCGACAAACACGGCTACACATGTGACATATGCACACATGTTTATCTTCATTTTGAAACGCTTGGCTAACAAAATAAAACAACCGCACCACATTCAACTTCCTCCAGCACGAGCATGATACTGATTCCCATGGTATGTGGTATCTTGCGAATTCATGTTAGTGCTCCCCTTAAAATATCCTAACAAATCACCCACAAAACTATAATCTTTCAGGATATTTGACGTAACGCTTGTACCATTATCTTGGCTTAGGTACGGAAGGTGATTCTGCATACATCACCGAAGGAGAAACTGTGAAAGTGGCTGCAAGTTATGCTTCAGTGTTAGCATTTGTAATCATGAGCCCGCTAATCATTCTGCAGACTCATTTTCATTGTCGCGATCTCCAGTAATTGCAAGAAAAGTCATGCAAGTTGCGTGAAAAATAGTTTTTGAATTCACACAAACACTACGTCATCATGCAGTGGACCGATCAGTAATATCAGCAATGTGTGAATCACTGTGTGAAGAACTGTGAATTGCTCGTGCTCCACATATTTACTTTTAAGCAAAGCATTTTGCGTGAAATATTTAAATAAAATTGTGAAAGCAGTTTTCAAACATGCATGGGGACTTATGGCGACATTTACTACCACTGGATCTAGTTGGCTACTATGCTTTCTTTTTATTAAAAATTTGGCTATTTTTTAGCTTGCCGACATAACGACTCTGTTTGCTACATAAGCACATATTAGCATCTTTAGCTTTTATTAAAACTTTGCCCATTTCTCCAGCCTCTTAAAGGAATAAGGAACTGTTTAATCCTTTAATGTTTCTTCGTATATGGCCACAAGTGTATAGACATTTAAACCTAGAATTTGGTTCGCACAAACACTACAAGATTTACCATTGCACTGCCTGGCATTTTTCTGCACACCCTTACATCACAAGCGTTCGCAATCCTTTCGCCATAAGATAAGCAGTACATGTTATGGCTGAATCATCGAAAACATGCATCTTAGCTCTTGATCTGTTGTGACGGCATGTCACATGCGAAAGATAGATTATTACCTTTATTTGTACGTCATATCGAAGGTTTAGTTATGGTGTAGATACAGACCCTTTTGCCCAACGCGAGGCCGCATCTTGTGGGTACCTATGCACTTTCCTTTGTGCCTTCCTAATTTATTATTCTTCCACTGCATCTCATATAATATTTTGATATTCAACTGAATCTCCCCGAGAAGGGCGCATTCTCCGCTGCATTAACCCCTTTACTAGAATTCAAGAACCACTGTGTTTGGAAGTACCGACAGACTATTTTTGCAGGCAATTGTACAGAGACTGCTCGAGTTACCACGCCACCCTTTTAGGCCACTGGCCTCATTTCTAGCTCAATGGGGATATAGTTTCTTACATATATTTCATCCATGACTACGCGTCAGGACTTTGCCACACTCCTCTTTTTTACCTTGGTAGCAAAATTAGTAAGAATGCATTTTATATCTGTAATGCTAAATGTGAATACCACGGCTCCCTTCTACGACATCCGGGACAGCAGAAGATTGCTACAACAACTATTACACTGAAACAAATGATGCAGTTGATACCATTTCAGGGGACGGATTACCAGAAAACATAACATGCACAGCTATCAGTGTAATATTTCCCTGCAGTTTAACCAAAAAAGAGCCGATTTGCTAGGTCCTGTGAAAGTGTACTTTGCCAAGTAATCTTCGAATTTTACCTACGAGCGCATTTTGGGCAGAAACTCAACACATTTTTTATCTTGCACCATAGACATTTTAGAATGTCCTGTTTTTTCGTTGCGAAAGTGTGTGTAGGGGCACTTACCCCTTATGTCTATCAATTCGGTCAGCAGCATCCAATTCCATGTCTGAAGAAACATCAGATACTGTTCCTTCGCACCGAGCTTTATCAGCGGACCTGCGCGATGTCATCCAAGATTAACACAAACTCATTAACAAATTGTTGATTGGTGTCACGTGTGCCCGAAAGAAAAACATGGTACAGCACTTGAAATGCAACTGTGGCCTATACTCGCAGTGATTGGTCTAGTATTGATCGAGCAGTGGCACATGCTTTGCAATCAATACTAGCCCAACAAAAAGCTCAGAAAGTGTATTGCCTAATTGGGGGTAACAACAAAAATGCATTCTTTTTCTCAGCACAGATGATATACTAAATATTTCATTTGGCGTAGCATAGCAGCAGATCTCCAATATTGTCTAAATTCAAGTCATGTGGAAGCAGTCAGTAAGAAGCTGTTTAAGATGCATTGTGTCATTTTGAGTAAAAGATGAAAAAGCATGTCGGCTGCTTAGACCTTAAAGTGGTGCAGCTTTAGGATATATGAGGCCAAGCGGAAAAAGCGATTGTTTTCCTAAATTGCCGTTTTCCGGCTTTTGGTTATGTTGAATGCCCAATTCTTTTCCGTCATTTTGGGCATATGCATCCTTCAACGCAGTTTATTTCAAAAGACACAAGCTAAACGTTTGCCTACGCACCACTTAAGAAACCGAAATTGAAAATGCCAATTTTGTGTCCATCACTGCGCCGCGGTGGCCTAGTGGCTACCGCACTCGGATGCTGACCTGCAGGTCGCGGGATCGAATTCCTGCTGCGGCGGCTGCAATTTCGATGGAGGCGAAAGTGCTGTAGGCCGATGTGTTAAGGTTTGGGTGAAAGTTAAAGAACCCCAGTAGGTTGAAAATTCTGACGGCCTCCACTATGGCGTATCTCATATTCATATGGTGGTTTTGGGACGTTAATAATCATATGGTGGTTTTGCACCAGACTATATATATATATATATATATATATATATATATATATATATATATATATATATATATATATATATATATATATATATATATATATATATATATATATATATATATATATATATATATATATATATATATATTTATATAGTCCAGTAGATCCTCCGTGAGCGGTCACAACGTGGTTTATTTCGACGTTTCGGCCTAGAGTCTGGCCTTCATTAGGCCAGACTCGAGGCCGAAACGTCGAAATAAACCACGTTGTGACCCTTCACGGAGGATCTACTGGACCAAATGCAACGCTACGGCCACTCAACCACCATGCCTGCCTATATATATATATATATATATATATATATATATATATATATATATATATATATATATATATATATATATATATATATATATATAGAGGGACAATTAAGAGGACAATATAAGAGGGACAATTAATCAGCTGCCCGCTCATAATAAGTTCACGTGCTACGTGACGCCAAACATGCGCATAAGAGTGTTTTCACACTTGTCGTTTGGCTTATAGATGGCGCTGACCGTCACTCCTACTTCTAAATTCACATATAAAACCAAAAGAGTGGATGGAGGGAAGGCCGCGGTGGTAGCTCAGTGATTAGAGCACCGAACGCGTTATTCGGAGGTCGTAGGTTCGATTCCTGCCGACGGCTGGTTATTTTTCATCCAATTTTCTTTCTTCTTATTTACATTCCATTAGTTCTAATAACTTCCCCTTTACATTCCTTGGCATTACTGTCTGTTAGATCTCATTAATATTATTGTGTTAACACACGGTAAAACGAGCCCTTAGGTATACACTTCTTTCCCTTATATATATATATATATATATATATATATATATATATATATATATATATATATATATATATATATATAGTCTGGTAGGTGTTGATGGACTACCGCAGGTTGACAATAGGAGGACATGCTTGGATCCGTCGAGAACTGAAAGCAAATCTTACTCTATATTCTGAAATGCAATTTAAACGAACGTGACTTGACAAAATTTTTAAAATCCCTCATGGAATCGCCATTGCATCCAATCCTACCTTACTTCAATTGAAAGAAACTTGCTGCATAGCTCATTTGAGCTGTATGAAAGTTTTCCGCGAGGCAGTTCTATACCTCCGGTGTCATGATGATCACTTCAATAGAACAATTATGTTTTTGTTAAATATCTTTATCACAGCCTTCGCCATCAACAGCGCCAATGGCGCTCGATCGAAGGTTATCGGGGAGGCAATGACAGCTACAGTATACAAGCAGGTGATGATTTTCATAAACGCCAAACGGAACCGCATCTGTCCGTATTGGATATTTTGTGTAGAAGCGGTGTAGAAGTGTGTAGAACCGTCCGTAAGGACGTTGAACGGCAGAAGGTGTATGGGAGCTTGCGCAACTCAACTCTTGACCACTGCAGTCTTAAGCGAACAGGTGTGGCAAAATATTTGTGTAATAATTATCATGAATGAGCGTAAAGCTCTTAGCAAATAAGTAGCTTAACAAACACACATAAATTACAATGTATCTGAAAAGCAGATGGTTTCTTCGGGTTGCAATAACACGATAAAAAACTGGTGTTTCAGTCTAGTGAATTTTCACTTTATGACTTTTTTTTGAAGGTGCTTTGAAGTGTGTTCAAGTGAAGTTTCAATTCATGAACTAAAGTGCATACTAGAATGAACGTATCTTGCCTGACATGGGTTTAGTCTTTGCGTTGCACTATGTCACACTGCGACGGCTTTCTTGTATACAATTCAACAGTAATATTTTATTCAAACGTTGTACCAACATGTATATGGCATGCAATACTCACAGGTTAAAGTCAAATTCATTGTCATATAGCACATAGTAGCTTGTATCTGAAGGGGTATTTGCCTGAAAGTGAGTCACATCAGCACTTTATCATGCAATTCCATGTAGCAATTCAATACCTTAATAAGTGTAGGTAATCAAAAGAAGTAGTACCTGGATATCTAAGTGCCCGTAAACCTTTACCACAGTTACCAACCAAACGAGAATATATCTTGAAGCTCTTACGGGCCTTCAGCAACCTATATTGCAAAATATAACATATCAAACAATATTTGACTTGTGTACGAATATTACACACCATTAGGTTTGTTTTCAAAGTACGCTAGTTATACTAAAAACGTGATACACCGATTGCCAACTACTCCATCAATATATTTTTGTTAAAAATAGCGGCGAAAGAAAGGTCACCAGTGGCAGGTTTTTATATAAGCCAGGCTGGCAAAATCTAGCCATGATATCTTGTTGCAAAAACAGTAAAAGAAGAAGTCTGACGAGAAAATATGTTAGCTTTGCCTGGTACTCATGCAGCTATTTTGCCATGTACAACTACACAGTAGTACTCGCCAATACGTAGATCAGTTAATCCATGGATGATGTTTCCCACTCAAACTATGTGGCTGGTTCAAAGTCCTGTTTCTTTTTGCAATATTTTCGCTTCAATTTCATCACAAGCGCCTGATGTGCTTTGCAAGTACTCTACAGTTAGGTAATTTCGGTCACTATGCACCTACTTTCTACCGCTATATTTTGTTCTCGCTATACGATAAAACTGAGAGAAATGCCATGCTGGCGCGGAGAGCGCATCACAATCCCAAACGAAGCGGGAAGAGGGGTGTTTACCGAATTAATTGCAAGCTTCTGGGGCTGCTAATTCAAGTCTGCTTGCAAATTTTTATTGTTCGAATAAATAACTTAGTGGCTGATGACGATGAAAAGTTACAGTGACCGTTTTGTAATGGGTAGGAAGCATTCAACGACCGACTCGTCAGGGAGAAACGAGTTGAGCTTACAACCCGGACGGTTTCCTTTTTAAAGACGATAGTCTTTCTTGGGGACCTTCAGCGAAAAAAAAAATTGGTCTGTCACTCTGTCTGTACACATGTCTGCTGGTTCATTCTTAACGGCACCCTAAAAGGCAACGGAGTGACCAGCCGATACCCCCAATGGCCGACCCCATCGGCAGCACCAACCAATAATGCTCAAGGTTCAGCGTTCCTACTTGTGCAATTTTCAATTGAAAATCAATTATTGCGCATATCTGAGGCATCATAACAACACGTCAATAATTTGTATGTATATCGTTTACTGAACAAGGCATATATAAGCAATTATAAGGACCGTAGCATTTATCACATTGCGCTGACCATGCAACTCTTGAACGAAGGCAAATGTTTCCAACGCTTTGCTAAGACTACACTGTGGTGGCACCTACCCATCGCCTTGATTTCTACACCTTATTACCTCCGAGACAGGCGTGCACGTCGTGCGCGCGCTTCGTTTTCCATGATAATGCCAGATGGTGCTCATATCTTACGTGTTACGTGACTTGATGCGCTGGTTCACCTCCGCTGCACGCTCGAGGCACTCTAACGCAGCGCCTACAGAATACCATTCACCGATTTTCTTGTAGAGAACATAAAATAAATATTTTGGTCACTCTCTTCAGACGCAAGACTATTATATTGCGACGACATTTGCAGTGTAACATGCAGATACTAGGCCAATTTTTTTCGCTCTCTGCCGTGCGTTGTTTTTCGACGCCTGCTCCATACCGTCAAGCGCGCAGCTCTTCTGAGGGCTACCCAGGGCTTGGTCCTTCCTGTACTTCAGTACCGGGCTCAGGCCAACCAAAATCTGAAGATGGACGTCCATTCGGAGCGGAAAAAACTTCATGATGCTTCGCCAACGCTTCGCGATAAGTGGTCATTCTTCAGCCGCAGCTCAGCAAAGCTCGCTTTTGGGCGCGTGCGAGGAAAAGGGCTCCATCAAGGCCACACGAACTCAGGTGAAATACGTAGGCCCGTATTCACAAACGCTCCTCGGCTCGAAACTCGACCTGAAGGGATGCTCAAGTTTTTTTTTTGCGTTGCAGAAATCGCAACGCGAAACAGTACTCAAAGATTGTTTGAGGTCGAGTCTCGAGTCGAGGCGCGTGTGTGAATACGGTTCGTAGAGACGGAAGAATCCTCCACCTCCAGTGCCTCTTGGGAGCACCGAACACCATCGTCGTCGTCCCCACACAACTCGAATAAGACGTCGGAGGAAACTGTCGCTCCCCGCTCTCACTTTGCCACCTTTTCTCGCCCCTCTCTACAACCAGACGCCGATACACCATAGTACCCCGTATCACAGCCCACGGCCCTTCCTGTAGGAGCGGGAAAGCGTGAAGGCACCATTCTTTGCCGCCCAGTGGGAATGAAAGCCAACTTTTTTGCTGCAACGCGCGATGTCATCGGGGCTTTCCTATCCGGCTTCCCGGCCACTCGATGCGTGCGCGTCAATTTTCAACTCAACGTCGTGGAATTTTCGCGGAACCTTTCGCAGATCCTGCAACTCTGCTTCAGGAGGGCCGGTTCAGCGAGATATACGTGAGAGGCATACTTATCGTGGAGAACACCTGCGTAGGCATCACCTACGGCGTCGACGCGAACCTGACGACATCGCGGCCAACTTCGTTTCCACCGTCCCGGTCGTCTCCTGTGTTTGCCGAGGCAGGTGCCTCACGCTCACGTTTCAGGGCACCACTGTTCCACTGGAACTGTTCCTGTTTAACCTCCAGAGGCCTGTCCGCCGTGGTCAGCCACGGCCCCTTCAGGGCGCCCGCTCAACACCCCCTAGTCTACACAAGGCCTTCCCGTGGCCTCTCCTCAACAGGCGTACGTCACCACAGTGAGATCGGCGGTGGATATAGAGGAGGTTAGGAGAAGTTGAGAGAGCCGACTATAATGACGAAACACGGAGGAAGGAAACTCCGCGCGACAAAAAAACGACATGGCTTTTCATGGCTTACGGCTTCGAACTAATGTGCAGCTGATCGCATGCCGCGGCATTTTTTTGAGACAAGTTGACAAAAACTTGTTTCCGTAGTCTCTTCCTTCACTAAACAGGTTTCTTTCTTGCTACATGACTTCACTACTACCGTTGAGCATGTTATAATTTAAGCAGGCGCTGCATTTCAACTTTTAAAACTTTTAAAGTTTTGTTTGTAGCAGAATTTGTGTTGTGCTCTGGCAACATTGTGCTAAAACTGCGTTGCTTGGGTTGTTCGGTTAGAGCGTACAAGAAGTGTATAGTTTGGTGGCAGTCGCAAACAAACGTGGTGTCTCTGTCACGCAACTCAGTATTGCTGTCACGGCACGTAACAACCCAAGGACTATGCCTGGCTGTTGCTGTGCGCCGAATTGCAATTCTAATTATGCCGGCGGACCCGCAGTTTACGTCTACAGGTTCCCCGACAACACCGCTGAAAGAGCAGTGTGAACGCGCGCAGTGTTGCGTAAGAACTTTGCACCATCAAAGTTAACATGGGTAAGGAAATCTGCTTTTTCTTTCCATTCAGTCTGTTCTCACAGTGCTATTTGCTGTCACATTATTATGAGACTGCTCAGTATTTTTGCCGTTAACTTAAATGTAACATTCTGTCTGTTAGCAGGTCTGCAAAATTCGGCTGCTGACCTGCCGGTTGCGGGATCGAATCCCGGCTGCGGCTACTGCATTTCCGATTGAGGTGGAAGTGCTGTAGGTCCATGTGCTCAGATTTTGGTTCACCTTAAAGAACCCCAGGTTGTGGAATTTTCCGGAGTCCTTCACTCTCATACGTCTCTCATAATCATATGGTGGTTTTGGGACGTTAAACACCACATATCAATCAATCACCTTGGTGAGCTACACGGACGCAGTCACTGGCAAAGTAATTGAAGTTCCGTTTAAACTCAGGCGTCTAAGGCCTGGAACTGTTCCAAAATTTTGTTTGGATGCCCCACGTATGTTTTCATACACAAAAGTACGGCTTGCGAAGGCCCGGAATAAAAAAAATGGCAGATCCCCCGTACAGTGGAAACCGATGATATGCGAAGCACGAATGAGAGGTTCGACTCTCAATGAATAACTTTAAAATCAGCAGAACCTTACGAGGTAGAGGTAAATGATGCCGTACATAACTTCTGTGACATGATTATCATGTTTGGATGTGACATTTACCTTCGTCATCTATTAACGTCACGTGATACCAAATTTAGTATATGTGGAGCTAGCGCAACGACCGAGAGCATGCTGTGAGCATGGTATGTTATCGTGTTCTTACATGACACGCGTTTCGGGATCATCATGTTTGCACCAGTTATATATTTCAACATCTATTGACGTCACGTAACACCAAATTTGGTACGTGTGGAGCTAGAAAAAAATGTCAGCATATCCACGGAGTGAATGATGGAGAGGGGGGCGAAGCATTTGTCCGTCCATTCGTTCTCGCTTCCTTCCGTTCATGCGTTCGTCTGTGTGACCGTCCATGCGTCCATCCGCCCGTCCATGCGTGCGTCTGTTCGTGCATCTGTCCCAGTGTTCGTCCATGCATCCGCCCCTGCGTTCGTTCATGCGTCCATCCATGCATCCATCTGTGTGTCCGTTCGTCCATCTATTCAACGTTCCAAGTGCCACCATCGCGCACCTTTTTATCATATATTGTCCATATAGAAGAACCGCCATCCAGCGGACATTCCAAGGATTAAACGAGAGGTGGCACACGCACACTTTGTTACGGCTTGCGCTTCGCGTCTACTTCCCACCTTTAGCCACCTCGAGCTGATGGTATATACTTGTTCACTGTATTCATGGCACTGCGGTCCAACGCTCGCTAAACCTTTCTAAAACTAAGGAGGTTACACCCAGCGAGTATAACGTAGCAACCATTTCTTGTCAGATAGTGCTCAATTTACATGCCAATGGCTGCTAATGCGAAATGAGCGACAGGATAATTCGGCCTTTACTTTCTTACGGCTTGCGCTTCGTATCTACTTTCCACCTCTAACAACATCGAGTTCATTCATGGTATATACTAGTTCATTGTATTCATGGCACTGCGGCTCAACGCTCGCTAAACCTCTCTAAAACTAAGGAGGTTACACCCAGCGAGTATAACGTAGCAATCCTTTCTTGTCAGATAGTGCTCAATGTACATTCCAATGACTGCTAATGGAGATCATAGCGTGCGCATTAACTAAAAGCCGAATGTTCCTATCTCTCATTCCTCCTTAGCAGCCATTGACATGTTCATTGAGCACTATTTCGTATTGTTCAACAACGCACAGAAGAAATCTCTCACCGGCACCGCCTTGGAAGTCAAAATATTATACTTGTTACATACTACAACGGCTACGAGAGACGAACTGGTGCCGCTATAAGAAGCTTCGCCCCTAAAATGGCCGCGAGCACATCATGAAGGGCCAAATATACTTCAATGTAGCGTTGACGCGCGCGCACGCTGGGCACAGCTACGCTACGTTAGCAAAACGCCAGCACTCTATAGCTTGACGCCAGGCGCGATCGGCGTGATCAGCGTCCGTCGGCGTACCGGCGCGAAATGCGACATGCTGCATTTCGCGCCGATGGCTTACCCAGACAACACTGCGTCTCCCTTTTTTCGTGATAGTGGGACGCCGGATGCTAAAACATGCATGCGTCAAAGCAACGCAGCGCGGTGTGCGCCTGCGATTATATGGTGGGACCGGCACCTGGCGTGGCAATGCCGGCATGACGCGACGAAATGAACGCCGACGAGCACGAGCACCACGTCACATCGAAATGTATTAGCACCTTGACTGTGGCATGTAGTCATGTTTTCACATAACATGCATCTCACGATTATCCTGTTTGCACCAGTCACATATCTTTGTAATCTATTATTGTCACGTAATACCAAATTTGGCATATGGGAAGCTAGCGAAGCGGCCGCGAGCGCATCATCAGTGTAGCATCCAGTCATGTTGTTACATGAGACGCATATCATGTTTATCGTGTTTGCACAAGTATATTACTTTGATCATCCATTCGCGTTGCGTAATACCAAATTTGGTATAAGTGAAGCTACCGAAACGGCCGCCAGCGCATCATTATCGTGGTATGTAGCCATGTTACATGAAACGCATCTCATGACTATCATGTTTGCACAAGTATCATATCTTCGTCATCTATCTATTCACGTCCCGTAATGCTAAGGTTGGTAAAGTGCACATCATGAACGTGGTGTGTGGTCATTTTTTTACATGACATGCATGTCAAGATTTTCAGGTTAGGGCCTTTGGATTGTGTTCGCCATGTAATCATTCCATACCATACCAGTTTTGCAACATGCAACGGGAACAAAACCACAACAAGAGCTGCAGGACCTTGACATATAAGTCATGATATACATGACATACATGTAATTATTTTCATGTTATGACTAGTTAAATTTGTTCTTCATTCATTCATGTTACGCCATACCAAGTTTGGTATCGATGCCAATATTGAAACGACCAGGAGAGCTAGAAGTCGTAGGTGGCAAGATAGATACACTCAATGTCGCCGAAGTCCGCTAAGAAATGCTTTGCATTAAAAAAAATGGCATTAGCACTGCATAGGCATGAATGAACTGTAACGCCCATGATAGGTACAGGTAGCGATATGCACGATACTGGAGGTACCGGTGCGTGATAGCAACCTGCAAAGAGCGGTTGTCAACGCAAACCAAGAGATATGGCGGATGAGTCGAGAGAAAGGCTTTGAGGGGGTGAAAATAAAAAGAGAGGTGCATAGGTGGTGTGGTTTTCAACGAGACAGAATTCACTTCGATGGGCAGTTAGGTCATGAGGTGGGTTGGCGACTTGCAGGACATGCAGTAGCTTTTTTGGGAGGTAAGCGGGCCCTTCGGGGTGCAGAATAGCTAGTAACGAGGAAAACAACCAGGGAGACTCTTTGACAGGTGGTATGGAGAGATAAGATTCCAAAGTGGCACCAGCATCTAAGATAGGTAGAGTCCGGGGCAGAAATAGACGTAGCCACGAGCGCCGAGCTCGGACATAGGGTTTATTAACATGCAGGGTCGTAGGAACAGGCTGAAGTGGGAAGAGATAGAAAAACAGTTAAGGGAGGAGAGGCCGATGGTATACGGTTTTGTAGAAACACATCTAAGGGACATGGAAGGACCTCCTAACAATCCGGACTACGCGTGGGAATATTGTAATATAACAGAAGACAGCAGAAAGGGGGGTGGTATTGGGGCATTCATTCATAAATGTACAGACTGGGAAAGGGTCACGCAGGAGTGAAAGAACATGTATGGATAAAAGGGAAAGTGGCAGGGCAAATTACACTGCTTGGTTTCGTGTACTTGTGGACGGGAGCAAAAGCCAGAGAGGAAAACCAGGCAATGGTAGAGTTTATATCAAAGGACATCCAGGAGTTAGGAAGAGAGTGCGAGATAATTATACTAGGAGACATGAATGCGCACATAGAAGATATAGATGGGTATACCGACCCGACAGGCAAAATGATCATGTATATGTGTGAAAGGCTTGATTTGATCATTTGCAACAGTACCGAGAAGTGTGAAGGGCAAATAACATGGGAGATAGAAAGGCTGCAGTCGACGATAGATTATGCACTGATGTCACATAGGATGTATGATAAGCTCGGGGGAATGAACATAGATGAAGGTGGCTCCAGAAGTCTGGGTAGTGATCGCAAACCTATCATGCTAAGTTTTCGAAAAGCAGTGAGAGTGGGAAGGAGAAAGATGAGCAACTACAGGAAAATGTTTATTCAGAAAGTCAAGTAGGAATAGCTACTAAACAAATTGAGAAAGTAATCACTGAGAATAATAAAACAATGTGGACATACACAAATCTAATTAAACTCTTTGAGCTAGAGCTTGCTAAGGCACGTGACAAGTCAACCCGGAAAAGAAGACGCAAACCCAAAAGTTGGTGAGATGAGGAAGTTAAGAGAGCCATAGCAAAACGTGAGGAACTATATAGGGAACAAAGACATGCTAAGCAGCGGGGTGAACCGACAGGTGATGTTGAAAGAAAATGGAAAATATTTCGAAGCTGTAGAAAGGATGCATCCCTTCTGATCAATGAAAAGATTAGAATAAAGGGAGCTCAGTGGCTTGCAGAACTACATAAAAAAGATAGAAAGGCCACTGTAAAGTTTTGAAACCATCTAAACTCCTTAAGAAATGAGGTGAGCCTAGAGCAGAGGCTAATAACTGCAGCTCAAAGTGCCAGGCGAGAAGGGGACGAAGCTATTGAATATATAAGAACAAGGGTGACAGAAAAACAAAGAAGTGCTTTATGCACCAGAATAGACAAGGATGAATCAAGTGGCGTAATGGCTCCATTTTCACAACGAGAGAGGGAAAGGGCTGAGAAGAGGGCTCCTAGTAGTACATCAACAGGCCCAGATGGCATTCCAATTATGCTGATAAAGACCTTAGAACCGAAGTCTAAGCAAGATTTGAGAGAGGCAGTGAGCAAAATAATAGTCGATGGTCTATTCCCCGATGGATGGAAACTTAGCAGGTTGAGCATGATCTATAAAGGAAAAAGGGACAAAGCTGACATAAACAACTACTGTCCTGTAACATTGACATCAGTGGTCTACAGGTTGGTGATGCAGATTATAAAGGAAAAACTGCAGGCATGCATAGAGGATGAGAGGGCGCTGGGAGAACAGCACAACGGGTTTCGAAACACAGGAGGTTGGAAGACAACATAGGTCGGCACTTTAGAAACTACTCACTCATACTCACTCACCACAATGTTTTCAGCCTTAACCCTCACTCACGTTCATACTCACGCCTACTCACACTCACTCCTACTCACTCACGTTCCTACTCACTCCTTCTCACACTCAAAGTACTCAATCACGTTCATACTTACTCCGACTCGCACTCATTAGTACTCACTCACGTTCATACTCACTACTACTCACTCTCATGAGTACTCACTCACGTTCAAACTCACTTCTCCTCACACTGAAAGTATTCATTCACGTTCATACTCACTCTTACTCATACTCATGAGTACTGACTCACGTTCATACTCACTTATACTCATACTCAGAGTACTCACTCACGTTCTTACTCACTCCTACTCACACTCATGAGTACTCCCTCACGTTCAGGCTCACTTCTACTCACACTGACTCTACTCATTAACTTTCATACTCACTCTTACTCATACTCATAAGTACTCACTCACGTTCACACTCACTTATACTCAGAGTACTCACGTTCATACTCACTCCCACTCACACTCATGAGTACTCACTCACGTTGAAAATTACGCCAACTCACACTCTAGGCCCTCACTCACGTTCATACTCGCGACAACTCACACTGATGAGTGCTCACTCATTTCATACTCATGACTACTCCCACTTGTGAGTACTCACTCACGTTCATACTCACGCCAGCTAGCACTCACAGGCCCTCACTCACGTTCATACTCACGACTACTCACACTGATGAGTACTCACTCATGTTCATACTCACGCCTACTCACAGTCACTCATGTTCATACTCACGACTACTCATACTCTTAAACAAACATGGACTGCTGGGCGAGTTGGTAATTCATTTTAACTGAGGTGCGCGAAAAACTGAAGTACAAAAGGAATACACCTCGAGACAGCGCGCCGTGTCCAGGTGTCTCCTTTTTGTACTTCAATTTTTTGTGCACCTCAATTAAAACTCATAGTTACTCACTATCCTTTATACTCACAACTGCTGAAGATCATAGGCCCTCACTCACCTCCGCACTCACATAAGAATTCACCTTCATACTTACGCCTACCCATTCTCAGGCGCACTCACGTACTTTTACATTAACATACTCATCATCATCACAGCAGGACAAAGGCTTCTTCTCCCCTGTTCCGCCAGTCAACTCGGTTCTTTGCTTGCTTTTGCCACTTCGCACCCGCAAACGTCCTAATCTCATCTGCCCACCAAACTTTGTCTCCCCTTTTCCCGCTTTCCTTCTCTTGGAACCTACAAAATAACCGGCAGAAAACGACAGTAATGAACAACAACCTCGAAAGAAAACAGCGCTTCGAGATAGGTGGCAGTGCACTTGAAGTTGGAAAATGTATATACGTCTACTAAGGACAGGTAGTACCTGCGGAGCCGAGCCACGAGACTGAAGTAACTAGAAGAATAAGAGTGGGGTGGAAAAGATTCGGCAAGTATTCTCAACTCATGGCTGGTAGATTGTCACTATCCCCTCAAGACGAAGGTATATAACAGCTGCATCTTGCCGGTACTTACCTACTGAGCAGAAACCTGGAGGCTTACAAAGAGGCTTCAGCTTAAATTGAGGACGAAACAGAGAGCGATGGAAAGGAAAATAGTAGTTGTAACCTTAAGAGTCAAGAAGAGAAGGGTACAAACCAGGGTTAAGGATATCATAGTTGAAATCAAAAAATCAAATCAAATCACTTTATTTTCCCAGAAAGAAAGAGGTTCTGGAGAGGACAAGAAGAAGAAATGGACATGGGCCGGTCATGTAGCGTGTAGTCAGGATAATAGCTGGTCATTAAGTATAGCTGACCGGATTTCCAGAGAAAGTAAGCGGGTTAGGGGAAGACCGTAAGTTAGGTGGTCAGATGAGATTAGGAAGTTCGCGGGTACATAATGGCAGCAGCAAGCACAGGACCGAGGTGATTGGCGGATCATCGGAGAGGCCTTTGTCCTGCAGCGTACGTTGTCAGGCCGATGACGATTATTAACATTGAGGTAGTGTTACGTGTACTCAGGTTACTGAAGAAACAATTGAGCTGAACAATTGCCGCTTTCTTTAAGGGTCGGTAGGCACCACAAATAGGCAATGACTCAGCGCAATTACGACGCACCTGCACATTCACTTGTGTGCCATGACGCGTAAGAGACGCTGAGACATCGTTTAGAATCTCAGTAATGTGTCACAAGCACTCAAAACGCGCTTTTGTAGGCTACGACGCACGCGCGCGAAATAGAGACGCTCTCGACAGCTTCAGTATACTACACCGCCGCCGCTATGATTACCCCCCAGAACCCAAGACGTTGCCATGCCATCCGGCTCGGCCGCTTCGTTCGTTCTACTGCCCCTAGCCACTTCTGACTGCACTAGAGGGACAGGCGGACGCAGGGGCCTGGCCGCCACGTCGGCGCCGCGGCCACCCCGGCCGCCCAGCCACTGGTAGGTGTACTGTAGCCCGGTGCGACCGTCGAGACGGCGCCTCCCCTCTGCCTCACCTTCAGATGGAATGCGTTGCGTACGGCAGTTTTGCATTCGAGAAATTGTGCGCATCTTCAGAGATGTTTTCCTTCCTCTGTGGGTTGCGCTCACGCGGAGACTTCGTTGGCTCCATGCCGGCACTGACGATTGCAGGGGGCCTTATTTATGGATCTACAGACGCTGTTAACGTTCATTGGTAGTTTTCGTACGCAGCGTTATCGCGGGCAGCCGAATGAAACGGTAATTAACGAGTTGCGTTATGTGTGTTTTTGTACTAGCCCGCGTTATGTGAATGATAGAATAAATTATTAATGGTGATTGGGCGCTTATTGCACATTGTGTCTGCACTGTTGAAAGCATAATAAGCCGCCTTTATATGCGGTTTCGTCTAACCTTTAATAAATTTTCCGTCAATAATCAAGGTGCAGCATGCGTCCACTTGCGCAAAAGTGGAAAAAATATAGACCGTGTGGAGAACACATCGACGTACTAAATAAATATAAAGATTTATTATTATAGGTGATATAGCTCCAGGTGAAGACTTAGTAGGGCATAGTAAGTATGTGGAAAATTGAATAAAATGAACATGCCTAGCAGGGAAAGTAAAGAACCTTGATTATGCAATTATGCAATAACGGCGGTGCGTGGTGCCGTGGCTGCCGTCGTGCACGTTTTTACCCTCGGGTGTGTATGCATCTGTGGTGACTTTCTGCTTAGTAATGGAATAGAGTGATAGAACGTGGATCTGTGCATTGTATGCACAGTGACTCTATAGCTTACATAAAGTGATGATATCCCAAGGGCTCTAAAGCGTGACGGGGTAGGGTGTGGCAGAATGGCGGAAGGAAAGGCATATGATGCTAAAACAGAGAAATTTACTTTTAACAGGGGAGCTGTTTTAGGGTTGGAGTAAGTCCGCGTAGTGCACGCCATGATCTGCCGTCTGGTAACTCGCGCGGCAAAAGCCACAAAGGGCCGTTCGCCCTGTAAACCAGGCACTACACTTTCCTTGGTTGAAAAACACGGCGGAGGAAGAAAAACGGTTGGTAAGGAGCCTCAAAAACCCTCGTTTGTTATTCAAAACAAGCCCACATCAATGTGTCCTGCAACTTTGTTACTGGTTGGAATGTTCCAAAACTACAATTTTCAGGTTGTGTGTCACCCGGTATATGAGTCATGCCTCATGACAATACATAGTTGCTTTTAATGTCTGTTTGTTGTTTTGTTTTGTCTTTTTATTGTGTCTAAGTAAAGTTCTTTTAGTAAAATATTTTTAAAACTAGTGCTACAGTTTCGTTTTTTTGCCAAATTGTAACGTCCTGTTCTACACACTCCATTCTTCATGGCTGCTTTCAGTGAGTAGGAAAGACAACAGATCAAGTCACAAGTCTAATACCTCCAGCGATCACCACGTTATCATTTATCTGTAATGATGATAAATAAATATGGAAACTTCATGCAGATTTCTGCCATGTCTTTCGCAGCATTTAACACGCATATCGCAGACGCACTTTATATTTGGCCGTGCGGACACACGTGTATATAAGCGAGACATACCTTGACTGCTTAATTTAAAATCGCACAAAATCGTTTCGCACTTCGCATTTTACTCTGTCAAATAGCTCGGTGAGTTATTTGGATGTGTTTTCTTAAAATAATGCCGAAGTTGAGCTCTTTCTTACTATGTCGCTCTTTTTGCAGTCACTATAGGCTGCACGGAAATTGTTGTCAGACTTGCTCACAATGAATATTTCAATATTTTTAACAGTACTCGCACAACGCTAGCACATGAGTCAATTGAGTAGCTTGAAATAGTTGTAGAACCACTTGCTACGTAGCGTGTGTCATTTGACGCACTCAGCAGAGTTACTGGCAAGTATTCTGACTCTATAAGCAGTGGTAACACGACCTTTCAGATAAGGGTTCGTACGCTCTTCAGAATTGGTTCGAAAGCTGGTCAATAATTACATGGTGTATATAGATTTCTTACGAGAATAGTTTTCGCCAATTCGAGCTTCGGTTCCGATTTCCCAGCAATTCCGCAACCTCAGAGGCTAGAAATACGCCTTCATAAATTGTTTTTGTTCGTCATCTATAGTTCAGTATCCACAGAAAGTGTTCCGCTGCTAAAAGGCGCGAAAACGAACACGGGCATACACTTCGCGTTAGGCCTGTTTTCCTGCCTATATAGAAGCAGCTTCTTAACATAAGTTTTAGGTACGCTTTCAGCAACAAATGCACCCCACCGTCTCGTGACAGAATTAGTTACGCTGCACGGACAACAACCAAGCTCGGTGAGCATCTTCTTTTAATGAACGAGCCTTCTAAACCAACTAAAATTCGATCGTGCATGTTTTTATTCCGAAAACAGCAATGTTACCCTCGCAAAAGAACTTGTTTTGGGGCTAGTTGGTGCATACTTGGGGCAGAAGACTGAGGCGCAAAAACTTATCGTGAAGCAGCAAGAGCAAAAGAGAAGAATGAACAGCGCCAACTACCAACTGTTTAATGACCGTCTAAGAAACGCACAGTAAAGAAGACAAAACCGCGCATGCGTGCACAGCCAACAAACGTCGCACAGCGTCTTGATCGGGCACTAAGTTATCCAGAAACTGCATTTCTGTTGAGTACAACACAATAGGTGTATCACTGATACAATCGGGCCCTTTCTTTTTGATAAAGTAGGCTTCCAAGAACTCTCTAGCTGTTTGTTTTTTGCTCCTGCCAAGAATCACTGTTTTCTCTAACAATGGCACACAACCGCAGGCTTTGTAGTACGCTGGAAGATGCGCATGATCCCTTTTTCCTAAACTATTGGCATGCTCTCTCAGTCTCATTTATGCAACGCCCCGTTTGATCAATATAGAACCTAATTGTCACAGCCTAGGGGAGTTCCATATACCATGCCTTGTGCACAGCGCCTAAAAAGTCTTGTGTGCTGCTTCTGGCAGCCCCTTTGCTCATCGCATGTGAGACGCGGGCACAATTGAGCAAATTCGTTGGGAGCTTAAGAAACGACCGGAACGCCGTAACGGGAAGCCACCTTCTTGGGGTTATGGCTCACACGGTGTATATAAGGGACCACCTCAGGCTTAACCCGCTCTCTCTCCATCGGGGGCGCATTCGCATTAGACACTCTGCCTTTCACCCTCTGCAGCAGAGATTCCACCACGGAACTAACTACGGAGTGAAGGTAGCCGGCCTTGGAAAGTCTTTGAAGTTGACGCATAAAGCTAGCTTGCATAACATGCTCACACGATCTGCGTAGTGCCAACTCCAAGCAAAGTAGAGCGATTCCGCGTTTCACAGTCTTTGAATGCGCCGAATCATAAAGTAAAAACTCCTTCTAACTGCGAGGGTGGTACGCACAGCATACATGACCAGCCGAAATTGTCAGGTTAAAGTCCAGAAACTGCAAGGAGCTATCTTCCGGAAGTTCATTAGTGAACGTGAGCCCCTTAGCATTTGCTCTAAAAACATCTAAAACCTGCTCAACCATCACAGGGAAAGGAAAATGGCAGCTATTGTCAATAACAACTGAAAAATAATCTATATATCTAAATACTTTAATAACATTTGGATAAGATGAAGTAAAAACACTTTGTAGTGCGTAATTGAAAGGATGATAAAAAGACGTCACATAAAGTCGGTGCTACCCGTGACCCAATGCAAATGCCCTTCCTCTGTAAATCTGGTGTTCATCTGCTCGGCTGTTGCAGGTGAACAACATGAACAGGCACTGTGCCGTGCTCCCTACCGGGCTTCAGAAATTAGGTGCCTTTTTCCTCTTCTAACCACTACCACCACCACACCACGAACATTGGAGACGTGGGTCTAAGAGGGCTCCCATAAAAAAACAAAAAAAGAACAGTCAGCCCACGTGCTTACGAACCCCTTTTCCAGGCTACGTTGTAGGCCTTTAGCTGACCATTGGCTAAGAAGTGCGCCTGTGACCTCGTTTAAGGTTTCCGCGAGGCAAACTTCGGTATTTCGCCACGCGGGAAGTAAAATCCCGGCTGTCTCATGCATTTTCTGCAGCAACTCCATAGCTTCCTCTAGTGGGGAGAGAAGCTCAATCAAGTCTGTCGCCAGCCTTAGTTCATATTTATACAGTTTAACCTTATTGCCCGCGTGCAGGGTTTCTGTCAGACCTGGATGACTGGAAAGAGTGGTAACAAGCTTTCTCATGATTTGAAGCTGCGAGTTCCACCTTGTTGCGTTGTGAGATTCCAAATGCAGACCGGCCCCATTAAACATTTCTTCCGGGTCGGCGGTGCTGTTGCGTATAGATGCAACGATGACACCACATTTTGTACGACTTCCTCGTCACTTCGGTCCTACAATAAAGTGAGGATGACAATCAGTGAACATTGACATTGCAAGTACAGGTAACGCAAACGGTCAATGCAACAGAGTTCGAGAAAGAGAAATGCGACATATGCAATAGAAGGATATTAAAGGAGAAAAATACCAGAGAGCCCAAAATACAAGCAAGCAAAAATAGTTTAAACAAGACATCAACCTAATCCAAATCTATAATGTGTATAGCTTTCGAACAACATGGGTGTCCTTTGCATGATGTGTGGTTTTGATCATTTTTGTTTGTCTTCATACGCACTTCAGAACAGTTTATTAAAGTGGTGAGAGAAGAACTCGAACTGGCTGCCTGGTCTGCGGCAGAAAAATGATCCGCGGCAATTAATTGATGGGAAGCAGAGTTCGTGATCTCGACCACGGCAGCAAGTGCTCCATGAATTCCTGAGATGAAGTAGCAAAGCACGCACGAAATTTTAGATAGACATTGGGTGAGGATAGCTGCATAATAAAGCTTCCGTGCATCATGGAAACGCATTCATGGAAAATATTTAACGAATCTTGGCTGTATAATAATAGTAGTGAATGGACGACGTATCTATCGATGCATATAAGATGAAACAATAATGTTATTTATCAGCACATACCTGCCGAACGGCGTCTTTAACGCTAAGCTGCAGGCTGTGCGCGGCGCAGCCAAATCGAATTTGCTCCAATTGACGGAGTTCGCCCAAACTCGTTGGTAAAGCGTTCCGGGAAGTCGTCAAAACTGCCCCGCCATGGTGATCTAGTGGCTAATGTACACGGCTTCTGACCCACAGGTCGCGCGATTGAATATCGGCTGCGGTAGCTGCATTATCGATAGAGGCGAAAATTCTGTAGGCCCGTGTGCTCAGATTTGGGGGCACGTTAAAGACCCCCAGGTGGTCGAAATTTTCGGAGACCTGCACAACGGCGTCTCTCAAAATGTTATGGCGATTGTGGAACCTTAAACCCCACATATAAATCAGTCGTCAAAACTGTCATCTTTATCGTGCTTTTCAGTTTCCCACCCAGCAAATTCAAAAGCCTTTCACATCGATTAAGCGTTATCTGCCACCACGCGGACGACCTAGAAAATGAAATACGAACAGTTAACGCAGGCGAAAAAGTGCGAAAGCACATATTTGGCCTAGTCAGCGATGTTCCACTTCTGCAAAGTTGCGTCGTACTCGCAGCGGATCCGAGCGCCTGCGTTGCTCCCCATCAGGCGAGTGAAAATGAGAAGGTACGTGTCAGCCGCGATGTCGCTGTCCACGAATGTTGCTTCGACAGCCAGGAACGACAGTCATAGAACGCGACATCCACACGTCGAGTGCGATACAGACGTACTCCGCTCACGCCAAGGATGATGATATTTTGGTCTTCAGCACTTATACTTACTCAGACAGCAACTTCTCTGAGGTCATCCCGCGATGGCAACTTGTAGCCAGGGACGGCAACCTGGATTTGATAGAATTCAAAGCAGTTACTTTGATCAAAGGTGGCTTTTAAAATTGTCAAACTTACGTTTACGAATTGTAGAAATCTCTTCCTGTCGATGACACGAATAGGCTCCATGTTTGTGCAAATCATATTCAGCATGGCGTCGTCAAGAGCAGGCACGGAGCCAGAGGTGAAGGCGGACGTCATTTTCGGCTAGTTTCCCAGCCCTTTCTCTCGTAGCTCGAGCCTTCTTTTCTAGAGCCGAATCAGAATCGATGATACTGTGAATACAGCAGGTATAGTTTCGGAGCAAAGTGTGGAGCGTGCAGCTTCTTTGTTTTCTACACGTGTAATTTCAAAAAACTGTTTCCAGTGTGCCATGTTCGCGTACGAAAACTGCGTGCGCCAGCAACTGGGCGCAGGAGCCAGTGTGGTTGTGCGTTACGGTAGTTCTTCCCTAGCCGGCGGCATCACCCGGGCTGCTGCCCCCCCCCCCCCCCCCGGAACAGAGCGAGCGAACGTGGGTTTTCTTCGGTGAGAATCGTGGCGTCGGGATTTCGCAGAGGAGCCGCCATGTCCATGTGTGGCTACGTGTGCCGTCCTGCATCGTCTCCGAACCTACGCTTTGAAAAGTTTATTATCTCTTTCTCGTACGAAGGGAGAGACAGCACGGTTCATCGTGTAGTTTCGGGCAAAGGCGCCTAAGTGTCTAGATAGGATTGACACCACTGCGAAAGGGTGTGTGTGAGGGGCGTGGGGGGGGGGGTGTATGAGGAGAGATGGGGTGCAAGCTTGTACACGAAAACTTGCAGTCAACACGAGTACGGCGTCAGTAGTACCAGTACGCATAAACCAAGAAAAAGAAGCGCTTCCTCGTCCCAGCAGCGTCTGGCGACAAAAGCAAGCAGAAAAAAAAATAAAACGCGGCGAGAGAGCTGGCGGCTGAGGCAGGCTTATAAATGTACCATGCTTGTAATCAGCCAAGCCATTTTAAAGCTGCTGCTTTATTGCTAAATTCGAGGCTCTAGTTTACTAAAGTATAAAATTTCATTAACATTTCGTGGATGAAAACATACTCTCTTTTTCGAAAAAAGACGCAATTCCATTCCTCTTAAAATGCGCCCAATTCAATTTTCATTGCAATCCTCCAAGTGTTGTCCCCGATTCTATTCCCATTCCATTCCAGGTGTGCGAAAATGTAGAATAATTCCGGAATCATTCCGGAATCATTTCACTTCCTGAATGGCAACGCCGCAAACAGCGACACGCCCACCGATCGCAACGCGCTGCACAAATGACAGTTATCTCTGGAAGAAAAGTCAAATCTTGTCATCTTGTTGCTAGTTCTGCTACCCGTTTTCTTCCAACATCCAACCTCCGTTATTGGGCTTACACGATATCAAAACAAACCTTTTTTTTGTTGCCTCATACCGCTTGTCTTGTTAACGACAGGCCACTAGTTATCGTGAACACCATTCGGGCTTTTCACTACCTCAGTACGACCACTCACTGTGTGTGTGTCGCTGAGTTTTCTGTGCGGCATTCCGACTCGCGCTTATGAGTAGGCGCTCACGTCCACAATCACGCCCAGTAGATTACCCTCATGTGGACTCACTCACATTTACACACGACTAGTCATATTGAGTGCTCAATCCCGTCCACTCACACTGACGAGTACGCACTCACGTTCTTGCTCCCGACTATACTCACGACTGCTCACTCGCGTTCATACTCACGCCTAGGACAGCAGAGGATTCTTACACGGAGGAAAGAATTTCCTTCCTCCTTGAATTTTCACGTGCCTTAATACTGTGAGAACTGCTCGCTATCCGCTCCAGTGCTGCAGTGACCTAAATGAGCGCCATGAGAGCATCGCTTCAACATGTCTGTTAACTTGTGCTCAGATGTGGGTGCACGTTAAAAAACCCCAGGTGGTCCAAATTTCCGGAGCCCTTCACTACGGCGTCTCTCATAATCATATGGTGGTTTTGGGACGTCAAACTCCACATATCCTAGAAGTGTGGTGGTTTGGGCTAGTTGGTATGACATGACGATAGTGATAGCGCGAGAACATAACGACGCCAAACGATCAATCAATCAATCAATCAATCAATCAATCAATCAATCAATCAATCAATCAATCAATCAATCAATCAAGCGTCCTGCCAAGGGGTTTCTTTGTTTATTGTTGCCGAGATTCCTGGTAAGCACAGTAATTTGAGCAAAGCATAATAGATTTCGTGAACTAATTTATATATTCAAGAACTATTTATGAGAACATGAATAAAAGAAGAAATTAAGAGCCTTGTCCCACAGGCAGTGATGTTTGACAATGCATAATAATTTATCGTATTCAACAAATTAAGTAGAGACTGCATTAGTTAGCTATATGACGTAATTCATGCCTAAGACGAATGACGAAATTCAGCGGTGTACGGGTCTTTAGAGTGAGAAGAGAAAGCGTGAATACAAAACGCGAGTAATTGTTAGCGATTATGCTCTAGCTACCGGTAAATGTTCTTCAGTGGACGCCAGCCAAAACTGAGGTATCTTTTGGAAGGTTTAGAAAAAGTGTTTAATGATTTAGAGTACTTGATACTCTACTAAAGAAGAGCTCGAAGCCGTCCTGTGGGCTGTGGGGCTCACACTTGGTGAGGACATCTTGACAAAAATTACGAATGCGTTCACAGCGTAAAATAACATCAGAAACTCCCACGGCTACTAGCACACTTCATTAACGAGGTACTGCATGGTAGGGAAGTTGTGTAATATAGACATGTGTGTGAAAAGATGAAATAATTCTCGCGGTTCCCACGCGCCAAGCGCACCATTTGATTACAAGGAATGAGAGACATCGTAGTGAAGGGCATCGAAATTTTCGACTGCCTTGGATCTTTTATCGTGTACCCGAAGGTATGTAGTACATTAACTTATAGGATTTAGTCTTCTTTGAAATGCGCTCGGCACGACCAGAATCCAGCTATCATTTGTAGGCTCAACGCAGCTGGACACAGTAACTCTTGTATCGCCATGGCGGCTTGAAAGTGAACGAAAATTTCTTCGATTGGACTTAAGAAAGATGTATCTACGCGAGTGTGCATAAATAAGTGTAAAAAGACGTGGTCATAGGAGAAAATAAACGTCTATGAGCGTGAGCGGACCTGTCAACGTGAGTGAGTTCTGGGAAGTCCGAGTTCACGTGAATGAAGCTCTCCATGATATGGCATGAGCACGAACATTCATGTAGGCGTACGAACGTACGAATGCGAGTTCCAGCGTTTGTCTCAATACTAATATCGGTGAGTATTAGTGTATATAAGAATGAGGGCAAGCGAACACATCTGAATATGAGTAGACGCGAAATTGGTATACGAGTGGCTAAGTAGGAAAACTAGTGAATGCCCGAGTTTGAGCTAATGTATTAACGCAAGCGCCGATAAATGAGGGCTAGGCTACTAGCAAGCATATGAGTACCAATGTATGTGGACTTAAATGAACGCTATCGAGTGTTCGTGAAACTACGCAAGTGATCGTAAGTTTAAGTGTAACGTCGAGAAACGCTGACTTGCGCGAGTGCAAGTGAATGCTTCAGCATGTGACATGAGCGAATTGAGGGGGGGGGGGGAATTGGGTATGGCTGTGCATGACCGAACATCACAACAAAATTAGCGTCCGAGCCAGTGATAGCTTCATTTTAGTTGTGAAACGGAAACAAGAAAGATGAAGACAAACGCCTCTCAACTCGCTGTTGTGACGATGTCTTGTCTCTAAGTGCCTTTTTTTTTACAGACAGCTTAGTCTACCAGTTCCCAAACCATTCTGTCACCCACCATGGTGGGCTAAAGTACTCGACTGCTGACCCGCAGACGGCGGGATCGAATCGCGGACGCAGCGGCCCCATTTTCAGTTGAGGTGGAAATGCTCAAGGCCCATGTACTCATATATAAGTGCACGTTAAAAAACGCCAGGTGGTCACAGTTTCCGGAACGC
Organism: Rhipicephalus microplus; assembly: GCF_043290135.1. Taxonomy (NCBI): domain Eukaryota; kingdom Metazoa; phylum Arthropoda; class Arachnida; order Ixodida; family Ixodidae; genus Rhipicephalus; species Rhipicephalus microplus. Next base: position 69,253,204 of record NC_134706.1, read on the forward strand.
TCCCCTACAGCTCCTCACATAGTGATATCGTAGTTTTGGAGCCGTAAACTCCAGCAATCATTATCCAATTTTCATCTTTCTATGAAAGTACACAAGAGCCAGTGAGGTGACAGTTTCCGGTGTTAATGATATTCCATGATGGCGGGATATGGTCAGTGCTCTTCGGCCTCTCAATATATGCGCGCAAATCTATCATCGCTTTCAATACAAGAAACAGGCTCTCATTGTGACTGAGAGTCTGTGCACACTAGGGGTATACTTTCACTGGGAAGAATGCAACAGAAGGGATTAAATGGCACACACTGGGGTGACGATTGATTGTATAACTCTTTCAAGTTCTTCAACTGACTCCAGCTCTAGTGTCGCGTGACTACTGTTAAATGCAGTGAAGCATTTATTTTGAGTGATTCCGATAACCTTTGCCACTCTGCCTTGTCCCAGCAAGAAGAAAGGGAGGGAATTCAAATTTAGCATTGTTTTATTACAACTCGTCCCCATAACTTACCGAGCTATTTGGGCACAGTAAAATAGAAACTGTGAAACGATTAACCATGATTTAGAATTAAGCAGTTAAAACAGGCCTCGCTTATACTTACATACACACACATACATACATACATACATACATACATACATACATACATACATACATACATACATACATACATACATACATACATACATACATACATACCCACTAAACAGTGCGAATGCGTTGTGTAGTGTCATACGCTGCGAAGGACACTGCAGAAAATGTCATAAAGTTCCCATATTTATTTCTGATCATTATGGATAGATAATAACGTAGTTATGGCTGGCGGCACCAGGCTTGTGACATGGTATGTTGCCATACTTTTTCACCATGAGCAGCTATGAAAAACAGTATCTGAAGAAGGGGACGAAATAACGTGGCGAGGAAATAGAACTGTAATGACGGGTTCTTAAAATACTGAACATTATGAGGAGGTGCGGCAGACTGCAGTCCCGTACCGCATGACGCGTCTCCGCAATTTGCTAAAACCCTTTCTCGAACGCAATACTAGCAAACAAGCTGCGCTCTCCGAGTGACGAGAAACAGAGAGGAGGTGCCATGGCTGAACCGAGACTGGCGCCGACGCGACGGTGCGCCGTGGCGCCAGGACATGCAGCCTACACGAATGGCGCAGAACGCCGGGCGCATGCTGCGTTGGCGTGTGTGTATCGCCGTGTGTGTGTGTGTGTGTGTGTGTCTCCGTGCGGGCACCATTCGGCAAGTCGATGCAAGGTGTCGTGTATACCGAAGTATTTGTGTGCGCTGTGTTTAGTTGTGTGAGCCCTGTCGGGTCAATCATCAAAAAGAGTCGATTCAACTTCGGAGGCCTCAAGTTCATACTCACGCCTACTTGCACTAACTGCTTCTTACGTGCATACGTCTACTCAAACTTATGACTGACGAGTATTTACTCACTTTCATACTCGTGTGTCATGTCTACTTACTCTACCTACTCATGCTCATGAGCACACAGTTACGTCTATTCTCACCACTCAGCCTCATAGGTGTTGATTTGCGTTTATATACTCAAGCCTAAACCCACCCTGATCTGTGTTCACCAGCATAGGTCCACACTTCAAGGGCTACTCACTCACTCACCACAATATTTTCATCCTTTGCACTCACTCACGTTCATACTCTCGCCCTCTCATACTCACCAGTACTCACACTCACAGCCATGTCCACTCACTCAAGAGTACTCACTCACGTTCACACTCACGTCCACTCACACTCATCGTTACTCACGTTCACACCTAGGATTAGTCACACTGATGGTAACTCACTCACGTTCACACTCCCGGCTACTCACACTGATAATAACTCACGTTCACACTCGCGACCATTCACACTAACGAGTACTAACTCACGTTCATAGTCACGACTACTGACATTCATGAGTACTCACCCACGACCACTCACACTAATAGTAATGATTGATATGTAGGGTTTAACGTCCCAAAACCACCATATGATTATGAGAGACGTCGTAGTGGAGGGCTCCGGAAATTTCGACCACCCGGGGTTCTTTAACGTGCACCCAAATCTGAGCAAACGGGCCTACAGCATCACACTCATAGTTACTCACTCATGGTCCTACTCGTTGCTACTCACACCCACAGCAACTCACTCACCTTCGCAGTCAAGTCTACTCACACTCATGAGTACTCATCCACGTTCGTACTTACTCCTACTTACATTGATGAGCTCTCACTCACTCCTAATAACACTCATGAATACTCACTCACGTTCATACTAACGAGTACTCACACTCATCAGTACTCACTCATGTTCAAACTGAATTATACTCACACTCAAGAGTACTCACTCACGTTCATACTCTCTCCTTCTCACACTCAGAGTACTCACTCACGTCCATACTCACTCCCACTCACACTCACAAGCTCTCACTCATTTCTACTCACACTGATGAATACTCACTCACGTTCATACTCACGAATACTCACCCTGATGAGTACTCACTCACGTTCAAATTCACATCTACTCACACTCATGAGTACTCACTCACGTTCATACTCACTCATACTCACGCTCAGAGTACTCACTCACATTCATACTCACCTATACTCACACTCAGAGTAGTCAGTCACGTTCATACTCACTCCTATTCACACTCTGAATACTCATTCACGTTCATACTCACTTCTACTCACACTCATGAGCACCTACTCACGTTTATACTTCTACTCACTCTGAAAGTACTCATTCACGTCCATACTCAGTCTTACTCATACTCATGAGTACTCACTCACGTTCTACTCACTCCTACTCATATTCATCAGTACTCACTCATACTCACACTCACCACGTTCAAATGAGTATGAATGAGTGTGAGTGAGTGTACTCATGAGTGAGTATGGCGAGCTATGGAAGACAATCTGTTCTCACTGACGCAGTGCATCGAAATAGCAGGAAAGGAACACAGGCCCTTGTGGCTAGCATTTTTGAATATCAAGGGAGCGTACAATAGCGTGGTTCAAGAAAAATTGTGGGGAATACTGGACACCCTTGGCGTCGAAGATGGAGCCACTAATCTTTTAATAGATATCTATAAAGGTAACAAGGTAGTTATAAAAAACAGGTATCCAAGCCTACAGAGGTAAAACGGGGGCTTAGACAGGGGTGTCCTCTGTCACCCCTATTATACAGGATGTATCTACAAGGATTAGATGCTAAATTAGAGGAAAGTGGACTGGGTTTCAAGCTCTCTTTCGTCAAACAAGGAAACCTCATTGAACAGGCACTACCAGCATTGATGGACGCAGATAATATAGTGCTAATAGCCGACAACAAGGAAGATTTGCAGAAATTGATGGACATCTGCGGTAATGGAGGAAAATAGGTTAGATTTCAGATTCAGTAGGGAAAAGTCAGCAGTCAAGTTTTTTAATGACGATGAAGGTAGTGAGCTTATAATACAGGAGGTCACGCTAGAGATAACAGATAAATACAAATGTCTGGGCGTACGGGTAAGCAATGGGGCAGAGTGCCTAAGGGAACACGAAATATACGTGACGACTAAAGGTAACAGGATTGCAGCGGTGATGAAAAAGAGGGCACCGTGGGAGTGTATTAGGTATGATGTTGTGAGAGGAATATGAAAAGGGGTCATGGTTCCTGGTCTGACGTTCGGCAATGTGGTCTTGTGCATGAGATCAGAAGTTCAAGCAAGATTAGAAATTAAGCAACGTGGAATAGGTAGGTTTGCCTTAGGAGCTCACGGGAATACACAAAATCAGGGAGTACAAGGTGATATGGAATGGACATCTTTTGAGGGCAGGGAAGCTAGCAGCAAAATAAAGTTTGAGAAGCGATTGAGAGCAATGGGGGAGGAGCGTTGGGCTAGGAAGGTATTCAGGTATTTGTACATGAAGAATGTCGATACAAAATTGAGGAAGCGAACCAGAAAATTGACTGGTAAATACTGAAAAAACAACAGGGGGCCAAACCAAAAAGAATTATCGGTTAAGAAGAAGAAGCCGAAGGAAGATGAAACCGATATGTGGAGAATCGGCATGATGAAGTAGTCCGCACTAGAGATATATCGAACTTTTAAGGAAATTGCCAAGAAAAGAATCTATGATAATACTGAGGGTAGTTCTATACTTTTTGAGGCCAAGACGGGAGTGCAGCGAACCAAGTCATATCAGGCCAAATACGAAGGGATACACACGGTATGCAGTGCGTGTGGAGAGAAAGAGGAAAGTGCCGAACACTTGATAATGTTCTGTAAATGTCTTCATCCTATAGTTCAGGATGATGGCACAGAGATTTTCAAAGCACTGGGGTTTAGGGACAAGGAGGGCAAGATAGACTTAAAGCGGGTAGAAATAACTAGAAGGAAGTTATTCGATTGGTGGCTAAAGTCAAGGCACGAGTGAAAATTAAACCCTTCACTGCAAAGTACGAATCCTCAACCTCACTATTTAAAGGTAAAAAATGTAGTTTTTCGTTCGATAGGTATTACGGCTCGATCTAAAGGGTACAGCCAGAACCATCCATCCATCCATCCATCAATCCATCCATCCATCCATCCATCCATCCATCCATCCATCCGTCCATCCATCCATCCATCCATCCATCCATCCATCCATCCATCCATCCATCCATCCATCCATCCATCCATCCCTCCTACCGTCCGTCCGTCCGTCCGTCCGTCCCATCCATCCATCCATCCATCCATCCATCCATCCATCCATCCATCCATCCATCCATCCATCCATCCATCCATCCATCCATCCATCCATCCATCCATCCATCCATCCATCCAGGATTGACGTCACACGCACGGAAGGATAGAGAAACAATAGCGCGACTATGATCGCGTGTTTTTCGGTGACGCCATACGCGAGGGGGCGCTCTGTAGTACAAATGAAGAGCCTTCATGTGCGCATGTCTCAGTGTTTTAGCGTTGTGACAACTTTGTTCATGGTTGCTTACAACTGGCTAAAACGGCCGTCATACTTGACGGGCTGCCAGGTTGGCTCTCAGCGGTCGCTCATTTACATTGAAGGCAGCGTGGGTTTGAACGAAAAGTGGGTGGTTTGTATATACGTTTATAGCAATTTCTGAAAGCTGAAGGGTTCTTTTCTGAAGCTAGCCGCCATTTTGTAGAACATAAAAACACATGTTCATGACTCAAGTTTGTATAGAATAGCATTAAAACAGTTTGTTTCTCCCACCTGGTAGATCCACCACATTGGCAGAGTGAGGATGTATAGGGAGCCTATATTTGCAAGGGAGAGAACCTCGATGTCACTGAACAGAGTTCAATGCCTGCGTCGCATTTCACGCCTCAAATACCTTCTAGTGCAAGGCTCGAGACTGTGCTGTATCATATGACGGTGCACATAACGACAGGGAAGGCAGATCTAACAACCGCGTAGCTTGCGATGTTCTCTGTAAACTGCCTGTTTCTCATACTCTAAGTATAGATTTCGTGCGCAATATAATTTTCTGCAGCAAGTTTAATTCCTGCAAATGAATCTGTACAAAGGACGGCTTAAAGACTTTACAACCTGTAAACATGACCAGAAAATAGTAGGGCACTCAATCATATTGATACGCAACAGCCGGCACAGCCTGTCTGGAAGAAAGAGGAAGACGACGTTGGTGGCTGGTTGTTTATGAACTGTCGCCATCTTGTTCGCCGAGCACAGTGCATCGTATTTAATTTATTAAATAAGTTACCCGTAACATTATTGGTGGAGGTGGACGACTCCCGTACCTCGATGGAGACGCGCAGCGGTCGCAACACCGGGGACTCTTCGGCTACTTCAACTGCCAGTGCCTCATCCCCACCGGTCTCTCGATCCGAGTCGACAACCTACGTCACCCTGCCACCCCTGCGGGATCCTGGAACTTTTTCCGCGGACGGCACCATCGACGTTGACTCCTGGCTGCACCGGTACGAGCGAGTCAGTGCTACCCACCGCTGGGATCCCACGCTCATGCTCGCCAATGTTGTGTTCTACCTCGACGGCACGCCGCGGACATGGTTCGAAACCAACGAAGCCGAAATCACAAGCTGGAATCCTTTCAAATCGAAGATCCGTGATCTTTTCGGCGATTCATCTGGTCGTCAGCTCGCTGCCAAGAAGACTATCGCCACTCGCGCCCAGACGTCTACTGAATCGTACGTCTCATACATTCTTGACGTCTTGGCGCTTTGTAGCAAGGTCGACCAGCGCATGTCGGAAGAAGAAAAAGTTAACCATGTCCTCAAAGAGATTGCTGACGATGCCTTCAACCTGCTGGTTTTTATTGTAACGAGAATTGACACGATCCTGACAGAGTGCCGCCGTCTAGAACAGGCTAAAGCCCACCGCGTCACCCACGGCATCACGCGCCTGCCCAACACAGCTGCTACTTCCTCTTGTGATGACTCCGTCCGCCCAGTTCCCCGATGTGACAACCTCACGCGCATCATTCGTCGTGAGGTCGAGGCAGCGCAACCAGTAGCTACTCCATTTCCAACGCCTGATCCTTCACCGACCACGATCTCACTGATACAAGCCGTCATTCGTCAAGAATTATCGAACGTCGGCCTACATTCCATTCAACCAGTCTACTCTGCCGAGCCTTTTTATCGTCGTCCATCCGCTCCTCGATTTGGGTCCAACTACTCTCGACAGCGCAATTTGTATGAATGGCGTACACTGGACGACAAGCCCATCTGCTTCAACTGCCGACGTGTCGGTCATATTGCTCGCCACTGCCGCAATCACTGGGCTCCGCCGGCACGCTATGGGCCTCCTACCCAAGCCACTTCTGACCACCAGTCGTCCTCAACATTTGATTTTGGTTCCCCTATGCCTACCACATCCTCTGATTCTGCCGCACCTCTGACGAGACCTCGCTACGCCCGCTCACCATCCCCTGCTCGCCGTCAATCTCGTTCGCCCCCAGGACGCCGTCCTGCCTCTCCGACCTATTAGCAGCGCCTCCGACCGGAAAACTAGGCAGTGCAGCTTCTGGAGGTGAAGCTGCATTGACGACGACCTCTGCAAGAAATCCTCGTGTAACATTACCGACCACCCGGAATCTGTTGAACGTTACATTAGACAATGTACCTGTGCGCGCATTGATCGATACCGGCGCGCATGTGTCCATAATGAGTGCTGCTCTTCGTCACCGCCTAAAGAAAGTTGTCACACCCGCCTTGAACCGAGCCGTTCGAGTCGCCGACGGGGGAACTGCCGCGATTATTGGCATGTGCTCTGCCCGTGTGACTATCGCCGATAGAAGCACTGCTGTTCTTTTCACCGTTATAGAAAATTGTCCTCATGAAGTAATTCTAGGCATGGATTTTCTAATCGCTCATTCGGCCCGTATAGATTGTTCAGCCGGCTGTCTTGACCTTGAAATGCCTCTACTTTCTGACCTGACCAACCCACCCCGAAGTGGCCTTTGCTGCATTGATTTCGCATGCCTTCCGCCTAACTGTGTCACACATATCGACCTCTTCTCTACACCACCTGTACCTGACGGCGATTACATGGTGGCACCAATTCATGCCGTGATGCTTACGCATGGCGTCGCTGTTCCGCACACCATTTTGACAATCGTTGGAAACCGCACATGCCTTCCTATTGTCAATTTTGCCCTCACTGCCCAAATTCTTCCACAAGGTATCTCCCTGGCCGAAATTACTGCTCTACAAGACCATACGGTTGAACCCTTCAGAGTGGATGATTGCTGCACCTAAGACAATGAACCAACTCTAACACGTTCATCGGGCGTCGACGTTGACCCCATGGTACCATCAGACCTCGCTCCTGATCACGCGGAAGCCCTTCGTCACGTCCTGGAGTCCTATAGTGACATTTTCGACTTCGCCAGCACGGCTTTAAGCCGAACGAGTGTTGTTACTCATCGCATCAATACCGGTGACGCGAGTCCCATTCACCGACGTTTATACCGTGTTTCCGCGTCCGAGCGCACAGTCATACAACAGGAAGTCGAAAAGATGCTTGCAAAAGACATAATCGAACCCTCTTGTAGCCTCTGGGCTTCTCCTGTCGTCCTGATCAGAAAGAAGGATGGAACATGGTGCTTTTGTGTAGCACATAGGAATCTCAACAGAATTACGAAGAAAAATGTTTATCCGTTGCCTAGAATCGACAATGCCTTAGACTGCCTTTACGGTGCTAAGTATTTTTCCACTATCGACCTTCGATCTGGCCATTGGCAGATCGCTGTGGATGAGATGGACCGTGAGAAGACCGCATTCGTCACTCCTGACGGGCTTTATCACTTCAAAGTTATGCCCTTTGGTCTATGTAATGCGCCGACCACATTCGAAAGAATGATGGACTCGTTGCTCCAAGGGTGTAAATGGTCAACCTGTTTATTTTATTTAGACGACGTTATCGTTTTCTCGCCCATATTCGACTCCCATCTCAATCGTTTATCGGCAATTCTTGAAGTTTTCCGTCGAGCCGGACTTCAACTGAACTCGTCGAAATGCCATTTTGCTCGTCGTCAAATAACCGTACTTGGCCACATCGTCGATGCCGCAGGAGTCCGCCCGGATCCCGAGAAAATTCGTGCCGTCACGGACTTTCCTGTTCCGAAGTCAACAAAGGACGGTTGCAGTTTTGTGTGCTTGTGCTCCTACTTTAGACGGTTAGTTAAGGACTTCGCCATCATTGCACGCCCACTCACAAACCTCCTGAAGAAGGACAACCCGTTTTTCTGGGGCGCTGATCAAGCCTCATCTTTTTCCCAGCTCACGGCGCTCCTTACAACACCGCCGATTTTAGCCCATTTTGATCCATCAGCTCCAACCAAGGTTCGCACTGACGCTAGTGGGCATGGCATCGGGGCAACGCTAATGCAACATCAACGTGGACATGACCGTGTTATAGCATATGGAAGCCACCTGCTATCTACAGCCGAGCGCAACTATTCAATCACGGAACGTGAGTGTCTCGCTCTCGTGTGGGCAGTCGCCATGTTTCGCCCATACTCATACGGGCGTCCATTCCGGGTAGTCACCGACCATCACGCGCTCTGCTGGCTGGCCTCACTCAAGGATCCCACAGGACGCCTCGCTCGTTGGTCCCTACGATTACAAGAATACACGTTCACCGTAACGTACAAAACAGGGCGGCCACACCAAGATGCCGATTGCTTATCACGCTACCCCGTGGAAGAGGCTGCCCATACTGACACCTTTTTAGACCTTCTGTCTGTGACGCAGCTACTCAACCTTGGGCACGAACAACGCCTGGATGCTTCCCTGCGAACCATCATTGGCAAACTTGAGTCAAGGTCTCGCGACGCATCTCTACAAATGTTCCTGGTAAAAGACGGCGTCCTGTATCGCCGTAACCTCGATCCACATGGCCATGACTTGCTCCCCGTCATACCAGCACATCTTCGTGCGACTATTCTCAACCAACTTCATAACTCTCCTTTGGCGGCCACTTGGGCGTCTCTCGCACATACGACCGTGTACGTCGTCGTTTCTTTTGGCCTGGTCTTGCCCGCTCTGTTCGACGCTACGTCGCCGCTTGTGAACCCTGCCAGCGCCGCAAAAAGCCATCTTCCCTACCAGCTGGATTCCTTCAGCCGATCGACATTCCCATCGAACCTTTTTTTCGAGTTGGCCTCGACCTGCTTGGCCCAATCCCGATCTCCAGCTCAGGCAACAAATGGATCGCTGTAGCCACTGACTATGCGACATGGTACGCTATCACACGAGCACTTCCGACGAGTTGCGCAACCGATGTGGCGGACTTTCTGGTATATGATATTATTTTAGTACACGGAGCTCCACGCCAACTTCTCACTGACCGGGGCCGCACCTTCCTATCAGCTGTCGTTGATGAAATCCTGCGCTCTTGCTCTGCCAAGCACAAGTTTGCCACTTCGTACCATCCACAAACGAACGGTCTTACGGAGCGCCTCAACCGCACCATAACCGACATGCTTTCTAAATACGTAGCGGCCGACTACCGGGACTGGGACGTTCATTTGCCATTTGTGACGTTCGCATATAATTCGTCACGTCACGACACTGCCGGCTATTCACCATTCCATCTTCTATACGGCCGAGAACCCGCCCTACCATTTGACACCTTGCTGCCCTCGGTCACTGGGTATGTCGGCGAAGCCATCGCGCGAGCCGACCACGCACGCCAACTCGCCCGCAGCCGCCTGCAGGCTTCACACGAGCGCCAAAGACAGCTCTACGATTCCCATCATCGAAACGTGCACTTTTCACCGGGTTCCCTTGTCCTCCTCTGGTCTCCCACTCGGCGTGTAGGGTTTCTGAAAAACTGCTGTCACGCTACACTGGACCATACCGCGTCATTCGCCAGGTGACTGACGTTACATACGAGATTGTTCCAGCCGATTCAACGTCATCATCGTCACCTTCGAGTGACATCGTGCACATAGCTCGACTCAAGCCCTATCACTCTCCTTCTACCGCATCCGAGTCGCTCAAGCACCGAGACGGTGCTTCTACCACCGGGGGTTATGATACACAACAGCCGGCACAGCCTGTCTGGAAGAAAGAGGAAGACGACGTTGGTGGCTGGTTGTTTATGAACTGTCGCCATCTTGTTCGCCGAGCACAGTGCATCGTATTTAATTTATTAAATAAGTTACCCGTAACAATATACTACACTAACTCTCCCCTCACAGGCCTATATATTAGGCTAAAAGTAAAGCAGGGGAGCAACAAAGAACGAAAGAAGTTTTCACAAGTCAGATTTTATTGCTAACAACATCCAATAAGCATCAGGCTTAATTACTTCAAACCGTCCTGCCTACTTTGCTGGCAGCTTGTGTCCTCGCAGTAGGTCTACAATAAAACAATAAGGCGAAAAGTCATACACGGCGCCGACCACATTTAAAGAGCCCAAACAGAATTTCTCTGCGAGCACTCAATAAAAACTGATTTCCTGGTATGAAATCATTTTTGTGGCAGGTAACGAAACAAAAGGACGTCCGAAATAACGACGCAGCAGCAATCTCATGTAGGGCATGTTTGAGTTATGGTCCAACAACCGACTTGCCTAGTGCACATAAACTTACACCATTTAGTACCGAGAGACAGACAGAAGAACGGATGTTCACAAACAATAAATCTGTCGCACTCTGTATTATTCAGGCGAAGTCCTTCTTGCTTGTATTGGGCGAGTTTTGGTGTACTTCCAGTGTCATCGAGGAGAAGAACGAACACCCCATGGCAAGCCACGCAAAATTTAGTTGTGTTGCAACTGTGCAAGACTACGAGAGTCTAGAAGGAATGCGTTCAATGGGTTTTCTCTCTACCTCTCCAAATGCCCTTCCTCAAAGACCAAGGTGAAAGTGCAGGATTGCGAACATCTGCCAGAAAAGGAAGGCGTGAACGCGAGTGTCTGTTGGTAGTTTCCGGACTTAGCGTTGCCCGCGAAGAATGCGGCGATGGCTTTGGAAATCAATAAAACACAGATTGTGAATGCATGCAGTTCCACACGTTCGACTAGTCATAACATTAGATTGGTGAACTACGCTTTTACTACGAGGACAAACAAGCATACTCAAGTTAACCAGCTTTCGCTCGCATAAAACGGCGTAGCCGAACGAAGCTTGATCCATTTTTAATTGGCAAGTTGTGTTTACTTTGCTCAAACTGCTGTTCGTCGCATGACAATATCAGCCATTTCATGAAATCTGCTATATGCTCAATCCGCCTGCGATACGTACAACGGGTACTCACCTAACAGACACGGGAAGAAGTAGCTGGCTCCAAGCAATCCCGCTTCTCTTGTGTAATGCCGCGTTTCCGTCGGCTGTCGGGAAGCAGTACAGTCTCCAGATGGTTTTGCGTTGCGGCACGCAGCACCCTGGTGTTTACACTCCAAAGTTCTTGTAGGGGCGTTTAGAGAGAGGATGGTGTCGTAGCGGAAGCTAGGTCTATGGTGTAGTAAAGCGCAGCTCATGCCGCAGCTTGCACACCTGCGCCGACATGCAGCTGGTGCAGCGCGGCGAAGCAAGAGCGCATGGTCGCGAAAACCAACATGGCGCTGGTTGCCATGAGAAGGGGGACTGGCAACATTGTGTTTTAGTGGGCGGTGGCAAGTGGTGGGTCAAAGGCGGACACATGAAGGCTCCCTATAATAAAAGTGCCGTTTTGGCACGCGCACACATTGAGAGGCTCGGTGAGGGAAGATGGAAAAGGCTGCTGATTGGCGTGCGTGCAAGGTGGTGGTGGCGGCTCGCGCTCGAAGAAGTGACCCCGACGTGCGGGCGCACAAGGCAGAAGCACGTCGCCAAGCTGCGCAGCGGTGCCGCGAAGACTGCAATACGACAACGGGAGGGCGAAGCGGCGGCGTCGACCCAGCTTCGTCCCACTCTCCATCATTCACTCCGTGGGTATGCTGTCATTATTTCTTTGTGCCCAGGCGACCGCTTCGGGCAGTTTAACCTTTTATTGAGATAGCAAATATATCGGCACGCTCGGCTGGATTTCGCCGCTGGTATTGCCGTCCCTCACTGTATGTGGACACACACACACACACACACACACACACACACACACACACACACACACACACACACACACACACACACACACACACACACACACACACACATATATATATATATATATATATATATATATATATATATATATATATATATATATATATATATATATATATATTAAAATAGAGGTGTTGTACGTCGAGAAAGGTTCAGACGCAGCTTGGCAAAATGAGCTTTAACAGGCAGGTCTGGCTAATGGCGATCGGCGTGCGCGAGCTACTACTGCAGCCACCGATCATCGTTGTCTTCTTCATTGCCAGCAGAGCGTCCGTTAATCAGATTCATTAATTCATTACAATTACTCCCCGCGAAATAAGGAGCCATCCTGGCGACCTATGGACAAGTAAACACAGGAGGATCGTAGCAGGGCTTAAGTCTCGAGACGTGGACAATTCCCTGGCCACGACGACGTTGGTCAGAAGATGGTTCCAGTGGCTCGATGAGATAATTCACTGGGGACGTTTTTTCTAGCACACGATATGGGCAGTGATACTTGGGGACCAACTTGGTAGAAAGGCCAGGTGTAGCCGAAGGGACATGCAGCCAGACGAGTGAACCTGGATCGTAGGAAGTAGTGTTATTTGATGCGTCATGGTGGTGTTTTTGGCATCCTTGGTCTTGAGTTGTGAATGATCTTGCTAGTTGGCGGCATTCTTCAGCATATGTAGCGGCTTGAGACAAAGTCGTGGACTCTGAGGAGTCAGGTTTGTACAAAAGGATGGTGTACATAGTGCAAAAAGGTTCGCATCCGTAAAGGAGGAAAAAAGGAGAGAACCCAGTAGTGCTTTGAATGGCGGTATTATAAGCGAACGTGATAAACGGGAGCACTCGGTCCCAATTGAAGTGGTCTGACGAGATATACATAGACAGCATGTCACCAAGGGTGCGGTTGAAGCGCTCTGTCATTCCATTGGTCTGGGGATGATAGGCGCTTGTAGTGCGGTGAACGACGTGGCACTCACGCAGCAATGCTGTGATGACGTCTGACAAGAATACGCGACCACGATCACTCAGTAACTCCCGAGGTGCTCCATGGCGTAATACGATGTTGTGAAGAACGAAAGTCGCAACGTCCTTTGCTGTAGACGAGGGAAGGGATAAAGTTTCGGCATACCGCGTGAGATGGTCGACGGCAACTATGATCCAGCGGTTACCGTCAGCGGTGTTGGGAAGGGGACCGTAGATATCAATGCCGACGCGGTCGAATGGTCGGGACGGGCATGGTAAGGGTAGCAAGGTACCGCTGGCGTGACAAGGGGGAGTTTTTCGTCTCTGGCACGTCGAGCAGGCCCGAACGTATTGTCGTATAAAACGGTACATGCCACGCCAGTAATATTGGAGACGTATGCGAGAATAAGTTTCAAGAAACTTGCGTGGCCACATTGGGGGTCGTCATGAAACATGGAACAAATTTCGGATCGCAGATGACGTGGAATCACGAGTAGCCACTGACGTCCACCGGGTGCGTAGTTGCGTCGGTAAAGCACGTCGTCGCGAGTGGCGAAGTGCTCGACTTGCCGACGCAATGTGCGAGAATGGGGGGGAAGCCGTGTGCCCAGCCAGGATGTCTAGAATCGAAGCAACCCAAGGGTCCTTGCGTTGCTCAGATGGCATCTCGGCGATAGTGACGGCAGTGGCATCACAGGTTAGCCTTTCGCAGCAGTTCGGGTCAGGGGGTAGCGGCGAACGGGATAGGGCGTCTGCGTCCGAATGTTTCCGGCCGGAGCGATAGACCACGCGAATATTATATTCTTGGAGGCGTAATGCCCATCGGGCAAGGCGACCGCTTGGATCCTTCAGTGACGACAACCAGCAGAGGGCGTGGTGGTCAGTCACGACGTCAAAAGGGCGCCCGTACACGTACGGTCGAAATTTCTCTATCGCCCAAATAATGGCGAGACATTCCTTTTCAGTGACTGAATAGTTTGTTTCGGCTTTGCTAAGAGTTCGGCTTGCGTAGGCAACCACGTACTCTTGGAAGCCGTGTTTCTTCTGTGCAAGAATAGCACCTAGCCCGACACCACTAGCGTCGGTGTGGATCTCTGTGGGTGCCGATGGGTCGTAGTGTCGCAGAATAGGCGGCGACGTGAGGAGGCGGCGCAGTTCATTGAAAGAATCGTCACAGGTGGCAGACCAGGCGGAAAGGTCTCTAGAGCCGGCGAGGAGCTTGGTCAAAGGAGCGATGATCGTCGCGAAATTGCGGACGAAGCGCCGGAAGTAAGAGCAAAGGCCTATGAAGCTTCGGAGCTCTTTCATGGTGGTCGGTTTGGGAAACGCTGAAACGGCTGTAAGTTTGGCAGGGTCAGGAAGAATGCCGTCTTTTGAAACCACGTGGCCAAGGATCGTGAGCTTTCGAGCAGCGAAATGGCACTTCTTCAGATTCAGTTGCAGCCCCGCGGCAGAAATACACGCGAGGACTTTCTCGAGGCGGGTTAAATGGGTTGCGAAATCGGTTGAAAAGACGACAATGTCATCTAAATAACAAAGGCAAACGTTCCATTTGAGGCCTCGAGGGATACAGTCCATCATCCGCTCGAAAGTAGCTGGTGCGTTGCAGAGGCCGAAGGGCATGACTGTGAATTCGTAAAGCCCGTCGGGCGTGATGAAAGCAGTTTTTTCACGATCGGCCTCTGCCATGGGTACCTGCCAGTATCCAGAGCGCAGATCTAAAGAAGAGAAAAATTCGGCTCCCTGTAGGCAGTCCAAGGCATCGTCAATGCGTGGCAGCGGATAGACATCCTTGCGCGTGATTCGGTTGAGACGCCGGTAGTCCACGCAAAACCTGATGGATCCGTCCTTCTTCTGCACCAACACAACTGGAGAGGCCCAGGGACTGCTTGACGGTTCGATTATGCCACGTGTCAGCATGTCGTCAACCTGTTCATTGATGGCACGGCGTTCGGTAGTCGACACACGATATGGACGCTGCCGTATTGGCGTCTCTTGACCGGTATCTATACGGTGAACAACAGATGACGCTCGACCTAAGGAAGGCTGATTGTCGTCAAACGAGGCTCGAAAACGCTGTAGGAGCTTGATCAGCTGTTCCTGCTGCCCAGGGGTGAGGTTACAATCAATGGACTTGCGGAATACATCTATAGGTTCATTAGCGTCCGTTGCGGGTGTAATGGCACAAGTCGGTAAACATGGCTTGTCTGGAGAGATCGGGTCTTCGAAAATACAATTTAAGGTCTCGAGGCTTCCCAGACACTCGCCGCGTAGCACGATGTACGGACATGCAGAAACGTTGCACGCATAAAGTACCGCCGAACCATTGGAAAAGTTGAAAAGTGGGCCCGGCGAAACCGCAGTCGGCAGAGCTCTGAACATGCGTTCTTTATTGTGCTTTCAGGCACTACTGCTATCCGTCGTATCGGCGGCACCAACTTCGGACACGCAACGACCAGCTACAGAGGCTATCACGACACCGACTGACAGTGCAGATTACAGCTACCGCCGCATAACACTGGATCCAGTCAGCGCCACCACGGGAGCCTGGGGAGTGACGTCTCCAGTGAAGCTGCTTATATACCCGACGCTGATGACCGAAAACTTCAGTGGGCCCGGCGAAACCGCAGTCGGCAGAGCTCTGAACATGCGTTCTTTATTGTGCTTTCAGGCACTACTGCTATCCGTCGTATCGGCGGCACCAACTTCGGACACGCAACGACCAGCTACAGAGGCTATCACGACAGCGACTGACAGTGCAGATTACAGCTACCGCCGCATAACACTGGATCCAGTCAGCGCCACCACGGGAGCCTGAGGAGTGACGTCACCAGTGAAGCTGCTTATATACCCGACGCTGATGACCGAAAACTTCAGTGGGCCCGGCGAAACCGCAGTCGGCAGAGCTCTGAACATGCGTTCTTTATTGTGCTTTCAGGTTAGTTATTACTGTTCATACAAGAGTGACGATCGATGCATTTTGATTGTGCCGTGCCCACATAGACTTCTGAGAATTTTATTGCAGTGTTTTCATGTCTGTAAACTTTTGCTCTGCGGGGACGTTGAAGAAAACCCTGGTCCTGATGTCGCTAAGATGCTTCAAACGCTTATAGACGGACAGAAGGCTATACGAAACGACTTGGCTGACGTCATAAAAAGACTAGATGAAACTGATAAAAACATAGAGTCCCTGACGGACAGAATGTCGCAAGTGGAAAAAGAAATTAAGGAAGTAACAAAGAAGACTAATGCTATGGCTAGCTCCAATGTACACCTAGGGGAAATTCAAGAATCTATGAGAGCGCACCAAAAAAAGTTGGTGGAACTGGAAGACCGGAGTAGAAGATCTAATCTTGTAGTGTTTGGAATTAAAGAAACCAAAGACGAAACACCCGAGACGCTCAGGCAGAAAGTTATTAAGGAAATAATTGAAGACAAGCTTTGGGTTTGCTGTTCGTCTGTCGCGCGAATACATAGACTAGGAAAGGCGTCATCAAATCGTCCAGTCATCTTGTACTTTCAAAATTACTTGGAAAAACAAGAAGTCTTACGTAAATCAGGGAAGTTGAAAGGAAGTCGTATATTCCTTCAAAACGACTTCTCTGTTGAAACGCGAAGGAAACGAAAGAACTTGTGGCAAAGTGCTAAAACAGATAAAGAGAACGGAAAAAAGGTTTCCTTAGTGAACGACAGGCTGCGTATTGATAATTCATTCTATCTCTGGAGCGATGCCTCAAACAGACTTGTTTTGTTAAAGCAAATGGCTGATGTACAGGATGACAGATAGCTATGCCAGGCGCCACAGCAACTGCGCATCCTCTCTCTGAATGCAAGAAGTATTGTAAATAAAATAGAAGAACTAGAATTGCTGCTGCTGCTTAGTTACAATGCACAACTTGTAATCTCTGAAACGTGGCTTTCAGACAAAATAAGTAGTGACGAAATTGTACCACCAGGTTACAAGTTGTACAGACGAGATCGAGTTTCAAGAGGTGGTGGTGTTGCGGTTGTAGCGAAAGAAAATATAGCTGTTACTTTCATGGACCAGATTCCAAACCATGAAAGTTTATTTTTAAATGTAAAAATATTGGGTTTCACATTCCTGCTTTGCGCAGTTTATCGGCCCCCTGATGCCGCTGATTCGTATGTTGAAGAATTGTATGATTTCCTGTTGCTGCATCGAAATCGTAATGTTATTATTACTGGTGATTTTAATCTGCCCGACATAGATTGGAAGCAATTTAGATCGGAAAAATATGCAACCTGCAATGTTGTATTAGATATACTTTTAGCAATGAACCTCGACCAAGTTGTACAGGAACCAACTCGAGAAAACGCAGTACTAGATCTTTTCTTTATTAGTCAAAAGTTTTCAAACGGAACACTTACCATAGAGCCCGGCATTTCAGACCATAGGTTACTGTTATTTTTCTGGAGTGCTCCACATGCTGCTAGTGCTAGAATTGCCTCATTTGCGTACATACGTGACTATGTACGTGCTGATGATGAAAGTATTATTGATTATATGGAAAGAAAATTAGTATACCATGACTTTGAAGATGTTCATTTTTTGTGGAAGAGGTTTAAGGAAGTTGTGAATCATTGTACGGAACACTTTGTACCCATGAAAAGAGTCAGAAAAGGGCGTCGCAACCCTTGGATCAGCCGCGACATCATTCAGATTAAACGAAAATTAAAAAGACTCTGTAAGCAGCATAAGACCGGAACACAAACATTTCGAGAGCTTAAACATTCCTTAACCGCTAAGATTGCCCTAGCAAAGGGAAAGTATTTCAAAACCACACTCCCAGAGTACATTAAGAACGATCCACAGAAGTTCTGGCGTTTTCTTTCCAACCGTAAAGATTGCATAAAAGAAGTTAAACTTGATAGAGAACTAGTGACGGATGAGGCGGTAATAGCCAAGTGCTTTAACGAATATTTTCAGAGCGTATTTATTAACGATAGCGACACTACAGCGACATCTGTGTCCAATTCTTCTATCGGAGATGTTCCCGTGGTGTCGGTGGAGGGTGTTCTGAAAATGCTACGTAATCTAAAAATTAGAAAAAGTGCTGGACCAGGTGGTCTTTCTAATGTATTTCTAAACCGTTATGCTGATCAAATAGCAGAATACATGACGAGAATATTCCAAGTGTCATTACAGTCTGGGGATATACCAGAGGATTGGCACAATGCCAGAGCAGTGCCTATCCACAAAAAAGGTGACAAATGCATTGTAGGAAACTATCGACCAGTGTCTGTCACATGTACATCATGCAAGTTTCTTGAGCACATTGTAGCCGGTGAAATTCTTGATTTTTTAACAATGAATAACATTCTGTCTCAGCATCAGCACGGTTTTAGGCGAGGAATGTCGACTGTTACTCAGCTCGTAACTACAGTCCACGAATTCACAGCAATACTAGACAGATCTGGGCAGGTAGATGTGCTCCTACTAGATTTCTGTAAGGCATTCGATAAAGTTTCACATGCGAAGTCGCTTCACAAACTAAGTGTTCTTGGGCTTCCTCAATACCTTGTTAATTGGATTACTGCATATCTGCGAAAAAGATCACAATTTGTAGACATAAATGGCTGTTTATCACCTACTTTGGCAGTTCTGTCTGGAGTACCACAGGGCAGTGTGCTCGGTCCGTTGCTATTTATTATTTTCATAAACGATATAACAGAAATATTACCGGAATCAGTTAGCATAAGGTTATTTGCAGATGACTGCATTATATTCAAAGAAATAAATTCAATTAACGATCACGAAGTTCTCCAGAAATCACTGTTGAAAATAGATCAGTGGTGTGGGGACTCTAAAATGCAATTAAATGCTTCAAAGTCAGTGCTACTCCGCATCTCAAGAAAACAGCAACCAAGCGTATTCGAATACCGCCTAAATCAGGCAGTGATTCCGCAGGTTACGCAATACCGGTATTTAGGCGTCACACTGACCAACGATTTAACGTGGACGGCTCATATAACAGATATTAGCTCCTCGGCGTTTCGTAAACTATGCGTTCTTAGACGCAAAATTAAGGACACGCCTTCTAATATCAAGCTTTTGGCGCATTTAGCGTTAGTAAGGCCAAAACTGGAATACGCATGTGCGCTTTGGGACCCATATACAAAAAAAGACATTCACCAGCTCGAGAGAATTCAAAGGAAAGCAGTTCGCTTTATTTTTGGAAAGTATAGGAGACACGAGGCTATCTCAGAGCTAATGCAGAATAATCAGATTACGCCCCTGGAAACACGTAGGAAGATAGCCCGTTTATTTTTCCTGCAGAGCATTCTGTGCAAAAGGATGAATATAACGCCACCGTCATTTCTAGGGCAGTTGACATCAAGAAGAACGCGTCACACGTCGACCCATGCATTGAAGCCTATAATTGCTCGTACTGTTGCTTTTTATAATAGTTTTTTTCCGAGAACTATATCGGAATGGAATAGTCTACCAGAGTTCGTCGTTCAAGCACACGATTTTCATCACTGTCTAGAGGAATATTTGTTAGTGGATATATGATTCCAGTTTTTTTTGTCTGATGTGTTGGTTGTTTTATGCGCCTTTTCATTTGCGTCCACTTTGTAACCTTACCTATGAACGTGTTATTGTAGTGCCGCTTGCACATGCAATTGTTCGTCTGTCTATTCAACCTTTTTTTTAGTGTGTAAATTCTGGATACGCTTGTTCACGTTGATGTCGGTGATATGTATGCCCCTCCTGCTTTGGGCCGGCACTCGGCCCGCAGTATGATGAAAAATAAATAAATGACGGCAAACGGGAGGACGATGGTTCGGTGTTGCACACTAGCTATAGTTGGCTGGAACAGGAGCGTCGAGTTAGTGGCAGCAGGGGAAAACACAGGCACTAGGACGGCGGACAACGGCGCGATGCGGACGTCAGCTGCGGCAAACACTTTGGAGGGACTGTGGTGGTCGATATCAAGGCACGGATTCGTCAACGTGAGTTCAGCACGAGCGCAGTCGAGGAGGGCCTGATGGGTAGAAAGGAAATCCCATCCTAGTATGACGTAGTAAGATGAACGTGGGAGAACAACAAAGTTGACGGCGTACCAAACATATATATATGGCACAACGGGAGCGTTGTCAACAAGGCAAGGATAAATATATTTATTTCCCAACAGTTTCGGGAGGGTTCCTCCCTTCATCAGGGGATGAGTTATAAGCTCCTGTTGTGCCATATCCCATACCTTAACGAAGACTAAATGGCCCATTGAATTATTACTCCCGCTATATATATATATATATATATATATATATATATATATATATATATATATATATATATATATATATATATATATATATATATATATATATATATAAATATATATATTAGGCAATATTATATGTTAAGCAATGCTATGTATGTGAAGAAATGTTTTAAATGTGGTCACACTTGGCACAAGGCAGACGCATGTCGCAATGAAGCGAGTAAAGCCCGCCACGTGGCCTGTGTGCATGTGCCATCTAAAGATGATGATGAAGACCTCAGCGACGATTTGTGGAGCTCGAAAGTGGGAAAGAACTCCCTATTGTGGGTACTGTCATAACAACGCTCCAAACAGGTGTAACGGTAAGAATGCCAACGCTGCCTGTGGGAAGGTGGATTACTGTTTGAAGGGACACCGGAACCACCACTGTTATCATGCGGAAAATTTAGTGCGCGAGCTAACAGGTAAAACAACGCCGGTTTACCTAGTTGACATCTGAGTTCAGATGCATACTGAAGCCGAGATTGAGGTTGAGACACCTTACTTCAGGGAGAAAGTTACTGCCCTGTGTATGATGACCCTTTGTACGACGTTATCAACGAGAACATTGACAAAGCGCTAGGGGCAAACGATGTAGAATGTGTTGGGAAAAGCCCTAAGATGGACCCTTGTCAATGCAGGATCCAAGAGATAAAGTGGAGGAGAATCCAGCGGAAGATTTTACTCGAGCTCAAGATGGAGCCGTGGTGCAAAGTAAGGACAATATAGAGGTCGTCGTGTCAGAAAAAAAAGCTTGCCGTGTAGGTGAAGATGTAGCAAAAGGACCTCAATTTACCAAGAGTTAAAGGTGACGAAGTCAGCCAGCCAGGCTTCATGACAAGACGAGCACAAGCTGGCAAAGAACCAGCGAAGGTTGGTCGAGTGTTACGTGGCTTGGCTGGTGTAGAAAGCGCCAACGATAGTAGAGACGCCGCCTCAGATACCATTGTTAGAAACGGCTCGTCAGAACAGAAAGAAGAAAGACAAGATGAGACGTCCGTCATGGACAAGTCATGACAGCGTTGTCACTGCAGACGACGCATCTTGCTCGCTGTTGCATGCAATGTATCTTGGCCGATAAACGTGGATGGTAAGTGCGGAAAAACCACACGAGCTTCCACGTATACAGCATGGCGCGGGAAGCTCACCGATCGAGCACCGCAAGAAAGGGAACGAGCGCGACATGGCGCATACAAGATTGGTGTGGAGGATAAACGGGAATGCGTTTGGTAGTGTTGAGCATCAAAGCGTTGTGCTAATGGTATCCTGTGACAGTAGCGTATGTCGAGGGACTTAGTGTCTGAAGCGGTGTCGTGATGTCATTGATATTGTCACGGGCATTGAAAGGTACCTGAGCCACGGGTGCAGAAATGATGTAGACAGAATGAAGACGACGATGTTGTGGGGCTGTGTCTGAAATGCCCTTTCGTCCTGGATTCTTGCTTGCTGTGTGCAGTGCTAGCCCACCCGGTGTTCACCTAATAAATACTCCCCATTACATTTTTGGTGGAGGTGCTGGGTAACATTCCGACTCTGGATCTCCGCAGCGGACGTCAGCTCAGTCCAGCAATGATGCCTGAAGGCAGTGCGCCGTCCGTTCAGTCTACGCCTGCTCCGTCACCTGTGATTCCTTCCCATCTTCTCGATCCAGGTACATTTTGCGGCACCGACACAACTGACGTTGCCGAGTGGCTCGCCTTATACGAGCGCATCAGCAAGCAATACAGGTGGGATGAGACACTTATGCTGGCCAACATCATCTTTCACCTGCGCGGTACTGCACGCGCCTAGTACGAGACGCACGAGGAAGACCTGACGAGTTGGGACGTGTGCAAGCAGAAGCTCCGTGACTTGTTAGGCCGGTCAGTTGCTCGACAACTGGCAGCCAGGCATGAGCTCGCGTCACAAGTTCAATCTTCCACCGAGTCGTACGTCACATATATCTAAAACGTGCTCGCCTTGTGCCGGAAGACCTACAAAGAAATGACAGAACTAGACAAGGTCAGCAATGTGTTGAAAGGCATAGCTGGCGATAGTTTCAGCACTCTAATCTGCAAAAACTGCAGCACTATTGACTCAATTGTCAGTGAATATCGGCGGTTAGAACAAGCCAAAAGCAAGAAAAAACACTCAACGTTTTTTCCCGGCTCCCGAACACCGCTGCGACTTCTTCCCGCGAGGCTCCTGTGGCACCACGTCTATTCGTGAATCCTCCAAACATCACAATTGTCTGTCAGGAGCTGAAAGCCATGACTCCTTCCGCTTATCAACCCTCTGTGCCTGACAACTCGGCCCCATGATATCTTATTGAGGCTGTTGTGCGACAAGAGTTTGCCAACATGGGCTTCTTAGTTCCCCAAAGCTCTAGCCACACACCGTAGCTCATAAATCCTAACGCTCACTACCACGCCGCCCCACTTGTTGCTGCTGCGCCGTCGGTCCCGCGGTTCTCATCACGCTACCGAAATCCATATGAGTGGCGCACACAAGATGATCGACCGATACGCTTCTCTTGCCATCGCGTTGGCCACATATCCCGCCAATGCCGCAACAGATGGCCTTTCCGGCAACGTTTTCTAGACGACCACCGACAGGATCGTGGGCAATATTTGCACCTCGTTTTGCCGATGATCATCTTCAGGACCTGCCAAATAGCCGTTGTACGCAACGCTCCGAACCATCCTACGCCGATGTCGTCGCCCAGGGAACCTGGTCCAGCCGCTTGCCGTCTCCTCGGGGTTGCCAGCCCCGCTCCTATCAACGCCGTTACTCCCCGTCACCGGCGTATTCTGGGCAGTTCAGGCACAGTTCCACAACATCATCGTCTTCATTCCGTCTGCATCATTTCTTGCGGTATCACAAATTTTCTTAGTAAAAATATTTTCGTAAGCACTTTTGGCTTCAGGTTGGTAGTGCTGAAATTTTTTCATGTAAATTGGATATAATCGAGGCCAAGGATAGGAACAGTTGGCGTGCAATGACCCATATACAAGGTGTCTCACGTAACAAAGCCAGAGTTTAAAAGTATGCCGGAACATTTCATTACTACGCGACCAAATGCATGTTGCTTAATATTGCCTAGAGTTAGTCAGACAATTTTTTGTGTCCACAAATACTGCCTAAATAGATCTGTTTAATCAACTTCCTTTTAAAGGAACAAGAATGAATAAAACATTTCGAGGAGAAAGTTGTAGATCAGTTTGCAACACGTCTGAATAGATAGTTTGGAACTTCGTATCGGTTAAGTATTATTGTTCTTATGCTTAGTACGAGTGCCCACGAAATACAAAAAAATACCACGCGACAAACCCGCTCGCGCGTCAGTGCGAGCAGGCTTCTAGTGCTCTCTAACGATGATTCTAGTGCTCTCTAAGGTTTCGCGTACGAACGACACGCTTCCCTCACACTGGTTCATGACAGCGATAAGCAGTCACAGCGGTTATCGTTTTTGTGGCCGATAGCAAAGCGTGTTCATAGTAAAGTCACCACCATTGTAGCGGCCCTGTCAATACAGCACAATTGGGCAAATTCTACGGTAGTTCGTATGCGAAACTTCAGGGAGCACTAGAATCATTGTGCGCACTGGCACATGAGCCGGTTTGTCACGTGGTATTTTTTTATCGTTCGCGGGCATTTGCAAATAGCAGAAAAACAGTAACACCTAACACATATAAAGTTTGAAACTGTCTAATCGGACGTTTTGCAAACCGATCAGCAACTTTCTCATTCAAATTTCTATTTATTTGGTTTCTTGAAAATATAATTTGATAAAGATATCTAATTAAACAATATGTCAGAACACAAAAAAGTTTCATAAACTGCACGCAACGACGAGCAACATCAATTTGGTCGCGTCGCAATCGTGTGTGCGGGCATATTTTTAAGCTCTCGCTATAGTTACGTGGGACACCCTGAATAACAATGTAGTCAATCTATATATGATAATAGCAGATGCGTACGGAGGATTTGTGGGTTACACAATCGTATCCGACGAAGGTCTTCTAGCATCTTCACCTTGTGGACATGGCAGTGATGTTTTCTACCGATAACAGCATCATTTCTCCATTTTCCGCATTCAGCTAACTACCTCCTCTTCTTAATAAATAATTAGGCTCCTATAGAGAACAAAACCGTATACTATATCTTGAGGTTTCGACAAGCTCTTGACTAGATTATATTTTGAATATGTTTCTAAAGTCTTCAGAATGGTGTGCTTACGATATTACCGTTGTATTTAAAGCAATACAAAACTTGCGTGATCCGTATACAGTGTGAATCGAAGATATGCGAAGCATAAATGAAGGTTGATATGTCACTTTAAAACAGTTGAAGGTAACAGTTGAAACAGTTGAAGGTAATAGCAATATTCTGTCCCTAGTGCAAAATGGCTTGTGTCAGTTGAAATTTCTCATACGACCACACTCTGTGTAATGGGTGGCATGGTTTTAACCATGGGCTATAGCTTCAAATCTTTTTAAACTCTCAAGCACCACTCCTTGGCTTTAAGGAAAAAAGGTGCACTAACATGTGGGCTTTTTGTAGTGGGTGGCGCGCTGGAAGCCTCGAGTTCATGGGAATTGCACAATCTCACGCCCAATAGCGATGTACGCTTGTACCACGCATTAATACTGCGATATCACATGGTGCCTGGCGAATCGTGTATACAGATTGCGTGTGTTTGTGAGACATGCAAGTTACATTCGCGGCTTTTCCAAATAGAGTAAGTTCTCGATAGTTCCAAGATATAGCTACAGCTTGGCAGCTTCTCCTGAATATAAGCGTTTCATATTTCTCTGGCACAGTGATTTTATTGAGGTAGAGAAGAATGAAGGTGGCTATAACCAAATTTTGCTGCCTCGTTACCTGCCTTATAATTTAAATGAATATGCAGGTCAAGCAATTTTTCTTTTGCTTCTTTTCTGTAATATGAAGGAAGTCGCCAGTCATTGCTTTCTATCTAGTCGCCGGTTCATGTCATTGAGAAACAGCTTCATAGTACCCTTTCTTCGAAATGTGGGTCGAGGATATCAGAATCAGGCGTATTTTGTTCGGCGCTTCTACTCTGGACTACTGTTAACGGAATGTTTTCTTCGCTATTGTGGAATTTATCAATCAGAATACATGAACAACTAGCTAAATGTTTCATCTAACAAATATCTCATCAATATATTTCCTACTTACATTCACTATATTAGTTAGTTCTAGCTTATATATGTAGTATGCTAAAGAAAATACTGAGCAAAATTGCCTAGTACATGGCCAATAACCTCTATTGGGGATGAGCCATCAGAGAAGTAAAAGAAGCAGACGTGTGGCTTCCAAGATTTTTTACCTTTTTAACAAGCATTGTATTTATATATCAGGTATAAGATACAGTGTGGATAATTTCTCTTGTAGGTAAAAGCCACGATTTTTTGGGGGACAAAGAAAAAAACTTACCTAGGTGTTACATTAGATGAATATCGATCAAGTGCACGTTAATTGAAAGAACTTGTACCCACCCCGAAGCGATACTTACCCTAACACTTTAGGTATATACGTAACCAACATTTACGATAAATACCATGTAAGAAAAAACCAAACCACGTGCGGCTGCGTGGTAGAACGCTTGCTTTCCACGCAAACTACATGTGTTCGATCCTCACACAGACCGAAAAAAATTTAAAATATTTTTTTATTTGCATCTTTCTCGTTTTTTCTGTCACGCTCAAGTAAATGATTTTTCGCTCACAAACAACGACGCCCTCGCTGAAATTTCTGTGAATGGTGCTCTTTAGCGCTATGGCATTAACAGATTTTGTCTATTACCACATGGTTTTTGTGTTGGCTGTTGTATTACACAGGGGCTTGAACTTATGCATGACGTTGCTTGTTCTCTTTACGATCGAAGACATTTCGATTGCTAAACTTTTATCTTTTTCACAATATTTACGTCGACAACAAGCTGGTTGATTGGATAGGAGATATTTGCAGTCAAGCTCTAAATTTGTTACGTGTAACCGCTAAGCCACCTGACGCACAGATCACTTCAGGGATGCATGAAGGATTCATGTGTGGACCACTTTTGTTTATTTCTATATGAATAACGCAGCAGAAATTAGTAGTGGACTCTCAAATCAACCTCAGAATGTATGAAGTTTCCAGCGTTATCTTTAAAACCATCTGTAATTCGCAATGCCCATGGCCTATAGGTGGCGTACCGTGCAATCCAAGATTGCTGTGGGTGAATGATCAACCCGTGAACTCGCATAGAAAAAGATAGGAACGCGCGGACATACTCTCCGTGCCGCTTACACAGGTTGAACTCTTGATCGTCAAATCAATGTATATCTAACCAAAGTACTTTCCTAATCAATAGAAATGCTAAATGTTCGCTACCTCATTTCTCGCAGCAGTGCGAAGGGTAGTGTCCGCTGATCATCGTTGTATCAACAATGATTTGCGTAATTCTGTGCGTGCAACACAAAACAGGGTCAAGTAGAGTTCACTTGTGAACTGTACGGTACTCCGAGATAATATGTGCCGAGCCTGCCTGGTGAATTTGCCGCAGTAGTTACCCATTACCGCAGTAATGAATTTGCCGCAGTAGTTACCTGCACAGGACCAAATGTTTACATAGCTATGGGTTGCAAACACAATACGCCGTCACCATTACTTGCACTGTAAGCATCATACAGCTGCGTTTTCAACAGAACACATTATTTAACTTCACATTAGGTAGCGCACATGTCAAAGCCATGATCAGGCTCCAACAGTCCGTAATTCACTGCACTCGTATGTTGCACGTTCCATTAGCGTGATCAAAACAAAGATATCAAAATGGATGCACGCGTATAATTTTCGCAACGTCAAAATTGTAAAACATTGTTGAATAACAACGTCGTTCGGACGGCACCAATGAAGAGTAGAAGAAGTTAGCGTGGACTGAGGTCGTAACTGCATATATCATTGCTCTAACCAATTCGCTTGGCTGGTCGAGCTCAAGCGTATTGCGGCATACGGCGTTTTAATATTCACTTTATTTGGGCTACACGCAATGCGCAAGAAAAACTGTTTTTTGTTGTTTTGAGCTTGCTTAAAAATATGACATAATAAATACGATGAAAGTGACTTACGAGCGTGGAAAAAAAAACACCTACGCATGATGGGACGGGAAGTGCAACTTGCTGCTCGTGAGCTAGCAGCTTATCGTTCATCTTTGCTGTCACTCTCAGCGCGTTTACAACCATCTACGTCCAGTGAATGAAAAACCCTCGACTTCAAGACAGTTTCTTTGAACATCACTGCTGAAAGTAATTTGAAAAATTCTTTCTACCGGACAACTTTGATAGCACCAACAAGGCGTCATTGCATGGCCCCAACAAGGCGTCACTCATCACGTGTATATGGGGGTGCATGCGGAGAAAATTTCGCTCCAATGCCAAGCAAAAAAGGAATCGCTTGCAGTTTGCTACCATCAATAAACGAACGTAAAAACGAAGAAGCACAGCATAGGCCAAGGTTTGGAAGCGAAAATTGTAAGCCTGTGCTACTTTCCACTTGCAATGAATGTTATGCAATGAATGATATGCAATGAATAAATGTTATAAATGTTATGTTATGAAAATCACTGATGAATGCAATACGCACGTAAAAAATGAGCTAAACCCCAAAGGCTAGACAATAAGATTTACCTATCCAACGTGGCTGCAGAAAATATAGCGAGGCTGATATATGTACTCTGAGGGCTACAATTGAAAGCGCGAGTTGCCACGTATTTCACGAAAAGTTCGCCTCTCGCAAGAACGAATCAGGTTTATCGTGTCACGGACGCTCTGGTACATTCACTGATGCACGCAACATACAAAGTGCTTTGTGTTCGTGTGTTGCTAACGCGTCAACACTGAGGCTAGCAACAACGAACAAGCGAGCGTCTGACTACTGATCATCCATGAGAAGACGCTCCTGAATTCCGCTAGGCGGCGCGACAGTCTATGACATTGCGAATAACCATCACCAGAATGCACTGCATAGCACTCTTTTTGGGTCGTTTTGTAACTGGACTGAAATATGGAAAATGTATATTACCTTTAAAAATACTGTAATCACGCCCTTTACAAATAATTCTCTTCATTTTATATATAGTAATAACGGTATAAGTGTAGTACGCGTTACGTAGTTTAAACACACTGATGTAACTATGGAAACAACTTTAGAATGGCACATGCATGCCGAAACTTTCAGCAACAACTCAGTTCTCCGAAAACCTTGGTTTTTCTGAGGCACATTCACCAACTACCAACAAAATGCAGACTGAAACAGCGTGAGGCTTTGGTCAGACTCAAATTAGCATCGGTTGTTAGGTCACCTAGCCTCATACAAGACATATATATATATATATATATATATATATATATATATATATATATATATATATATATATTGTGGCAAAGCCTTTGAACAGTGGGTCGTCCTCTTCAGCGCCTTCTAGTGGGTCGCCCTTTTCATAAGAAGAAGAGCAGCTCGCGCAGAGAGTCGATCCCCGCATTGACTGTCGCTGTCGTTAATCATCACTGAGTGTCCGCCAATAAACCGCTTAACAATTTGGTGGAGAGTGCTTAGAGTGCTCTGCCCTTCAAACACCTTCGGTCCGCATTCGATGCCCTTGGAGCTTCGATCTCGTACCGTGCCTCCAACCATGCACCAAGACGCCGCCCAGCAAACGCTTCCTGCTACACCGACGCCATGTCCCGGTGTCCCCCGCATCCGCGACCCTCCTGTCTTCACCGGAGCGGATGGCACTGACGTCGAGGACTGGCTGGCCATGTACGAACGCGTGAGCGTCCCCAACCATTGGGACGAGGCAGGTGAACTCGGCAACCTGTTTTTCTATCTCGCGGGTGTGGCCGGCATGTGGTACAACAACCACGCATCTGATTTCCCGACATGGTCCGCTTTTAAAACCGCTGTCGTCGACGTGTTCGGCCGCCCGGCTGTTCGTAAGCTGCAAGCTGAACAGCGTTTACGTGAACGAGCCCAGCAGACCGGCGAGTCCTTCACAAGTTATATCGAGGACATCCTTGACTTGTGCAAGAAAGTCGACCTGAACATGTCAGAGGCTGACAAAATCACGCATGTTCGAAAAGGCATCGCCGACGATGCCTTCACCATGCTCCTGGCAAAGAACCCTCGCACTGTGGCAGAAGTCATCATGTTATGCCAAAGTTACGACGAGCTGCGGTGGCACCGCTTGATGACCCGTCGACCGCCACCACGTGATGCTGATCTCTCGGCCTTGTCAGCAATTCCTGACCACGCAACCTTGCTCGCCGAAATCAAGTCGTTCGTGCGTGAGGAAGTCGCCCGCCAGGTCTCTCTACTGGCTTTTGCTTCCCCACAACATGCTCAACAGCCATCAAGTACACTTCTACCTCCGCTCCGCCGAGCCATTCAGCAGGAAATCGCGGAGGTCGTCCCTGAATACCACCAGCCGCCTCCTGCATCTGTGCCACTCAGCTACGCGCAAGTTGTTGCAAGGCCGCCCCCACCGATTTCTGCAACTGTTCCCCTAAATTACACCGAACCCGTCGCGAGGCCCCAGGCCTTTGGAGAAACGGTCTCGCCTACATACGCCGGCGTCACCCACGTGCCCCGAGTGCCGCCTACCATGCACTCATATCAGCAGCCGGCTCGCCAATCGCGTTCTGCGACATGGATGCGACCCGCGAACCAATGGCGCACTGCTGACAATCGCCCCATCTGCTTTGCTTGTGGTTGCGTCGGTCATGTAGCACGCTATTGCAGTTGTGTGCAGCAACCGCAGGTCGCCTCCAACTTTCCCAGCCAGTCAAGCCGCTCTTATGACCAACCGCCGCCTATGTCACCGTCGTCCCGCCCCGTTCCGTCTACCCGCCGTTCACCATCTCCACGACGTCGCTCACTGTCGCCAATGCGGCCACGTCCACTCGAAGGCGACCAGGAAAACTAGTCGTCGCAGTCCACGAGGCAAGGGCTGCGACGCTGTTGAACTGCGGAAGCCCTCAGGAAAGCCCGTCGAACGTGATAGACGTGCTTGTGGATGCCGTTCGTGCATATGCCCTTGTAGATACTGGAGCCGCCATATCCGTGATGGACGAAAAATTGCGCAAAGTGACCACGCCGCTTTGTGGGCTCTCCCTCCGTACAGCCAGCGCCCAAAGTATTCACCCTACGGCGATGTGCACAGCCCGCCTTATGATTCAGGACGTGATGTATGCGGTCGAATTCGTCATAATTTCTTCATGCTCTCATGACGTCATCCTAGGATGGGATTTTCTCTCCTGCCACGACGCCGTCATTCATTGCGCACCAGCAGAAATAAAACTCACGCCATTCTCTTCTTTGACGCCAGCCGACAGTCCATCCGCTGCAAGCAAGTTACTCGTCAGAGACGACACTCAAGTGCCTGCAAACTCGTCCGTTGCGGTGTCACTCTACTGCGCAAGCCTTTCTGACACCGCTGCACTCCTCTCGCCATCTTATCGTGTCTTCATAAAAAAAAGCTTGCTGGTTCCCTTCGCGACCGTGCAACTCACTCACGGCAGCACCACTATTTTTGTTGTGAACTCATCTCCGTACAGCGTTACGTTGGTGCGAGGGGAATGTCTCGGTAGCGTGGAACCCATCGAAGACGCGCAAGTTATGGATCAACTCGATGACATGCACTGCTCAAGTTCCTGTACGCTTGGTGCTGTTTCGACATCTGCTTCATCATTCGATGATATATTCAGTCCCTGCATACCCGACGACCTTACACAGGGCCAGCGTTCTCAGCTTTTGGGCCTGTTGGGAGAATTCCGCTCTTCTTTCGATATCGCTCAACCTTCTCTCGGCCGCACATCCACCGTTACGCATCGCATCGACACAGGCGCACAGCCACCGCTGCGGCAACGTCCATATCGCGTATCTCCCACAGAACGCCGTGTAATCAACGAGCAAGTCGACGACATGCTTCGCGGCGATGTTATTCGCCCCTCTAGCAGCCCCTGGGCATCTCCTGTCGTTCTCGTTACGAAGAAGGACGGTTCTGTGCGGTTTTGTGTGGACTACCGACGCCTCAACAAGATCACTCGTAAGGACGTGTATCCACTACCGCGGGTAGATGACGCGATTGACAGCCTGCAAGGAGCAGGATTCTTTTCATCCCTCGATTTGCGCTCAGGGTACTGGCAAGTACCTATGGCTGAGGACGCTCGACCGAAGACCGCTTTTGTCACTCCCGACGGCTTGTACGAGTTCAACATTATGCCGTTTGGGCTGTGCAATGCGCCCGCCACCTTTGAGCGCATGATAGATACAGTTCTGCGTGACCTAAAATGGCACACGTGCCTGTGCTACCTCGATGACGTCGTCGTTTTCGTTCCTGACTTTTCGACGCATCTTCAACGCCTTTGGCATGTTTTAACGCGTCTGAGCAACGCCAGTCTGCAACTGAACCTAAAGAAGTGCCAAATTGCAGCTCGGCAGCTGACAATACTCGGCTACGTCGTGTCCAAGGACGGAATTCTCCCTGATCCAGCCAAGCTTCGGGCCGTGACCGAGTTCCCCAAGCCGACATCCATCAAGGAACTGCGCAGTTTCGTAGGACTGTGTTTCTACTTTCGGCGCTTCATTCGAAACTTCGCGACTATCATATCGCCGCTGACGAAGCTTCTCGGAAGTAACGGGCCTCTCCATTCGTGGTCATCACAGTGCGACGACGCTTTCAGAACACTTCGTCGTTTGTTGACGTCGCCTCCCATACTCCGCCACTACGACCCTACGGCCCCTACAGAGGTACACACGGATGCCAGTGGTGTCGGCCTCGGCGCTGTCCTTGCGCAGCGCAAACCAGGGTTCCCGGAATATGTCGTGGCGTACGCGAGCCGTGCGCTTACTAAAGCCGAGACTAATTACACAGTCACCGAGAAGGAATGTTTGGCAATCGTCTGGGCCCTTGCAAAGTTCCGACCTTATTTGTATGGTCGCCCATTTGATGTCGTCACCGACCACCACGCACCATGCTGGTTGTCGTCATTGAAAGATCCCTCAGGCCGTCTCGCCCGGTGGGCACTTCGCCTGAAAGACTATGACATCCGCGTGCTATACCGCAATGGAAGGCAACATGCTGACGCCGACGCCCTGTCGCGCTCTCCCTTGCCTGACGACAATGCCAACAACTCAGTGTCTCACCTTGCCATTTCTTCGATTAGCATTCATGCCATTGCTACTGAACAGCGCAAGGATCAATGGATTGCCTCACTGATAGACTTGCTGACTGATCCATCCACTCCATCCACTCGCGCGTTGCGTCGTCAAGCCCACCATTTCGCCGTTCGCAACGACCTCCTCCACCGACGCAATTACAACGGTGACGGCCCGTTGTAATTACAACGGTGACGGCCGGTTGACTTCTGCCACAGTGCGAGGGTTCTTTGCCAGGAGCATGGTGAAGGCATCGTCGGCGATGCCTTTTAGAACATGCGTGGTTTTGTCAGCCTCTGACATGTTCAGGTCGACTTTCTTGCACAAGTCAAGGATGTCCTCGATATAACTTGTGAAGGACTCGCCGGTCTGCTGGGCTCGTTCACGTAAACGCTGTTCAGCTTGCAGCTTACGAACAGCCGGGCGGCCGAACACGTCGACGACAGCGGTTTTTAAAAGCGGACCATGTCAGGAAATCAGATGCGTGGTTGTTGTACCACATGCCGGCCACACCCGCGAGATAGAAAAACAGGTTGCCGAGTTCACCTGCCTCGTCCCAATGGTTGGGGACGCTCACGCGTTCGTACATGGCCAGCCAGTCCTCGACGTCAGTGCCATCCGCTCCGGTGAAGACAGGAGGGTCGCGGATGCGGGGGACACCGGGACATGGCGTCGGTGTAGCAGGAAGCGTTTGCTGGGCGGCGTCTTGGTGCATGGTTGGAGGCACGGTACGAGATCGAAGCTCCAAGGGCATCGAATGCGGACCGAAGGTGTTTGAAGGGCAGAGCACTCTAAGCACTCTCCACCAAATTGTTAAGCGTTTTATTGGCGGACACTCAGCGATGATTAACGACAGCGACAGTCAATGCGGGGATCGACTCTCTGCGCGAGCTGCTCTTCTTCTTATGAAAAGGGCGACCCACTAGAAGGCGCTGAAGAGGACGACCCACTGTTCAAAGGCTTTGCCACAATATATATATATATATATATATATATATATATATATATATATATATATATATATATATATATATATATATATATATATATATATATATTTGTCTTGTATGAGGCTAGGTGACCTAACAACCGATGCTAATTTGAGTCTGACCAAAGCCTCACGCGGTTTCAGTCTGCATTTTGTTGGTAGTTGGTGAATGTGCCTCAGAAAAACCAAGGTTTTCGGAGAACTGAGTTGTTGCTGAAAGTTTCGGCATGCATGTGCCATTCTAAAGTTGTTTCCATAGTTACATCAGTGTGTTTAAACTACGTAACGCGTACTACACTTATACCGTTATTACTATATATAAAATGAAGAGAATTATTTGTAAAGGGCGTGATTACAGTATTTTTAAAGGTAATATACATTTTCCATATTTCAGTCCAGTTACAAAACGACCCAAAAAGAGTGCTATGCAGTGCATTCTGGTGATGGTTATTCGCAATGTCATAGACTGTCGCGCCGCCTAGCGGAATTCAGGAGCGTCTTCTCATGGATGATCAGTAGTCAGACGCTCGCTTGTTCGTTGTTGCTAGCCTCAGTGTTGACGCGTTAGCAACACACGAACACAAAGCACTTTGTATGTTGCGTGCATCAGTGAATGTACCAGAGCGTCCGTGACACGATAAACCTGATTCGTTCTTGCGAGAGGCGAACTTTTCGTGAAATACGTGGCAACTCGCGCTTTCAATTGTAGCCCTCAGAGTACATATATCAGCCTCGCTATATTTTCTGCAGCCACGTTGGATAGGTAAATCTTATTGTCTAGCCTTTGGGGTTTAGCTCATTTTTTACGTGCGTATTGCATTCATCAGTGATTTTCATAACATAACATTTATAACATTTATTCATTGCATATCATTCATTGCATAACATTCATTGCAAGTGGAAAGTAGCACAGGCTTACAATTTTCGCTTCCAAACCTTGGCCTATGCTGTGCTTCTTCGTTTTTACGTTCGTTTATTGATGGTAGCAAACTGCAAGCGATTCCTTTTTTGCTTGGCATTGGAGCGAAATTTTCTCCGCATGCACCCCCATATACACGTGATGAGTGACGCCTTGTTGGGGCCATGCAATGACGCCTTGTTGGTGCTATCAAAGTTGTCCGGTAGAAAGAATTTTTCAAATTACTTTCAGCAGTGATGTTCAAAGAAACTGTCTTGAAGTCGAGGGTTTTTCATTCACTGGACGTAGATGGTTGTAAACGCGCTGAGAGTGACAGCAAAGATGAACGATAAGCTGCTAGCTCACGAGCAGCAAGTTGCACTTCCCGTCCCATCATGCGTAGGTGTTTTTTTTTCCACGCTCGTAAGTCACTTTCATCGTATTTATTATGTCATATTTTTAAGCAAGCTCAAAACAACAAAAAACAGTTTTTCTTGCGCATTGCGTGTAGCCCAAATAAAGTGAATATTAAAACGCCGTATGCCGCAATACGCTTGAGCTCGACCAGCCAAGCGAATTGGTTAGAGCAATGATATATGCAGTTACGACCTCAGTCCACGCTAACTTCTTCTACTCTTCATTGGTGCCGTCCGAACGACGTTGTTATTCAACAATGTTTTACAATTTTGACGTTGCGAAAATTATACGCGTGCATCCATTTTGATATCTTTGTTTTGATCACGCTAATGGAACGTGCAACATACGAGTGCAGTGAATTACGGACTGTTGGAGCCTTATCATGGCTTTGACATGTGCGCTACCTAATGTGAAGTTAAATATTGTGTTCTGTTGAAAACGCAGCTGTATGATGCTTACAGTGCAAGTAATGGTGACGGCGTATTGTGTTTGCAACCCATAGCTATGTAAACATTTGGTCCTGTGCAGGTAACTACTGCGGCAAATTCATTACTGCGGTAATGGGTAACTACTGCGGCAAATTCACCAGGCAGGCTCGGCACATATTATCTCGGAGTACCGTACAGTTCACACGTGAACTCTACTTGACCCTGTTTTGTGTTGCACGCACAGAATTACGCAAATCATTGTTGATACAACGATGATCAGCGGACACTACCCTTCGCACTGCGGCGAGAAATGGGGTAGCGAACATTTAGCATTTCTATTGATTAGGAAAGTACTTTGGTTAGATATACATTGATTTGACGATCAAGAGTTCAACCTGTGTAAGCGGCACGGAGAGTATGTTCGCGCGTTCCTATCTTTTTCTATGCGAGTTCACGGGTTGATCATTCACCCACAGCAATCTTGGATTGCACGGTACGCCACCTATAGGCCATGGGCATTGCAAATTACAGATGGTTTTAAAGATAACGCTGGAAACTTCATACATTCTGAGGTTGATTTGAGAGTCCACTACTAATTTCTGCTGCGTTATTCATATAGGTATTAAACAAAAGTGGTCCACACATGAATCCTTCATGCATCCCTGAAGTGATCTGTGCGTCAGGTGGCTTAGCGGTTACACGTAACAAATTTAGAGCGTGACTGCAAATATCTCCTATCCAATCAACCAGCTTGTTGTCGACGTAAATATTGTGAAAAAGATAAAAGTTTAGCAATCGAAATGTCTTCGATCGTAAAGAGAACAAGCAACGTCATGCATAAGTTCAAGCCCCTGTGTAATACAACAGCCAACACAAAAACTATGTGGTAATAGACAAAATCTGTTAATGCCATAGCGCTAAAGAGCACCATTCACAGAAATTTCAGCGAGGGCGTCGTTGGTTGTGAGCGAAAAATCATTTACTTGAGCGTGACAGAAAAAACGAGAAAGATTGCCACAGCTCGACCATCGCAGAAGACGCGTACCACAATTCGCGTTCGTAAAAGCCGTCAAGCAAGTAGCAAGGAAGCCGCGCCATGGAACGCCGTCCTGCACGCGCCACGATGCTACGTTATGGGACTGGCACGAGACTCGAGGGGCAGAAGAGGAGACCGACGAAGTTAGAGTCAGGGGCGCAGACATTTTTGGCTGACCATTTTTAGCTTCAAGTTTACGGGCACAAGTTCGCCCTGAATAAAGAGTTTATATAGTACCAGGTGCTATATTTATTCGTAACAATCTGGTGGAGGTGCTGGGTATGATTCCA
This sequence comes from Rhipicephalus microplus, assembly GCF_043290135.1. Classification (NCBI taxonomy): domain Eukaryota; kingdom Metazoa; phylum Arthropoda; class Arachnida; order Ixodida; family Ixodidae; genus Rhipicephalus; species Rhipicephalus microplus. The sequence goes on from NC_134706.1 coordinate 69,290,291, forward strand.
AGCCCACCACAGGCAAGGAGAAGCCCAGATCCCAGAAGATTGGAGCCAGCAGAATTGACACCTGTGCACCAACGCACGAGTCGCCGACTACGTGGGGAGCAGCCCGAGTTTGGCCCCCTAATTGACTCATCAAGACCTGTCGAGACCTCAAGCACAAGCGTCACTACGATGGCCACCCAGTCGATGCCATCTCCATCTCACCTCATCGTGGATTCGCCACGTACACCAGAGGTCTTCCACGGTGAGACCTTTGAAGACGCCGAGGACTGGCTTGAAGGCTTCGAGCGCGTTGCACGTTTGAATGGTTGGGACGAAGCCCGAAAGCTTCGTTACGTTTACGTCGCCCTGCAAGATTCGGCACGTACGTGGTTTGAGAACCACGAAGCGTGCATGCTGTCATGGGACGACTTCCGACGAGAGCTAATCGCAACCTATCCGAACACGGACCGCAAAGAGAAGGCAGAGGCTGCTCTTCAGGCGAGGAACCAGCGGAATAACGAGAGCGTGGCCATGTACATAGAAGACATGTCACGGCTCTTCCGCCGAGCCGACCAAAACATGGCCGAGGAGAAGAAGTTGCGGCACCTAATGCGCGGAGTAAAGGAAGAAATTTTTGCAGGCCTGGTGCGTAATCCACCGCGAACTGTGGCGGAGTTCCGGTCCGAGGCAACGACCATGGAAAGGACGCTACAACAACGTGCGCGACTGTACAACAGAGACTTCAGCGTCTCTTCAGTCAGGGTGGAGTCAACAACCTTCCCCACCAACGTTGACGTCCTCCGGGAAATGGTGAGGGCTATTGTTAAGGAGGAGCTCCAGAAACTGCAACTTCCTCAAAGTCCTTCAGCGATGCCCTCAATCGCGGACGTTGTGCGTGAAGAAGTGCGGCAAGCAATTATTCAACCGCAGCCTCAGGTGCCACACTACACGCAACCGGAACCTCAGCCACAGCTGTCATACGCGCAAGTCGTACGGCAAGACATGAGACGCCCGCGCTTTGCACAAGCTCCCGTTATGCCACCGACCTTTCCTCGCAGTACTCCAGTGCCGATGCCAGAAGCAAGACCCCGCAAAAGTGATGTATGGCGCACGGCAGACCGGCGGCCCCTCTGCTACCACTGTGGGGAGGCAGGTCATCTTTATCGGACATGCCACTACCGTCGGGTCGGGCTACGTGGCTTCCCAGTGAATGCGCCCTGCCCTCGTAACGGTGAGCGCCCTTACGAAATCGAAGAATATTTGTCTTCGCGCTATGCCTATCCAAACACTCAGCGACATGAATCGCGGTCGATTGCACCAATGCGCAATAGGTCGCCGAGTCCACACCCATCATCTACTTTCCCGAGGCGTCGTTCACCAAGCCCGCGACGGGAAAACTAGAACCGGCGACCTGTGGAGGCAGGGCCGCTGATTTTCGAAAAACTGAAAACCCTCCATCGCTAACCGGATCAGACGACGACACTGACACAACGACGGACAAGCGCAGTAATGGTGACGTGACATCCGAGCTACAAGTCAGAATAGACGACGTAGAAACCATAGCGTTAATAGACACAGGTGCAGATTACTCAGTAATAAGTAGCATGCTCGCAAAGAAGCTGAAGAAAGTGCTCACTCATTGGACCGGACCGCAGATACGCACCGCCGGCGGGCACTTAGTCAGCCCCGTAGGATTGTGCACAGCGAGAGTGGGAATAAGAGGCCATGTGTACGCCTGCAGTTTTATTGTTCTTCCTGAATGTTCCCGTGAGGCAATTCTGGGCATGGACTTTCTGCAAGCAAACAGTGCCATCATCGACTTGCAGAAATCCCAAGTTTCTTTCTCTACAGAGAACACTGTTGCCGTGTGTCATGCGGAGCAACCAATTGTTTCGTCTCTTCGTATTGTGGATGAAGGTGTGACAGTGCCGCCACGTAGCAGCGTGACAGTTTCTGTGAAAAGCGACATTTTTCGTGAATATGCCGGACTAGCTGATGGAAATGTCGAACTGCTGCTCACAAAGGGAATACGCGTGGCGAGAGGTCTAGTGAACCTGCGGAACGGATATACTGATGTGCTATTGACTAACTTTACCAACGAGGTACAGCATGTGGCGAAGGGAGCAGCCATAGCATCACTTCATGACTACGTACAAGTCTCAGATGTTTGCACCATAGAAAAAGTACCTACAACGCCCTCAACAGTGGAAAGTGTCCTCGAGAAAATAGATATTGACCGAGAGCTTTCATCTCTGCAGAAAGACCAGATTGTGGAGTTGATCAAGGAATTCGCAGAGTGTTTTTCTTCTTCTTCGAAAGTCGGACGTACGCCTGTAGCAAAGCACCGCATTGTAATCGAAGGGCATGTTAGACCAGTATGTCAGCATCCATACCGAGTAGCTCCAAAAGAAAGGGAGGCGATAAAGAAGCAAGTACAGGAGATGCTCGACGACGATGTCATACAGCCCTCCAAAAGCCCATGGGCATCGCCGGTAGTATTGGTGAAGAAGAAGGACAACACCATGCGGTTCTGTGTTGATTACAGAAAACTCAACCTCGTCACGAAGCGAGACGTGTACCCACTCCCACGAGTCGACGATACGTTGGATAAACTGCGCAATGCTCACTTTTTTTCATCGTTGGATCTAAAGAGCGGGTACTGGCAAATAGAAGTCGACGAACGAGATCGGGAAAAGACGGCGTTTGTGACACCCGACGGACTCTACGAGTTCAAAGTACTCCCATTTGGTTTGTGTTCTGCTCCCGCTACCTTCCAGAGGATGATGGACACTGTGCTCTCCGGCCTCAAATGGCAGTCATGTCTTGTCTATCTGGATGACGTAGTAATTTTTTCCACTACGTTCGAGCAGCATGTACAGAGATTGAGAACGGTACTGGACGCTATTCGTATGGCTGCACTTACGATCAAACCCGAAAAGTGCCACTTCGGGTTCCGGGAGCTCCGGTTCCTCGGGCACATTGTCAGTTCTCACGGTGTCCGCCCAGATCCGGATAAGATCACTGCGGTTGAAAATTTCCCAAGGCCAAGAGACAAGAAAGCTATGCGACGTTTCCTGGGGCTTTGTGCCTACTATAGGCGCTTTGTTGAAAATTTCTCCAAGATTGCGGAACCACTGACACGGCTTACGAAGGAAGGTGTGCCATTCATCTGGCACCAAGAGCAAGAAGACGCCTTCTCTGAGTTACGACGGCGTTTGCAGTCACCTCCCATACTTGCTCATTTTGACGAAGATGCCAAAACAGACATTCATACGGACGCCAGCAACGTTGGCCTCGGTGCTATTCTTGTTCAATGGCAGAACGGGGAAGAAAAAGTTATTGCTTATGCAAGCCGCACTCTGTCGAAAGCTGAGTATAATTATTCAGCTACGGAAAAGGAATGTCTCGCAGTGATATGGGCTATCAGTAAGTTCCGTCCATATTTATACGGTAGACCATTCCGAGCCATCAGTGACCATCATTCATTGTGCTGGCTTGCGAACCTCAAGGATCCTTCCGGAAGACTTGCTAGATGGAGCCTACGTCTACAAGAATATGACATCACCGTAGTCTACAAGTCTGGCCACAAGCACAATGACGCGGACTGCTTGTCACGAGCACCTATCCAGAACTCGTCTCCTGAGCATGAACAAGACTCCGCATTTCTTGGAGCTGTGAATGTGTCGGAGATGGCTCATGATCAACGAATGGACCCAGAATTACTTCTGCTCATTCAATACTTAGAGGGGCAGCAAGTCGAAGTACCGCGAGTTTTCATCCGTGGACTACGTTCCTACGTCCTCCGCAACAACGTTCTCTACAAGAGAAACTTTCAACACACCGGTGAAACGTTCCTACTGCTGATACCATCATCACTGCGAGCGGAAATTTTAGAAGCGTGTCATGATGACCCATCGGCAGGTCACTTGGGCATTAGTAGGACTTTGGCAAAAATCCGCCGCAGATATTACTGGCCAAAATTGATGGATTCAGTACAGCATTACGTAAGATCATGTCGAGAATGCCAAAGACGCAAAGTACCACCCCTAAAACCAGCAGGTTTTTTGAAACCGATAGAGCCACCGAAAGTCCCGTTTGAGCAGGTCGGAATGGATTTGCTAGGACCATTTCCTATGTCATCGTTTGGGAAGCGCTGGATAGTTGTAGCAACCGACTACATGACCCGGTATGCCGAGACGTCATCTCTCACAAAAGGAACGGCAAATGAAGTGGCTCAGTTTTTTGTGACCCAGATAGTGCTGCGACATGGCGCACCTAGAGTTCTTATAACTGACAAAGGAACTGCGTTCACTGCCAGGCTAGTACAGTCTGTCATGAAACTAACGCACACCGACCACAGAAGAACTACCGCATACCATCCGCAAACTAACGGGTTAACTGAAAGGCTGAACAGGACGCTTGCTGACATGATCGCGATGTATGTGGACGTCGAGCATCGGACTTGGGACACCATATTACCGTATGCTACATTTGCATACAATACCGCAGTACAAGAGACAACCCACTTCGCGCCATTTCAACTCGTTTATGGTCGGACAGTAATAACGACATTAGACGCGATGCTGCCTGTCAACAGCACGAATGAAGAGGACCCTGACATAAGCGAATATGTAGAAAGGGCAGAAGAGGCGCGACAACTAGCACGGAACCGCATCATTCAACAGCAGAACGTCGACGCGCACCGTTACAATCTAAGACGAAGGGATGTTCAGTACTCCCCTGGAGACCAAGTGTGGGTCTGGACGCCTGTACGTGCACGTGGCCTATCAGAAAAGCTTATGCGGCGCTATTTTGGCCCTTACAGGGTTCTTCGTCAGCTAGGCCCATTAAACTACGAAGTGATCCCTGAAGTTCAAGTATGCACAACACGACGCAGGAATCTCCCGGAAGTTGTACATGTAGTACGTATGAAACCGTACTACGACAGGAACTGAACAACGTCGTCTAACACAAGGAGAAATCCTATTGTTTAGAAACTGTCAGCCGGCTCTACGCATCGGGGCGATGCGTGCTAGGAGGGGGACTAATGCCACAGCTCGACCATCGCAGAAGACGCGTACCACAATTCGCGTTCGTAAAAGCCGTCAAGCAAGTAGCAAGGAAGCCGCGCCATGGAACGCCGTCCTGCACGCGCCACGATGCTACGCCATGGGACTGGCACGAGACTCGAGGGGCAGAAGAGGAGACCGACGAAGTTAGAGTCAGGGGCGCAGACATTTTTGGCTGACCATTTTTAGCTTCAAGTTTACGGGCACAAGTTCGCCCTGAATAAAGAGTTTATATAGTACCAGGTGCTATATTTATTCGTAACAAGATGCAAATAAAAAATATTTTAAATTTTTTTCGGTCTGTGTGAGGATCGAACACATGTAGTTTGCGTGGAAAGCAAGCGTTCTACTACGCAGCCGCACGTGGTTTGGTTTTTGCTTACATGGTATTTATCGTAAATGTTGGTTACGTATATACCTAAAGTGTTAGGGTAAGTATCGCTTCGGGGTGGGTACAAGTTCTTTCAATTAACGTGCACTTGATCGATATTCATCTAATGTAACACCTAGGTAAGTTTTTTTCTTTGTCCCCCAAAAAATCGTGGCTTTTACCTACAAGAGAAATTATCCACACTGTATCTTATACCTGATATATAAATGCAATGCTTGTTAAAAAGGTAAAAAATCTTGGAAGCCACACGTCTGCTTCTTTTACTTCTCTGATGGCTCATCCCCAATAGAGGTTATTGGCCATGTACTAGGCAATTTTGCTCAGTATTTTCTTTAGCATACTACATATATAAGCTAGAACTAACTAATATAGTGGATGTAAGTAGGAAATATATTGATGAGATATTTGTTAGATGAAACATTTAGCTAGATGTTCATGTATTCTGATTGATAAATTCCACAATAGCGAAGAAAACATTCCGTTAACAGTAGTCCAGAGTAGAAGCGCCGAACCAAATACGCCTGATTCTTATATCCTCGACCCACATTTCGAAGAGAGGGTACTATGAAGCTGTTTCTCAATGACATGAACCGGCGACTAGATAGAAAGCAATGACTGGCGACTTCCTTCATATTACAGAAAAGAAGCAAAAGAAAAATTGCTCGACCTGCATATTCATTTAAATTATAAGGCAGGTAACGAGGCAGCAAAATTTGGTTATAGCCACCTTCATTCTTCTCTACCCCAATAAAATCACTGTGCCAGAGAAATATGAAACGCTTATATTCTGGAGAAGCTGCCAAGCTGTAGCTATATCTTGGAACTATCGAGAACTTACTTTATTTGGAAAAGCCGCGAATGTAACTTGCATGTCTCACAAACACACGCATTCTGTATACACGATTCGCCAGGCACCATGTGATATCGCAGTATTAATGCGTGGTACAAGCGTACCTCGCTATTGGGCGTGCGAATGTGCAATTCCCATGAACTCGAGGCTTCCAGCGCGCCACCCACTACAAAAAGCCCACATGTTAGTGCACCTTTTTTCCTTAAAGCCAAGGAGTGGTGCTTGAGAGTTTAAAAAGATTTGAAGCTATAACCCATGGTTCAAAGCATGCTACCCATTACACAGAGTGTGGTCGTATGCGAAATTTCAACTGACACAAGCCATTTTGCACTAGGGACAGAATATTGCTATTACCTTCAACTGTTTCAACTGTTACCTTCAACTGTTTTAAAGTGACATATCAACCTTCATTTATGCTTCGCATATCTTCGATTCACACTGTATACGGATCACGCAAGTTTTGTATTGCTTTAAATACAACGGTAATATCGTAAGCACACCATTCTGAAGACTTTAGAAACATATTCAAAATATCATCTAGTCAAGAGCTTGTCGAAACCTCAAGATATAGTATACGGTTTTGTTCTCTATAGGAGCCTAATTATTTATTAAGAAGAGGAGGTAGTTAGCTGAATGCGGAAAATGGAGAAATGATGCTGTTATCGGTAGAAAACATCACTGCCATGTCCACAAGGTGAAGATGCTAGAAGACCTTCGTCGGATACGATTGTGTAACCCACAAATCCTCCGTACGCATCTGCTATTATCATATATAGATTGACTACATTGTTATTCAAGGTGTCCCACGTAACTATAGCAAGAGCTTAAAAATATGCCAGCACACATGATTGCCACGCGACCAAATTGATGTTGCTCGTCGTTGCGTGTAGTTTGTGAAACTTTTTTGTGTTCTGACATATTGTTTAATTAGATATCTTTATCAAATTATATTTTCAAGAAACCAAATAAATAGAAATTTGAATGAGAAAGTTGCAGATCGGTTTGCAAAACGTCCGATTAGACAGTTTCAAACTTTATATGTGTTAGGTGTTACTGTTTTTCTGCTATTTGCAAATGCCCGCGAACGATAAAAAATACCACATGACAAACCGGCTCATGTGCCAGTGCGCACAATGATTCTAGTGCTCCCTGAAGTTTCGCATACGAACTACCGTAGAATTTGCCCCATTGTGCTGTCTTGACAGGGCCGCTACAATGGTGGTGACTTTACTATGAACACGTTTTGCTATCGGCCACAAAAACGATAACCGCTGTGACTGCTTATCGCTGTCATGAACCAGTGTGAGGGAAGCGTGTCGTTCGTACGCGAAACGTTAGAGAGCACTAGAATCATCGTTAGAGAGCACTAGAAGCCCGCTCGCACTGATGCGCGAGCGGGTTTGTCGCGTGGTATTTTTTTGTATTTCTTGGGCACTCGTACTAAGCATAAGAACAATAATACTTAACCAATACGAAGTTCCAAACTATCTATTCAGACGTGTTGCAAAGTGATCTACAACTTTCTCCTCGAAATTTTTTATTCATTCTTGTTCCTTTAAAAGGAAGTTGATTAAACAGATCTATTTAGGCAGTATTTGTGGACACAAAAAATTGTCTGACTAACTCTAGGCAATATTAAGCAACATGCATTTGGTCGCGTAGTAATGAAATGTTCCGGCATAATTTTAAACTCTGGCTTTGTTACGTGAGACACCTTGTATATGGGTCATTGCACGCCAACTGTTCCTATCCTTGGCCTCGATTAAATCCAATTTACATGAAAAAATTTCAGCACTACCAACCTGAAGCCAAAAGTGCTTACCGAAAATATTTTTACTAAGAAAATTTGCGGTACCGCAAGAAATGATGCAGACGGAATGAAGACGATGATGTTGTGGAACTGTGCCTGAACTGCCCAGAATACGCCGGTGACGGGGAGTAACGGCGTTGATAGGAGCGGGGCTGGCAACCCCGAGGAGACGGCAAGCGGCTGGACCAGGTTCCCTGGGCGACGACATCGGCGTAGGATGGTTCGGAGCATTGCGTAGAACGGCTATTTGGCAGGTCCTGAAGGTGATCATCGGCAAAACGAGGTGCAAATATTGCCCACGATCCTGTCGGTGGTCGTCTAGAAAACGTTGCCGGAAAGGCCATCTGTTGCGGCATTGGCGGGATATGTGGCCAACGCGATGGCAAGAGAAGCGTATCGGTCGATCATCTTGTGTGCGCCACTCATATGGATTTCGGTAGCGTGATGAGAACCGCGGGACCGACGGCGCAGCAGCAACAAGTGGGGCGGCGTGGTAGTGAGCGTTAGGATTTATGAGCTACGGTGTGTGGCTAGAGCTTTGGGGAACTAAGAAGCCCATGTTGGCAAACTCTTGTCGCACAACAGCCTCAATAAGATATCATGGGGCCGAGTTGTCAGGCACAGAGGGTTGATAAGCGGAAGGAGTCATGGCTTTCAGCTCCTGACAGACAATTGTGATGTTTGGAGGATTCACGAATAGACGTGGTGCCACAGGAGCCTCGCGGGAAGAAGTCGCAGCGGTGTTCGGGAGCCGGGAAAAAACGTTGAGTGTTTTTTCTTGCTTTTGGCTTGTTCTAACCGCCGATATTCACTGACAATTGAGTCAATAGTGCTGCAGTTTTTGCAGATTAGAGTGCTGAAACCATCGCCAGCTATGCCTTTTAACACATTGCTGACCTTGTCTAGTTCTGTGATTTCTTTGTAGGTCTTCCGGCACAAGGCGAGCACGTTTTAGATATATGTGACGTACGACTCGGTGGAAGATTGAACTTGTGACGCGAGCTCATGCCTGGCTGCCGGTTGTCGAGCAACTGACCGGCCTAACAAGTCACGGAGCTTCTGCTTGCACACGTCCCAACTCGTCAGGTATTCCTCGTGCGTCTCGTACTAGGCGCGTGCAGTACCGCGCAGGTAAAAGATGATGTTGGCCAGCATAAATGTCTCATCCCACCTGTATTGCTTGCTGACGCGCTCGTATAAGGCGAGCCACTCGGCAACGTCAGTTGTGTCGGTGCCGCAAAATGTACCTGGATTGAGAAGATGGGAAGGAATCACAGGTGACGGAGCAGGCGTAGACTGAACGGACGACGCACTGCCTTCAGGCATCATTGCTGGACTGAGCTGACGTCCGCTGCGGAGATCCAGAGTCGGAATGTTACCCAGCACCTCCACCAAAAAATGTAATGGGGAGTATTTATTAGGTGAACACCGGGTGGGCTAGCACTGCACACAGCAAGCAAGAATCCAGGATGAAAGGGCATTTCAGACACAGCCCCACAACATCGTCGTCTTCATTCTGTCTACATCATTTCTGCACCCGTGGCTCAGGTACCTTTCTATGCCCGTGACAATATCAATGACATCACGACACCGCTTCAGACATTAACTCACTCGTTATACGCTACTGCCACAGGATACCATTAGCGCAACGCTTCGATGCTCAACACTACCAAACGCATTCCCGTTTATCCTCCACACCAATCTTGTATGCGCCATGTAGGGCTCGTTCCCTTTCTTGCGGTGCTCGCTCGGTGAGCTTCCCGCGCCATGCTGTATACGTGGAAGCTCGTGTGGTTTTTCCGCACTTACCATCCACGTTTATCGGCCAAGATACATTGCATGCAACAGCGAGCAAGATGCGTCGTCTGCAGTGACAACGCTGTCATGACTTGTCCATGACGGACGTCTCATCTTGTCTTTCTTCTTTCTGTTCTGACGAGCCGTTTCTAACAATGGTATCTGAGGCGGCGTCTCTACTATCGTTGGCGCTTTCTACACCAGCCAAGCCACGTAACACTCGACCAACCTTCGCTGGTTCTTTGCCAGCTTGTGCTCGTCGTGTCATGAAGCCTGGCTGGCTGACTTCGTCACCTTTAACTCTTGGTAAATTGAGGTCCTTTTGCTACATCTTCACCTACACGCAAGCTTTTTTTTCTGACACGACGACCTCTATATTGTCCTTACTTTGCACCACGGCTCCATCTTGAGCTCGAGTAAAATCTTCCGCTGGATTCTCCTCCACTTTATCTCTTGGATCCTGCATTGACAAGGGTCCCTCTTAGGGCTTTTCCCAACACATTCTACATCGTTTGCCCCTAGCGCTTTGTCAATGTTCTCGTTGATAACGTCGTACAAAGGGTCATCATACACAGGGCAGTAACTTTCTCCCTGAAGTAAGGTGTCTCAACCTCAATCTCGGCTTCAGTATGCATCTGAACTCAAATGTCAACTAGGTAAACCGGCGTTGTTTTACCTGTTAGCTCGCGCACTAAATTTTCCGCATGATAACAGTGGTGGTTCCGGTGTCCCTTCAAACAGTAATCCGCCTTCCCACAGGCAGCGTTGGCATTCTTACCGTTACACCTGTTTGGAGCGTTGTTATGACAGTACCCACAATAGGGAGTTCTTTCCCACTTTCGAGCTCCACAAATCGTCGCTGAGGTCTTCATCATCATCTTTAGATGGCACATGCACACAGGCCACGTGGCGGGCTTTACTCGCTTCATTGCGACATGCGTCTGCCTTGTGCCAAGTGTGACCACATTTAAAACATTTCTTCACATACATAGCATTGCTTAACATATAATATTGCCTAATATATATATATATATATATATATATATATATATATATATATATATATATATATATATATATATATATATATATATATATATATGTATATATATATATATATATATATATATATATATATATATATATATATATATATACTATATATATATATATAACGGGAGTAATAATTCAATGGGCCATTTAGTCTTCGTGAAGGTATGGGATATGGCACAACCGGAGCTTATAACTCATCCCCTGATGAAGGGAGGAACCCTCCCGAAACTGTTGGGAAATAAATATATTTATCCTTGCCTTGTTGACAACGCTCCCGTTGTGCCATATATATATATGTTTGGTACGCCGTCAACTTTGTTGTTCTCCCACGTTCATCTTACGACGTCATACTAGGATGGGATTTCATTTCTACCCATCAGGCCCTCGTCGACTGCGCTCGTGCTGAACTCACGTTGACGAATCCGTGCCTTGATATCGACCACCACAGTCCCTCCAAAGTGTTTGCCGCAGCTGACGTCTGCATCGCGCCGTTGTCCGCCGTCCTAGTGCCTGTGTTTTCCCCTGCTGCCACTAACTCGACGCTCCTGTTCCAGCCAACTATAGCTAGTGTGCAACACCGAACCATTGTCCTCCCGTTTGCCGTCATTTATTTATTTTTCATCATACTGCGGGCCGAGTGCCGGCCCAAAGCAGGAGGGGCATACATATCACCGACATCAACGTGAACAAGCGTATCCAGAATTTACACACTAAAAAAAAGGTTGAATAGAAAGACGAACAATTGCATGTGCAAGCGGCACTACAATAACACGTTCATAGGTAAGGTTACAAAGTGGACGCAAATGAAAAGGCGCATAAAACAACCAACACATCAGCAAAAAAAAACTGGAATCATATATTCACTAACAAATATTCCTCTAGACAGTGATGAAAATCGTGTGCTTGAACGACGAACTCTGGTAGACTATTCCATTCCGATATAGTTCTCGGAAAAAAACTATTATAAAAAGCAACAGTACGAGCAAATATAGGCTTCAATGCATGGGTCGGCGTGTGACGCGTTCTTCTTGATGTCAACTGCCCTAGAAATGACGGTGGCGTTATATTCATCCTTTTGCACAGAATGCTCTGCAGGAAAAATAAACGGGCTATCTTCCTACGTGTTTCCAGGGGCGTAATCTGATTATTCTGCATTAGCTCTGAGATAGCCTCGTGTCTCCTATACTTTCCAAAAATAAAGCGAACTGCTTTCCTTTGAATTCTCTCGAGCTGGTGAATGTCTTTTTTTGTATATGGGTCCGAAAGCGCACATGCGTATTCCAGTTTTGGCCTTACTAACGCTAAATACGCCAAAAGCTTGATATTAGAAGGCGTGTCCTTAATTTTGCGTCTAAGAACGCATAGTTTACGAAACGCCGAGGAGCTAATATCTGTTATATGAGCCGTCCACGTTAAATCGTTGGTCAGTGTGACGCCTAAATACCGGTATTGCGTAACCTGCGGAATCACTGCCTGATTTAGGCGGTATTCGAATACGCTTTGTTGCTGTTTTCTTGAGATGCGGAGTAGCACTGACTTTGAAGCATTTAATTGCATTTTAGAGTCCCCACACCACTGATCTATTTTCAACAGTGATTTCTGGAGAACTTCGTGATCGTTAATTGAATTTATTTCTTTGAATATAATGCAGTCATCTGCAAATAACCTTATGCTAACTGATTCCGGTAATATTTCTGTTATATCGTTTATGAAAATAATAAATAGCAACGGACCGAGCACACTGCCCTGTGGTACTCCAGACAGAACTGCCAAAGTAGGTGATAAACAGCCATTTATGTCTACAAATTGTGATCTTTTTCGCAGATATGCAGTAATCCAATTAACAAGGTATTGAGGAAGTCCAAGAACACTTAGTTTGTGAAGCAACTTCGCATGTGAAACTTTATCGAATCCCTTACAGAAATCTAGTAGGAGCACATCTACCTGCCCAGATCTGTCTAGTATTGCTGCGAATTCGTGGACTGTAGTTACGAGCTGAGTAACAGTCGACATTCCTCGCCTAAAACCGTGCTGATGCTGAGACAGAATGTTATTCATTGTTAAAAAATCAAGAATTTCACCGGCTACAATGTGCTCAAGAAACTTGCTTGATGTACATGTGACAGACACTGGTCGATAGTTTCCTACAATGCATTTGTCACCTTTTTTGTGGATAGGCACTACTCTGGCATTGTGCCAATCCTCTGGTACATCCCCAGAATGTAATGACACTTGGAATATTCTCGTCATGTATTCTGCTATTTGATCAGCATAACGGTTTAGAAATACATTAGAAAGACCATCTGGTCCAGCACTTTTTCTAATTTTTAGATTACGTAGCATTTTCAAAACACCCTCCACCGACACCACGGGAACATCTCCGATACAAGAAATGGACACAGATGTGGCTGTAGTGTCGCTATCGTTAATAAATACGCTCTGAAAATATTCGTTAAAGCACTTGGCTATTACCGCCTCATCCGTCACTAGTTCTCCATCAAGTTTAACTTCTTTTATGCAATATTTACGGTTGGAAAGAAAACGCCAGAACTTCTGTGGATCGTTCTTAATGTACTCTGGGAGTGTGGTCTTGAAATACTTTCCCTTTGCTAGGGCAATCTTAGCGGTTAAGGAATGTTTAAGCTGTCGAAATGTTTGTGTTCCGGTCTTATGCTGCTTACAGAGTCTTTTTAATTTTCGTTTAATCTGAATGATCTCGCGGCTGATCCAAGGGTTGCGACGCCCTTTTCTGACTCTTTTCATGGGTACAAAGTGTTCCGTACAATGATTTACAACTTCCTTAAACCTCTTCCCCAAAAAATGAACATCTTCAAAGTCATGGTATACTAATTTTCTTTCCATATAATCAATAATACTTTCATCATCAGCACGTACATAGTCACGTATGTACGCTAATGAGGCAATTCTAGCACTAGCAGCATGTGGAGCACTCCAGGAAATTAACAGTAACCTATGGTCTGAAATGCCGGGCTCTATGGTATGTGTTCCGTTTGAAAACTTTTGACTAATAAAGAAAAGATCTAGTACTGCGTTTTCTCGAGTTGGTTCCTGTACAACTTGGTCGAGGTTCATTGCTAAAAGTATATCTAATACAACATTGCAGGTTGCATATTTTTCCGATCTAAATTGCTTCCAATCTATGTCGGGCAGATTAAAATCACCAGTAATATTAACATTACGATTTCGATGCGGCAACGGGAAATCATACAATTCTTCAAGATACGAATCAGCGGCATCAGGTGGCCGATAAACTGCGCAAAGCAGGAATGTGAAACCCAATATTTTTACATTTAAAAATAAACTTTCATGGTTTGGAATCTGGTTCATGAAAGTAACAGCTATATTTTCTTTCGCTACAACCGCAACACCACCACCTCTTGAAACTCGATCTCGTCTGTACAACTTGTAACCTGGTGGTACAATTTCGTCACTACTTATTTTGTCTGAAAGCCACGTTTTAGAGATTACAACAAGTTGTGCATTGTAACTAAGCAGCAGCAATTCTTTTTCATCTATTTTATTTACAATACTTCTTGCATTCAGAGAGAGGATGCGCAGTTGCTGTGGCACCTGGCATAGCTATCTGTCATACTGTACATCAGCCATTTGCTTTAACAAAACACGTCCGTTTGAGGCGTCGCTCCAGACATAGAATGAATTATCAATACGCAGCCTGTCGTTCACTAAGGAAACCTTCTTTCCGTTCTCTTTATCTGTTTTAGCACTTTGCCACAAGTTCTTTCGTTTCCTTCGCGTTTCAACAGAGAAGTCGTTTTGAAGGAATATACGACTTCCTTTCAACTTCCCTGATTTACGTAAGACTTCTTGTTTTTCCAAGTAATTTTGAAAGTACAAGATGACTGGACGATTTGATGACGCCTTTCCTAGTCTAAGTATTCGCGCGATAGACGAACAGCAAACCCCAAGCTTGTCTTCAATTATTTCCTTAACTTTCTGCCTGAGCGTCTCGGGTGTTTCGTCTTTGGTTTCTTTAATTCCAAACACTACAAGATTAGATCTTCTACTCCGGTCTTCCAGTTCCACCAACTTTTTTTGGTGCGCTCTCATAGATTCTTGAATTTCCCCTAGGTGTACATTGGAGCTAGCCATAGCATTAGTCTTCTTTGTTACTTCCTTAATTTCTTTTTCCACTTGCGACATTCTGTCCGTCAGGGACTCTATGTTTTTATCAGTTTCATCTAGTCTTTTTATGACGTCAGCCAAGTCGTTTCGTATAGCCTTCTGTCCGTCTATAAGCGTTTGAAGCATCTTAGCGACATCAGGACCATGGTTTTCTTCAACGTCCCCGCAGAGCAAAAGTTTACAGACATGAAAACACTGCAATAAAATTCTCAGAAGTCTATGTGGGCACGGCACAATCAAAATGCATCGATCGTCACTCTTGTATGAACAGTAATAACTAACCTGAAAGCACAATAAAGAACGCATGTTCAGAGCTCTGCCGACTGCGGTTTCGCCGGGCCCACTGAAGTTTTCGGTGATCAGCGTCGGGTATATAAGCAGCTTCACTGGTGACGTCACTCCCCAGGCTCCCGTGGTGGTGCTGACTGGATCCAGTGTTATGCGGCGCTAGCTGTAATCTGCACTGTCAGTCGCTGTCGTGATAGCCTCTGTAGCTGGTCGTTGCGTGTCCGAAGTTGGTGCCGCCGATACGACGGATAGCAGTAGTGCCTGAAAGCACAATAAAGAACGCATGTTCAGAGCTCTGCCGACTGCGGTTTCACCGGGCCCACTTTTCAACTTTTCCAATGGTTCGGCGGTACTTTATGCGTGCAACGTTTCTGCATGTCCGTACATCCTGCTACGCGGCGAGTGTCTGGGAAGCCTCGAGACCTTAAATTGTATTTTCGAAGACCCGATCTCTCCAGACAAGCCATGTTTACCGACTTGTGCCATTACACCCGCAACGGACGCTAATGAACCTATAGATGTATTCCGCAAGTCCATTGATTGTAACCTCACCCCTGGGCAGCAGGAACAGCTGATCAAGCTCCTACAGCGTTTCCGAGCCTCGTTTGACGACAATCAGCCTTCCTTAGGTCGAGAGTCATCTGTTGTTCACCGTAAAGATACCGGTCAAGAGACGCCAATACGGCAGCGTCCATATCGTGTGTCGACTACCGAACGCCGTGCCATCAATGAACAGGTTGACGACATGCTGACACGTGGCATAATCGAACCGTCAAGCAGTCCCTGGGCCTCTCCAGTTGTGTTGGTGCAGAAGAGGACGGATCCATCAGGTTTTGCGTGGACTACCGGCGTCTCAACCGAATCACGCGCAAGGATGTCTATCCGCTGCCACGCATTGACGATGCCTTGGACTGCCTACAGGGAGCCGAATTTTTCTCTTCTTTAGATCTGCGCTCTGGATACTGGCAGGTACCCATAGCAGAGGCCGATCGTGAAAAAACTGCTTTCATCACGCCCGACGGGCTTTACGAATTCACAGTCATGCCCTTCGGCCTCTGCAACGCACCAGCTACTTTCGAGCGGATGATGGACTCTATCCTTCGAGGCCTCAAATGGAACGTTTGCCTTTGTTATTTAGATGACATTGTCATCTTTTCAACCGATTTCGCAACCCATTTATCCCGCCTCGAGAAAGTCCTCGCGTGTATTTCTGCCGCGGGGCTGCAACTGAATCTGAAGAAGTGCCATTTCGCTGCTCGAAAGCTTACGATCCTTGGCCACGTGGTTTCAAAAGACGGCATTCTTCCTAACCCTGCCAAACTTACAGCCGTTTCAGCGTTTCCCAAACCAACCACCATGAAAGAGCTCCGAAGCTTCATAGGCCTTTGCTCTTACTTCCGGCGCTTCGTCCGCAATTTCGCGACGATCATCGCTCCTTTGACCAAGCTCCTCGCCGGCTCTAGAGACCTTTCCGCCTGGTCTGCCACCTGTGACGATTCTTTCAATGAACGGCGCCGCCTCCTCACGTCGCCGCCTATTCTGCGACACTACGACCCATCGGCAGCCACAGAGATCCACACCGACGCTAGTGGTGTCGGGCTAGGTGCTATTCTTGCACAGAAGAAAGACGGCTTCTAAGAGTACGTAGTTGCCTACGCAAGCCGAACTCTTAGCAAAGCCGAAACAAACTATTCAGTCACTGAAAAGGAATGTCTCGCCATTATTTGGGCGATAGAGAAATTTCGACCGTACGTGTACGGGCGCCCTTTTGACGTCGTGACTGACCACCACGCCCTCTGCTGGTTGTCGTCACTGAAGGATCCAAGCGGTCGCCTTGCCCGATGGGCATTACGCCTCCAAGAATATAATATTCGCGTGGTCTATCGCTCCGGCCGGAAACATTCGGACGCAGACGCCCTATCCCGTTCGCCGCTACCCCCTGACCCGGACTGCTGCCAAAGTCTAACCTGTGATGCCACTGCCGTCACCATCGCCGAGATGCCATCTGAGCAACGCAAGGACCCTTGGGTTGCTTCGATTCTAGACATCCTGGCTGGGCACACGGCTTCCCCCCCCTTCTCGCACATTGCGTCGGCAAGTCGAGCACTTCACCACTCGCGACGACGTGCTTTACCGACGCAACTACGCACCCGGTGGACGTCAGTGGCTACTCGTGATTCACGTCATCTGCGATCCGAAATTTGTTCCATGTTTCATGACGACCCCCAATGTGGCCACGCAGGTTTCTTGAAGACTTATTCTCGCATACGTCTCCGATATTACTGGCGTGGCATGTACCGTTTTATACGACAATACGTTCGGGCCTGCTCGACGTGCCAGAGACGAAAAACTCCCCCTTGTCCCGCCAGCGGTACCTTGCTACCCTTACCATGCCCGTCCCGACCATTCGACCGCGTCGGCATCGATATCTACGGTCCCCTTCCCAACACCGCTGACGGTAACCGCTGGATCATAGTTGCCGTCGACGATCTCACGCGGTATGCCGAAACTTCATCCCTTCCCTCGTCTACAGGAAAGGACGTTGCGACTTTCGTTCTTCACAACATCGTATTACGGCATGGAGCACCTCGGGAGTTACTGAGTGATCGTGGTCGCGTATTCTTGTCAGACGTCATCACAGCATTGCTGCGTGAGTGCCACGTCGTTCACCGCACTACAAGCGCCTATCATCCCCAGACCAATGAAATGACAGAGCGCTTCAACCGCACCCTTGGTGACATGCTGTCTATGTATATCTCGTCAGACCACTTCAATTGGGACCGAGTGCTCCCGTTTATCCCGTTCGCTTATAATACCGCTATTCAAAGCACTACTGGGTTCTCTCCTTTTTTCCTCCTTTACGGATGCGAACCTTTTTGCAATATGGACACCATTCTTTTGTACAAACGTGACTCCTCAGAGTCCACGACTTTGTCTCAAGCCGCTACATACGCTGAAGAATGCCGCCAACTGGCAAGATCATTCACAACTCGGCGACTACACTGTTTAGGTATGTTGAAGTGGCGGTTTAGTATAGAATTCACCCGAGGGGCGGCGGCGCAGTATGTGAGGATTATATTTGCCCCTGAAGTTATATCATCTTTATTCCCACCTTTTTCTCCCATTGTTGATTCTAGGTCCAAAGAGCGAGCGCGCTCAATTGCATTGTCAATTATTTTTTCGGGGTACTTTTGACGCAAGAAGGCTGTTCTCAATTCCTGCGCGTGGGTGTCAAATTGCCTGATTTCAGAGCAAATTCTTCTGTATCTGTGGGCTTGAGAGTAAGGAACACCTGTTTTGCAGTGATGGGGGTGACTGCTATGAAAATGCAGATACTGTTGGCGGTCTGTTGATTTTTTATACAGGGAAGTAGATATCGTGGTGCCACTGAGTGAAACAGTGACATCCAAAAAGGGAACACTCTTCTGCGAATACGTGTGCGTGAATGTTATCGAAGAATGCACGGAGTTGAAACCGGAAATGAATTTGAAAAGATTATGTTCACTATCGGCCCACACGAAGAATATATCATGGAGGAAGCGTCGGTAAAATATAGGTTTGAATGGAGAATTTTCGAGGAAAGGAATCTCCAAAGAGGCCATGAAAATATTTGCGTAATTTGGGGCCATTTTAGTTCCCATGGCAGTTCCGTTTACTTGCAGATAATGTTTTTGGTCAAATTCAAAGTTATTATGTTTAAGTACCAGATTTAGGAGCACCTCTAAAGCGCTTTCGTCGAATTCACTCGTCGATTTACTTTTTTCATAGGCGGCGACTGTGGCGGCGATTCCTTCGGTGTGGGGAATGTTTGTGTACAGTGATGAGACATCCATGGTGACCAAATAGCAAATTAGAGGTCCCACAAGTTTTGAGACTTCTCGAAAGAAGTGGCTGGTATCTTTGATGTATGATGGGAATGATTGTGGGATGTGCCTAATCAGAGAGTCAATGAAACTAGAAATTTTTTCAGTAGCAGTACCATTGCTGGAAACTATGGGTAGGCCGGGATTGTTAATCTTGTGAATTTTGGGTAGTAAATAGAAACGCCTGGGAGACGATTTTCCAGGGGACATCATTTTAAGCATAGGGTGGGTTATCTTCCCACTTTTACGTAATGATATTAGTGAGGCCTTAATAGTACTTTTATACTCCTCTGTCAGATCACAAGGGAGTTGTTTATAGAAATTTTCATCTGCCAGTTGGCGAAGCCCTTCTTTGATGTAGTCAGTCCTGTCGAGTACAACCACAGCACCACCCTTATCAGCTGGTTTAATAACGATGCTCTGGCTGTCAATTAAACTGCGCAAAGCCTCCCGCTCCTCTTTGGACAGATTGTTGCGAATGGGTTGGTGCTTTTCATATTCCCTGATTATATCACCCTGGACGGCTGAAATGTACATGTCTAGATATTTGTCTCGTTGTTCACCTGGAGTCCAAGATTTATCTGAAAATTGATTTTGTTGCGTGCTGCTTCGATCATGAATATATTCTTTTAGACGCATGGTTCTGGCAAAGTTGTCCAAATCTTGGTAAAGTTTAAACTCATCAATTTTGCCAGAGGTGGGGCAGAAGGTGAGACCTTTTGATAGCAGCTTTGTTTGCGCAGGTGTCAAAGATTTGCTGGAAAGGTTAACCACATTGGTGACATCGGTGCTCTTTTGTGGAGATTGATGAGAGGTAGCAGGTTGATCTGTATACGTTGTGGGAGGATTGCGGGCAGAGTATATATATATATATATATATATATATATATATATATATATATATATACACATATATATATATGTGTGTGTCAAAGAAAGAAAAAGTAGGAAAGTTAGCCAGATGAGCGGTCGGTGTGCTACCTTAAACTGGAGGAAGGGGATTGAGGAAGGAAAAGATAGAAAGAGGAAAACTTAAAAAAATCACGTGAGTGTAAACTAGACTGCTGCTTTTGATAGTCGTGGGCGCAGGACAATTAAAAATGCTTGTAGATTATAAAGAAATACTTGGCATCTAAAAGTTCTTTTCTAACACGGTCATCTGAATACTACAAATTTAGGATAACTTAAAATATATCTTGAAAAACTATATTTCCAAGTATAGTCCAGTGAAGAAATGTAATCAAAACACATACGTGTCCCAGTATTTTACTGGCGTCTGAAAAATATAGAAAAAGTATGGCAAACCATTACTATTACAATGATCACAGTACATGAAATTTAAATTAAACACAGTTTACTAATCCTAATTTAGATTATTTCATAGCATGCGGTATGAAAATGTGGATATAACTGGTCGAACGTAACATACATTATTTGCACTTTCACGGATGCGCATCATTATTTTTTTCACATCACTATTCCACATCGCAAAAACGTGAACCTGTAAACTCATGGTGTGTAAAATTTATTGCTGTCGACACTATTTCGCTAGATTATCTTCCTAATATACGAAACACCAACTTTAGCTTTTTAATTTGCTAATCATTGATTAGTGTGCTGTAGAAACAAGAAAACGCTGCACAAGGTTTTCAGTCTGGGGCCATGCTACATACAAACAAGTGCAGCACTCGTCTTAATAACACGCCCCCCGTGTTCGCGATAATTTTGACACCCACCAGTAATGTGTGAAAAGTAGGTTCAAAACTAAGGCTCCCGCTAGTAACCTACAAAATTGTTTGTAATTTTTGTTACCCTGTCTGCGCAGGCAAATTATGACATTATAGATTGGCCTTCATTATTGTCCCTTTACGAGTGCAGGAAAATCATGGATTTGGAAATAATAATCATTAGCTAATTAGAGCTTCAACTTGAAGCCAAAAGTACAAATAAAACAAAATAAAGCATGAGAGATTTCTACGCCAAAAAAAACCGGTATAGCGAAAGTGAACCGTGTCTTAACCGGATTATGTGTGACTGTTTTTTAAACATTTATGTTTGCAAATGCAGACAATGTCTATCTGTAATGGGCAGCTACAGCACCATTTGACGTAAATATACCTACGTTGGCACTTAATGACACATCTTCGTCTTGACGTCTAACGCAAGCTGTTTTCGGTGGGTAACTATTTTGGCTACCATTAGGGTAGATAAATTTGTTAACATACACCTATACGCAGCATACGCGGAATCTCGCATAAAATTGGTATCAGAGTGGGCCTAAAAGTGCCACTTGTTATTAATTCGGTTATTAATAATGATAATTCATTATTGATTCATTCATTCAAAGTGTCGGCATATGTCGAAGGAAATGACAATGTTTTGCCCTCTTCCGAAGCACATAGCTAACTTGCCTTGTGTTCTTTTATTTACTACTACACAACACTTCACTATCGCGAAATACAGTAGCTTGAATCTTCAATTATTCCTCCTACATCGAAAGTGACATTTGCGAGGCCTTCAAAATCAGTGACAACGCCTTGTTGCTCAGGCCGTTTTGTTCGGACAAGGAGAGTGAAATCACAGAAAGCGATTTGCGAGCCAAAACACCGTCGTTGATTGATGAGCCTGTACTACAGTTACCATCCCACGGAATGGTAAAAATTATGCAAGTTACCAAAAAACCGGAAGTTCAGCTTGAATTTAGGTTGACATTCAGTGAAAACCTGTAGTTACCAAAAACATTAGACGACGTTTGGCCGAGAAACACGAAGGTACTTGAAAGAATAATCATGGCTTCTTGCATCTCACTTGCTGTAATTTTTCAGGGGGTGATCAGTGGACGCGTAATCAAGTTCTAGACAAGCAACATTGAGGGCTTTTCCCAGCAGAGCTGCGTGTCTGCTGAATCCGAAGGCGTTTTCGCCTAGCGATCACATCCCTGCTCGTAGCTGTGGCAACAGTGAAGCTGGCATATCATTCCGTACTGTTATCACTGAGCCACGCCTAGCAACAAAACACTGGCGCTCTCTGTCACCCGCGACATTAGGGTGCACCGTGTGATTTCTTCCACTGATATGCAGCATAAACCATTGACGAACCACCGCCTATACACCGGCAAACTAATAAGTACTGGCGGCTGCCACTGAGCGTCTGAACAAGACCGTCGCCGACATGCTGGTGGCCATGTAATACGTCGATATTGAGCACAAGACGTTAGATGCAACCATTCTCTACGTGACCTTCGCGTGCAACGCAGCCGTGCAAGAAACGACGCACATAATTTTTTACAAGCAGGATTACGGACGAAGCCCGGCAGTGACTCTTTCCACCATGTTACTACATGTACCGACGAAGAAAGCGTAGACGACGACACCTACCTACAGCGCGCAGAAGCCCGACAACTCTCCCCTAGGCATATCTATTGTCAGCAAAAGACCGACAGCCGTCACGGCAACCTTTGACGACGCTTCGTGGAATACTAGCTTGGCAACAGCGTGTGGGTCTGGACAACGGTACGACGACGTAGACTTGGTAAAAAACTCCTTCGACGGCACTTTGAGCCATACAGGGTGCTTCGAAATTTAGTTGGCCTAGAATACGAGGTTATAAAAGACGGCGTTAAGTACTCTTAACGGCACCGTGCACGGGTTGAATTTATGCATTTCGCGCGCCTCAAGCCGTTTCACGTGCCTTATATACCCTGAAGAACTGAAGTTCTCGCTTATCTCAGTACTTTCTGGGGCGAAACAGGGAAGTATATTGCAAACTGGTAACAACACTTCAGGTCAGTACAACTGTCTTGTGTAACAAAATCATTTCAGTGCCGAGTGCAAACAAGAGAACATAGACAGGATGTAACACACAGCACTTCCAATATTCTCACAGATCATGAATCACTCAAGAAAACAAACAGAAAAGAAACGCAAAAAAGCAGTAAACTGGAACAGATTCACATATTACGTGCGACGAGAAGCAATTTTCTCCCCCGAGTTAAAACGGCAGTAAAGGAAGTTCAATATTCCCGTTCCGAACTCCAAAAAACGTGTATGCCACCTTCTGATAAATGCTTCTTCACCCTGAGTTTCAATGTATTCAGTAAGGTACCAAACCATGATCACTCTAATCTTCTGTAACGCTGGGTATGCAGCTCGTTGGGGTCGTCGCCGTGCTTTGGCCATACAGCGGCGACGCCACAAGACGAACATTGTGACGTACAGTACGAGTTGTTCAAATAAGCCCCTTCTGTGCTGTTGGCTCAAAGGAATTGACACTCCGAATTGATGACGCACGACGTTCCACACGCCTTTGGCCACTACGCATTCAAACATTGTGTGGCGGATCGTTTCTCTTTTCGCACAGTTGGGGCAGTGGTCATTGGGAACGACGCCCCACTTTAACAGCCTCTGACGAGTGGGCAACGCGTCCCATCGCCGCAGCCAATAATTCTCTATTTCCGGTACGTGATTGTTCCGCCATTTCTTCCACTTACTGGGCCTCCATCTCTGTTTTTCCTCGTCAGTAATCGAGCAACTGATTAACATTTCGCTAATGCATGTGGGTGCGAGCTTCGCAAATTATTCTTCAGTGGCGTCTCCATCAACCAAACTCTTGAGGCCCTCTGCTGCCTTATAAAAGGCATGTGGGTGTTCTGCTGGAGGTCCCCGGTACCTTTTCGACGTGAAAGCAGCTACAAGAGTTCCGGTCCAATATAGCAATAAGCTACGACCAGGATAGTCATTGTCCTGAAACAATTATTGAACTGTTTTAGCTGCAAGTGCCTTTGTGAATGTCGCAACATCTGGCAGACTGAGTCCTCCACAACTTTTTGGGAGCTTCAGGAACTTTTGTTGAACGTTTGGTGTCTTCCCGTCCCAGAAGAAGGCTCCAACCAATGACGCAAGGCAGCTCGCAAAAGCTTTGGGCATGAGTGCAATGTGCCCGATATAAAAAGCATATGTGTATGCTTTGGTTTTTGACCACCGTAACTTTGGCGTCTAGTGACAAATTGAAGTCAGTGGCATACGCGAAGACCTGCGTGGCTCGATGTACGGCATCCTCCCAATTTCTTTCGGCCACCTCCCCGTCTTGAAAGTATACCCCGAGAACTTTTACGGCATCCACGTATTCAATACCACCTGGCAAAGAGCCGTGGAAGCTACCAAAACGAAGGGCTTTGCTTTTCTCCGCATTCAGGAGAGCACCCGATACACTGGCATACTCTTCGAACAGCTCCAAGAAAGCGCGGTAACTAGCTTGGTTTCGAATGAACAAAGAGATGTCATCCGCATAAGCGGTGATGCTAACTGACTACAGACCTGTCATTGGAAAGCCCAGAATATTAGGACACTTTGCCACTTTCCTAAGCAGAAGATATATGAAAAGAACAAAGAGCACCGGTGCGATTGGGCATCCCTGGCGAACACCTCTTGTTACTGGAAAGCTTGCTGTCTCCACGCCGTTGATGAGAAGTCGGCTGGTCATGTTGGTGTATAGAAGCTTTATACAGCGAACGTACTGCTCAGGCAAACCAAACATTCTAAGTACGCGGTATAGGTAGTCATGTTCGACCCTGTTAAAGGCCTTAGCTTGATCCAATGACACGAAAGAACCAGTAACGTGTTTGGCGTTGGCATAGTAGAACAAATCTCTTATCAGGGTAAGTGTTTGAAAAATTGATTTACCCGGAACTGCACGCATTTGCTTGGGTGACACTATATCGGGCAGAAAAGGTTTTAGCCTCAAGCCAAGGATCGTAGCTACAAGTTTGTAGTCCGTGTTAAGGAGGGTAAACGGCCTCCATGACCCTGGTTCGTCAGGATCTATGCCCTCCTTTGGCAGCAAGACTACACGGCCCTCACTGAAAGACCTCGGCTTTTGCCCATCAACAATGAACCCGTTAACCATGTCGGTAAGTGCGTCGCCTAGGACGTCGAAGAAAGTTATATAAAACCCCGTCAGTATTCCGTCTCGACCTTGAGCCGTGGTGGCGTTCATTTTCCTCAGGCTTGCCAAACTTCATCTTTCGTCGCCTCAGCGCAGAGCATATCAGACGCTTCACGACACAGCGTGGGCAAGCCTTCGCAAAATTCTGCGATTCTTTGATGCTGATTGCTGTCTTTGGAGCGATGATCTGCAGAACAGAGCCTTTCGAAATGTACCCTAAAGACCTCCTCGATTGATGTTATATCTGTGACGATGCTCCCACACTCTGTCCGTGCTGCACCGATAATACTGGGCTGGTGTTTCCTTACCCCTACTCGCTGTGCGTATGCCAAGTTACCTAGTTCATCCGTAGGCAGGTGCAGTTCCTCTGCGCGTTTAAAAGCACCTGACCTTACCCTCAACAAGAGGTCGTATTTAGCCTTTTTGGTCCCAATGTACTCTTGAATTGCACCGGTCGGATTACCTGCGCACTCAACGATTTGGATACGCCTCAATGTTTCATTCACTTGTGATGTTAGACGTGCATGGCGCATTTTCCCGGCCTCCTGCGCAATCACACGCCATCTTGCCTTCAAGAGAACCCATGCTGTCGACGTAATTGGCGGCGTGTCTTCTAAAGACGCATAGATATTTATGCGCATTTCAAATACCGAAACTTCTTCATTTAAAATTGATGAATCCATTCGCCACAACTTGGAGCAATGCCTTCTCAGCTGGGCCTTCAAGGTGAACAGCATTGGCATGTGGTTGCTGAGCTTGCGTTGCCCAGGCGCTAAAGAAATGTCATCGCATGTCTCTAAATTTTAAACGAGCTCGTTAGGTATATAGACTCTGTTAATTCTGCTCTGAGACGTACCCTGAACGCGCGTGGCTCCAAAGGTGTTCCCGTGAGGCGTTGTCCATGCATCGACCAGCTTCAACTCTCTACATATTTTCTGCAACTCTTTCATATGGTATGTGCTTTGTCCTTGACTAGGGCCTCGGACATCTCGAATCGAATCAAAAACACAGTTGAAATCACCTAACAACTCGCACGGTACTGAATTTAGCAGGAATGACTTGGCACCTCTAAAAAAGTCATAAGAGGCAATGCGCACCCCGCCTGAACCTCGGATTGAGAAACACGACACCGGTGCCACGTGACTGCATCTGCGTTAAGGAGAAGAAGGCTTCAACCGAAAATCTAGTACGGAAGGTCATGATGTCGTGCCGCGTTCGAAAGTTGGTCTCTTGCAGAAAAAGCACGTCGACTGCGAGCAAGCGCCCAAGGTTCATTATCTTCTGTTGTTTTACAAAATCTTTGAAGCCACGAACATTAAAAGTCATCAAAGATAGCCTATCCGTTTAAAATAAATTTAGGGGGAAACGAAACAATTGTTTTTTCCTCTTTTTTTAACAGCGATGCGTAAAGGGACGGTACGGCCTCTCCTGTGTCAAGCGGCAGTGCATGAAGTCAGCATGATGATACTCGAAGGACTGGCGCTGAGATTTACTCACGCGCAAAGATAGAACGTACCCAGTAAGCAACACCGATAATAACAGAAATAGTACACGCAGCATGCAACGTAACTCAAATGATGCAATTACTATACCAGGGCATAGCCACCACATCATAGAGCTCACAAATTGGCACATGAAGGTTCCATCGCGAATGACAGTAACATATGAAATACTAAACAGTTTGCATGCATCAGAGACAACAAATGCATAGTGGTTGTACGGCTGGGAAGCAAGCATTGCAAATGGTAAAGACAAGAGGAAGTGGGACGAATGGATGTGGGCAGCACAAATTAAAAAAACATTGAGTCCTCACCCACATCAGGTGATGAATCTTGGTTTGGCGAATCTACTCGGGGCTTTTTGGATGGTGCGGACGTGGAGACATCACTTCCACTGCTTGAACTACGAGGCTTGGTGCGGCGCTAAGAGTTTGTGGCTCTAGACAACTTGTCGGGAGAACACGTATTTTCAGGAGACAAAGATACCGATCGTGAGGCTTGCGAAAATCTGTCACTCCCTAATTTTCGTGATGGTGACCGGCTCCTACATTGTCTGGATGTCTTGTCGAACGCTTTTTCTTGGGTCTGTACAGTGTGTGTGCGAGGCGTGTTAGGTTTCCTTGAAGACGTTGTCTTCCCTTCTTCCGTGGGGGTCGTCTTCACGCTACCTTCCAGGTCCACAGGTGGCCGTTCATGGAGCTCCTCACTTGCACTTGTTGCCTGAGAAGGTCGGAGCGATTTTCCCGGTTGGCCAGCGCTCCGAGATGCTTGGGATGCTTCCTCCTGCGGTGATGCGTTCGAGGATGGTTCGTTTTCTGTGGCCTTGAGTTCCTCTGATGAAGACGTAGCAGACGCACACGGCGTCTCCACAGCGTTGCTGGGATCCTGTGATGACGTTGTAGGGAGATGACAACGCTGCGGTATCCCCAGTGAGCCAGAAACGTCATTGTCACTCGTTGTGCATGGCGACGCGGCATCAACGTCGCTGGCAACTTTTGTCTTGGCGTCATAAAATTCTGTGTCGGTTGCGCTGTCTTCATCCCAATAATCTGGAACCTTCAGTGGCCGTGGCTTGGTTTTGCGTTGCAAAACCTCCATGTGCCTGGAAGTTCCAACTTGGGTTGTTCTCTTCGAAGCAATCTCTTCAAGTTCTGCAAATTCTTTCAGTGATTGTGAGGCGCTCTGCGCTGCGTCTGCGTATAACTTGGAACAGAAGCAATCTTTCGTCGCGTGGTCCCCATTACAGCGCTTACACTTGGACACACAATCATCAGATGTATGGCCGAAGGTGCCACATCGTTGACAGAAGGGTGTTGTGCAAGTAGCCGCGACATAACTTCCTCTGCTGCAGCGTGCGCATACTCTGCGCATACGACGATACTCGAGCACCACGCGGTGACCTTGAATTGATAGAAAGTTAGGGGCGGGCTTGGCCATCTCGATTCGCACGATGCGATTACCAGTGAACGTTGATTGATGCCTTTTCAAGGTAACAAATGTGATACCCTTCACTTTTCCGTATGGCTGAAGAGCTGCAATAACTGCGTCATCTGACACTTACGGCGGGAGGCGGAACACACAGACTTGTACGCTTGGCGCCCCGACTGCTTCAATTTGTACCTTGTGACCTTGTAACTAGAATCCTTGGTTTACCATCAACTTGGTTGCTTGTGCAGCCGACAGAGCTGCAACTAGAAACTTCGAAGCTCCGAAGTGTTGCAGGAATAGCACTTCTTCACTCCCCATGACGTCTTCGAGGCCATCGATAATCTTGTCGATGGACGCCATCCCCTCCGGAACGGTGAAGTTGAAGCAGTGCTCCTTGAGCGGGAGCGCCGCAGGCTTTGACGCCATCCTGGCTGCTCCCGGCAGGGGCCGACGACGATGGGGTCAGGCCTAAAAAAACTGGCTGGTAAAGTCGCGAGTGGACACCCGGCAGCAACGCCGCCGGAACGCTGACCGCGTTGAAGACTGGAACGCCGAAGCTCCTTAAAGCGGCACCCGTTCGTCCCTCGTAGTCGTAGTAGTAGTCGTAGTGTGTAACCAGCCTTACATTTTGACCTCCAAAGCGGTGATGGTGGGAGATTCGTTCTGTGCGTTGTTGAACAATAAAAGATAGTGCTCAATGTACATGCCAATGGCTGCTAAAGGGAAATGAGAGACAGGAGAATACGGCTTTAGTTAAAACGCTCGCTGCGAATTTTTTATTGTTCAACAACGCACAGAAGACAAGAAAGGGTTGCTACGTTATACTCGCTGGGCGAAACCTCCTAGGTTTTAGAAAGGTTTAGCGAGCGTTGGGCCGCAGTGCCATGAATACAGTGAACTAGTATATACCATGAACTCGAGGTGGTTAAAGGTGGGAAGTAGACACGAAGCGCAAGCCGTAAGAAAGTGTGCGTGTGCCTTCTCTTGGTCAGTCCCTGGAATGTCTGCTAGATGCCGGTGCTTGCACTTCAGGGATATATGATGAAAAGATGCGAGGTGGTGGCACTTGGAGTGTTGAATAGGTGGACGAACGGATACACAGACAGGTGCATGGACGGATGCACGGATGGCTGCACGGACGGATGGACGCATGGACAGACGCAGGAGTGGATGCATGGGCGAAAGCAGGGACGGACGCACAGATGAACGTGCGGACGCACGAACAGACGCACGCATGGACGGGCGAATGAACGTGCAGGCGGCCACACAGACGCATGCATCTGTTCTAGCATCGCGCAGACGCTTTTTCAGAGGGGGACAATGCCACACGTGTTATTCCTACGTGCTTGTTAAAATCCTCAAAGGCACTGATCAATACTCAGCGCTAATTGCGCGTAAGTATTCAAGCAGCTCCATGTTTGTAGTCGATCGATTTGTTAAGATTGCGCACAAGACTTATGTACAAAGGACGGCACGTCCCGAAGATAAGAGAATCCACGGCAGACGCTCTGTATGCCCGCTATCAGCGCCAGTATTTATTGCTGTAATCTAACCTTCAGGGGAGCTATTCTTATGGTGTCTGATTCAAGGACATGTTCAATCGACCTCGCCTGACTGGCTGAAGGTGGCGTGCAGCGCACTGCCTGTTTCCGGTCTTTCTTCGACTACGGCGTTTTGGCGCTACGTAGCTTTCAAAACTCCTGACTTATATAAGAAAGATGAAACGCATTTTGCGCCAACAAATCTGCCCCTCTAGGTCCGCTTTTAGACGCTAATTTCCGAGGCCCTGCATGGACTCTAATTCCATTGGCCCTTAATTTAGGTTCAACGCGGTCACCCACCTGACGCCCCTGGAAGGCCTGTACGCATTCCCTGCATTGTTGTTCAGACATCTCTTGATGATATGTGAGGTTTAATTTTTCTAACTGCCATATGGCTATGAGAGGTGCCGTAGTGGAGGGTTCCGGAAATTTCGACCACCTGGGGTTCTTTAACGGTCACCCAACTCAAAGAACATGGTCCGACAGCATTCTTCTCATCGAAAATGCAGCCGCTGCAGCTGGGATTTGATCACGCGACCTGCGGGTCAGCAGCCGCGTACCTTAGCCATTAGACAATCGTGGCGGGGTTCTGGAAATGTTTCAACCGGTTTGATAAAGTTAATATTGTCACGTCGCTCCAGGGAGTGTCGGCAAGGTTTATTGACGTCTGAGCAACAGGGCTCTAACCAAGCGCGTCGGTTGGGCTTGTTTCAGAGGAGGGGAAGCCCACGCGCACTTCTTCCTTCTCTGTGGTGTGAGCCTTCACCTTGGCATACGACCCACTACTAGAAGAAGGTGGCATTATTCCTCCTCAACAAAAAAAGAGAGAGCATCGTCCCGATGCTGTAAAGTTAATGAAAATAAACCAAAACAAGGTAGCTTAAACAATGAAAAAGCGCACCAATAATCAAATGTTAGATGCGATAAGTTCACCGATGATGAGGCAAATGTCGGAGCACAAATAAAAAAAAACACAGAAAAAGTGGTCTTTTAGGAACGCGCAAAATAAGGCTTCATGCGCACCACGTGTACTAGGTCAGAGGTCGGTTGTTTTCGTTGTACCCATCGTGACGACGTAGCGTCCGGAACTACTTCGTAGTTTACGTCGCTCACGCGGCGTAATACTTTACACGGACCGAAGTATCTATCTGCTCAGCAACGTTTCGGAGAGGCCACGGCGTCGAACAGGGGTCCAAACCCAAACTTGGCCTCCCGGACTGTAAGATACGTCATTGTGACGCATATTGTAACGTCGTGCATCGACCTGTTGCTGCTGACAAATGCGTAGCCGGGCGAGCTGGCGAGTTTCCTCAGCACGCACTGCGAATTCTTCTGCGTCAGTTGTTAATTGATCGGCGCCTTCACAAGGAAGCATCGCATCCAGCATCGTCTAAACTTCGCGGCCGTAGAGAAGGTGAAACGGTGTAAATCGGGTTGTTTCTTGAACGGTGGTGTTATAAGCAAACGTCACATAAGGCAAAATGCAGCCCCATGTTTTGTGTTGGACGTCGATGTACATGGAGATCATGTTTGTGACTGTCTTATTTAGTCGCTCGGTTAAGCCGTTGCTCTGCGGGTTGTAAGCAGTCGTCGTTCGATGCCTAGTGTTACTCAGTCGAAAAACTTCATCAATAAGCTGTGCAGTGAACGCTGTTCCTCTGTCGGTTATCACTGTAGATGGAGCCCCGTGGCGCAGAACAATGTGGCACATGAAGAACTGTGCTACTACAGAAGCCGTGGCTCGTGGTATCGCCTGTGTCTCAGCATAGCGGGTCAAATAGTCAGTTGCAACAATGACCTATTTGTTGCCATCGGACGATAAAGGAAATGGGCCGAGAATGTCCATGCCGACTTGGTCAAATGGCTTGTGGGGTGGATCGATTGGCTGAAGTAATCCAGCCGGCTTGCTTGGTGGTGACTTTCGACGCTGGCATTCACGACAGCTTTTGACGTACTACTTCACGCTTGCCGAAAGTCCGGGCCAGTAGTACGCCTCACTTACTCTGGCGAGCGTTCGCGAGTAACCTAGATGACCAGATGTGGGCTCGTCACGGCACGCGGAAAGGACTTCGTCCCGCATGTCCTTTGAAACAACGAGGAGGTAAGCGCGGCTCGTAGAACTGGCGTTTTTTTGTACAGGACATTATCTCGGAGGCAGAAAGACGTCACGATGCGAGATAGATGGCGAGGTATAAAGGCGCTATGACCCTCCAGATAGTCGATGAGCGTTTGAATCTCTTCATCTTCTCGCTGGCGTCTGCTCAAGTCAGATGAGCTAAAGGCGCCCAGGAAACCGTCATCGTCCTCTTCGTCATAATTGACTGAAGGTATGGGTGCAGGCGCCAGCGTATCAGCGTCTTCATGTTTACGTCCAGACTTATATATGATGGTAACATCAAATTCTTGTAGACGCAAGCTCCATCGGGCCAGTCGTCCAGAGGGATCACGAATATTTACCAACCAGCAGAGGGCATGGTGGTCCGTCACCACTTTAAATGTACGACCATATAGGTACGGGCGAAACTTGGTGATCGCCCACACTACGGCGAGACACTCTTTTTCTGTGGTCGTGTAATTCACCTCGGTACGGGACAGTGAGCGGCTGGCATAGGCTATGACTCGTTCTTTGCCGTGTTGATGCTGGACAAGCACTGCGCCAGGCCGATGTTACTGGCGTCAGTGTGCACCTCTGTGTCAGCATCATCGTCAAAATGCGCAAGAACAGGGGCTGACTGCATCCTCTGTCGTAGCTCTGCAAAAGCAGCCTGTTGTTCGGCAGCCCATACAAACGGTATGTCGTCGCGTGTAAGGCGAGTAAAGGGTTTCGCTATCATCGAAAACCCTCTAATAAATCGTCGATAGTAGGCGCACAAGCCCAGAAAGCGCCGAACAGTCTTTTTGTGTGTAGGATGCGGAAACGCGGCTACAGCGGCAAGTTTTTCGGGGTGGGGTCGGACTCCTTTCCCATTGACTACATGCCAAGGAATTTGAGCTCTTCATAACCAAAGTGTTACTTCTGCGGTTTGAGTGTAAGATCTGCTGATTGAATAGCCTGTAGCACACTCCTGAGGCGGTCAAGATGTTGCTGGAAGGTTTCAGAAATAACGACAACATCATCAAGGTATACGAGACAAGTTTGCCACTTCAGACCAGTAAGCACAGTGTCCATCATTCGCTGGAAGGTTGCGGGCGCTGAGCACAAACCAAAAGGAAGGACTCGAAATTCATACAGGCCATCAGGGGTAAAGGCCGTTTTCTCGCGGTCTCGCTCGTCAACCTCAATCTGCCAGTACCCGCTTTTTAAATCCAAAGAGGAAAAATAGTGGGCGCGGCGTAATCTGTCTAACGAGTCGCCGATGCGTGGCAGCGGGTACACGTCCTTTTTAGTCACGCTGTTCAGCTTCCGGTAATCGACGCAAAAACGTAGCGTTCCGTCTTTCTTCTTGACTAGGACGACCGGAGAGGACCACGCACTGTTGGAAGGCTCGATGATGCCGTCGTCAAGCATTTCTCGAACTTGCGTACGATTGGCTTCTCGTTCCTTCGCTGACACACGGTAAGGCTGTTGGTGTACTGGGCGGGCGTCGTCGTAAATGACGATTCTGTGCCTAGTGATTGAAGTCTGGCGCACCTTAGAGGAAGCAGCGAAGCATGACTTGAATTCAAGCAAGAGTTTTTGCAGTGCTGCCTGGTTTTCTGGTGTGAGGATAGAATTAATATCGATATTGTTTAGAGACGTATCGGCGGCCTCCACTGCGTCCAACGAGAAGCAGATGGGAACGGTTCCTAATTCATCTGCAAATGCTAATGAAGTGCCACGGAAACGGTGTCGGTGTTCGTTGCTGAAATTTGTAACGAGCAGTTGAGATCGGCCATCACGTAGCTGTATGATACTCCTAGCTACACAAACACCTTGAGTCAGCAGGTGTTCAAAATTACTTTCTGCAATCGCTTCACCATTTCACAATCCACAGCATGTGACGTCGACAATGACACTGGCTCTTGGAGGAAGCGCTATACTTTCAGCAGAAACGCGAAGAACGTCGGCACGTTGTTGGTCGTCCTGCTTGTCCATTGCTCGGTCGGCTGAGAAGGTGATGCGATTCTCTTGAAGATCAATGACAGCTCCATACTCCTGCAGGAAGTCAACACCAAGAATAACGTCGCGTGAACATTCACGAAACACAAGGAAACTTCCTACAAAAGTATAACCGCAGACCCGAACTCTACTCGTGCAGGTTCCAAGCGGAGAAACGGTGTGGCCACCAGCCGTTCGAATCACAGAGCCATGCCAGGGCGTAATTACCTTCTTTAGTAGTCTGGTCGTTTTCCCGCTTAGAATCGAATAGTCAGCCCTGGTATCAACTAAAGCACCTACTGCATAGCCGTATATCAGCACCGGTATATCCAGAGAAAGCCGCACATATCGCTCAGTCGAATCTACACCCTTTACTGTTAGCGTCAATCGGAGGTCTTCAGCACGTTGACTGCCAGCGACCTCGCCTCCAAGGGTCGCTTGCGTTAGTTTTCCCGGCGGGGACTGGGGGACCGTGCGCCAGCATGGCGCTGTGGCGAAGATGAAAAGATCCTCGGCGACGGTGAGCGCGGCTGCCGTCCAGAAGGCGGTGGCATGCGCTGTTGAGCCAGGTAGTCCTCAATGTCCCGGGGTCACTGGCCATACCGAGGAGGCGCTAAATATACTGAAAAGCCGCGCAGCCCGAGGCGGTGGTATGGACAGTGGCGGTACAAATGGTGCAACTTCACCGCAGTGGAAGCACAAAGGTCGGTGATCAGGAGTGTGCCAAACATCAGATTTCCGAGGCGAAGCACGTCTGTCGTCAACGTAGTGTGCTGGTTGTTCCGCAAGATGCACAGGGCTGGCTTAAACGAGGGGTGGAGGCGTGCGTGTGTTCTCGTAGTACCGTAGAGGCTGCGCCGACTGAAGTGAAACCGTAGGAGGTGCTTGAACAAACAGCGGGGAAGAGGAAGCTGGGCGCTTCAAGGCTTCCGCATAGGTCGCACGGTGGTAGTCAGCCGGGGCGGGTGTGGCGTTATCCAGACTCACAGGGTCACGAAGGGCATGATGCAGCTCGTCCTTGACGATGCTTGCAATGGAACTCACCGTAGTTAGTGGTGGTGTGGCAGCCTTTTGCAGCTCCTCACGTACTATAGAGCGGATAAGGTCGCGCAGACACTCGTTGTTGCTCCCAAAAGCCGTGAGAACTTGAGCAGTAGACGTGTTCACTTGCCGCTCACACAGGGTGGATTGATGCTGAAGCATCTTTTTCATTGTGACGGCTTCGGACAAAAACTCGGCGACCGAGTTCGGAGGGCTCCGTACAAGGCCAGCGAAAAGCTGCTCCTTAACTCCCCGCATCAGGTGACGCACCTTCTTCTCTTCTGTCATACTCGGATCAGCCCGTCGGAACAGGCGCGTCATATCTTCCACATAGGTCATGACAGTTTCATTGGGCATTTGGATGCGGGCCTGGATCGCTCGCTCCGCTCGTTCGTGGCGATCAGCACTTCTGTAAGTATCCAACAGCCGGCGGTGGAATTCAGGCCACGATGTCATCTGTGCCTCGTGATTCATGTACCAGGTACGTGCTCCATCCTCCAAATAGAAATACTCATGCCGTAGTTTGGCCGCGTCGTTCCAGTCGTTCAAAGCCGCCACGCGTTCGAAGTCGACCAACCAGTCCTCGACGTCTTCGAGCTCGGTGCCATGAAACGGTGTCGGAACCTGTGGACATTCGAGGGTGTACCGAGTCACCGGGGGGTTTTCCGTACATGTTAAAGTGGTTTGAACGGATGTGCTCATCATACTGGGGTGAACTGTAGGGTCAGCTTCAGGTGGCAATCCCCTGATCCTGTGGCTTGTCCGATGAACAGGAGTGTTTACTCGCACTGGGCTTGTGGTGCCGCTTCCAGGAGGGGCCTGAAACATCCATGAGGGGCTACCCAGCACCTCCACCAATTGTCACGTCGCTCCAGGGGGTGTCGGCAAGGTTTATTGACGTCTGAGCAACAGGGCTCTAACCAAGCGCGTCGGTTGGGCTTGTTTGTCAGAGCAGGGGGGGGGCCCACGCGCACTTTTTTCTTCTCTGTGGTGTGAGCCTTCACCTTGGCATACAACCCACTACTAGAAGTAGGTGGCAATATATAGTGTAGACTCTAACGCAAAAGGGTGTTAAAAAGGCATGTGGTTCATCTTTTGGGGGACTAATGTGGCTGCCACAACCATTATATTTAGGGACTAACGGCGCCGGGCCAAACAGTTGGTCACCACAGGCCAGCTAGAAGGAAAATTATTTATTCCTCACATTTACACTTTAGCGGGTAACCGTTAGTCCATGAAATCACATCGAAGGACTAACTTTTAATCCTCACATTTGTCTGTCATCGGGCAACCGTTGGTTCCATATTTACTCCTTTCGCAACAACCGTTAATCTTTACAGTTGCACCTCACCGGAATAAAGGGTTGGTCCACTCAAATGCTACAATCGCTTCATTTACTGCTATCTGTGCAAGACTGCTACTGTATACAGACTTTCTTCTTACTGGGCATGGCGGAAAGTAAACAAAAACAATGTTTGAACTTAAGACAAAAAGTTCATCCGATTGGCGTATTTGAGTGGATCAACCATGCTTCCGGTAAAGTGCAGCTGTGAGGACTAATGGTTGCACGGTAAGGTGTAAATGTGGGGAGTAACAGTTGCCCTATAAGGTGCTAATGTGAGGACTAAATGTTAGTTCTTTGAGATGCATTGTGGGACTAACGATCAGTCAATAAAGTGTATATGTGAGAACTAAATGTTAGCCCCCTGAGCTCGTCTGTAGGGATTAACTGTTAGACCTGGTGCCGTTACTCCTAAGTGTATTAATGGTTGTGGCAGCACCACTAGTTCCCAATAGGACGAACCACACACCCTTTTAACACCCTTTTGCCTTAGAGTATAGGTCGTAAGGTGGGTTAGCGACTTGTAGAACGCGCAGCAGCTTATTTTTTTGGTGGGGGGGCACGTGGGCCCTTTGGTGTGCAGAATAGCTATTAACGAGGAAAACAGCCAGGAGGACTCTGTAGCAGGGGGTATAGGCAGATACAATTCCGAAGTAGCACCATTATCTAAGACACGTAAAGTCTGGGGCAGAAATCGACGTAGCCATGAGGGCCGAGCCAATTCATACGTAGGGTTTAATAACATGCAGGGTGGCAGGAATAGGCCGAAGTGGGAACAGATAGAAGAACAGCTAAGGGAGGAGAAGCCGATGGTATATGGTTTTGTAGAAACACATCTTAGGGACATGGAACAACACCTAACAATCCGGACTGCTCATGGGATTATTATAATAGAACAGAAGGCAGCCAAAAGGGGGGTGGTAATGGGGCATTCATTCATACAAGTTCAGAGGGGCAAAGGGTCAAGCTGGAGTGCAAGGAACATTTATGGCTAAAAGCGGAGTGCAAGGATACATTTATGGTATTGTATATTTGTGGACAGGGGCAAAACCCAGAG
The DNA here is from genome assembly GCF_043290135.1 of Rhipicephalus microplus. Lineage (NCBI taxonomy): Eukaryota > Metazoa > Arthropoda > Arachnida > Ixodida > Ixodidae > Rhipicephalus > Rhipicephalus microplus. The sequence continues at coordinate 69,327,484 of NC_134706.1, forward strand.
AGCAAAACCAACAAAGGATGCCGTGCATGGAGCATGACATTGAAGAACTAGGAGAAGAGTGCGAGGTAATTATATTAGGAAATACGAATGCGCACATGGAAGATATGGACAGATATACTGACCCAACAGGCAGAGTGCTAACGAATATGTGCGAAAGGCGTGATTCAATCAGTTGCAACAGCACCGAGAAACGCGAAGGGCAGATAACGAGGGAGTTGGCAAGGCTGCAGTCGACGATAAATTACGCAATATTGTCGCATAGGATGCATGATCACTTAAGGGCGATGAAAGTAGATGAATATCGGTCCAGAAGCTTAGGTAGTGATCACAAACGTATCAAGCTGAGTTTTGGAAGAGAAATGAAATTGGAAAGATGGCATTATGAGCAACCACACAGTAATATATTGCTACCTGTAGGCTGCCACAAACCATAGTGCGAATGCGCGTGTGCGCCCGACGAAGAAGAGGAGGCTCGCTGGCTGCTCGAGCTCGGAGCCAGACTGGCCAGTGCTGCAACCGCTCTTGCCAATATATTTTTCGAATATATTCGCAATACTTTGTCTCGTTACTCACGTAACATATTTGGTGGAGGTGGAACGATCCCCGTCCTCACCACGCAGCTCCGCAGTGGCCGCATCCTCCAGCTTCCCGCCATGGCTTCCAGTGACAACGCGTCCGCTTCATCATCTGCGGCTTCTCCGACAACCTTTGTCGCCGTCCAAACACCACGTGATCCCGGGACATTTTCTGCGCAACCTGGCCTCGACGTCGACAAATGGCTTCGCCTTTATGAACGGGTCAGTCAAACTCACCGTTGGGACCCTACCATGATGCTCGCTAATGTTCTCTTCTACTTGGACGGAACCCCGCGTGTCTGGTACGAGACAAATGAGTCCGAACTCACCAGCTGGGACACGTTCAAGGAGAAGCTACGTGACATCTTTGGGGACCCGACCGGTCGCCACGCAGCTGCACGACAGGAGCTGGCTACCCGTGTCCAGTCGCCAACTGAATCGTATGTGTCATACATCCAAGAAGTTCTCGCTCTTTGCCGAAAAGTGGACGAGGCGATGTCTGAGGCTGAAAAGGTTGGACACGTTTTGAAGGGGATCGCGGACGACGCCTTCAATTTGCTGGTGTACACTAACGTCTCGACCATCGACCGTGTAATTCAAGAATGCCGCCGTTTCGAAACAGCAAAAAGCCGTCGGGTGCGCCCTCCTTTTTCTCGGTTGCCAAACACGGCGGCTACGTCCACCTGCTCCGATTCTACCGTCACACCGCCCTTTGAGCAGAGTGTAACGCGTATCGTTCGACGGGAACTTGAAGCAGCAAGTCCAGCGCCGCTTCAGCCCACTTGCTTCGAACATACGATACCGACAACCCCCGCGATCTCCGTTATTCAGGCGGTCGTACGACAAGAATTCGCCAACCGCGGGTTCCCTGATGCTTGCCCCATCTCTTGCCCCTCCTCCAGACCAATTCCCATTAATGCACCTCGACGTGACCCATTTGTTGCTCCACGATCTCGCAACCCGGCGGAATGGCGAACTCCTGACGACAAACCGATCTGCTTCCGGTGCCACCGCGTTGGACATGTCTCCCGCTACTGCCGTGCCTCCTGGACGCCGCCACATAGGAGCCAGTTTTTCGCACCTTATAGCCCATATGAAGATCTTCGCCGGTATTCGTCCAGCCGTACCGCCCCTGCTTTCGACACGTCTAACAGCCGCCTTCCTGCTCGTTCTCCGTCCCCTCAACGCCGTCGTTCCCCGTCGCCCCAGCCACGCCGCCATCACTCGCCGCCTAACTTTTCATCGTACCCGACGGAAAACTAGACAGTGCAGCCCCTGGAGGTAGTGCTGCATCATCCCTGTCTGAACCAAACCCTCCATTGACGCTTCATACGAACAAAAATCTTGTCGATGTACACGTGGACGGTATTTCTCTGTCGGCACTAGTCGATACTGGCGCTCATGTGTCCATAATCAGCGTTCATCTTTGTCGCCGCTTAAGAAAGGTACTCACGCCCCCTGCTACCGAAGCTGTACGTGTGGCCGATGGCGGCACTGTTCCTGTCATTGGCATGTGTACGGCTCGCATACGCATCGCCGACCGTTACATCCCTGTTCTATTCACGGTGCTCCAGAACTGTCCTCATGACCTCATTTTAGGGATGGACTTCCTGTCGACCCATTCTGCTCTGATCGACTGTTCCGCTGGTACTCTTTGCTTAGACCTTCCTCTTCAGCCGGATATTCACCCTGAACCTCAACACGGCCTTTCTGCCACAGACTTCCTCCGCTTACCGCCTAAAGCCCTCACATTCACCGAATTCGCCACGACCTCACCCGTATTGGATGGGAATTACATCGTCACGCCGATTCCTGATGTCCTACTGGCACGTGACGTCACCGTCCCTCACTGCATCGTAACTGTAGCCTCCAACCGGACCCGTCTACCCGTCATAAATTTCGGCTTCACAAAGCAAGTCCTCCCTGAAGGCATCCTAATTGCCACGTTGCGGTCCTTAGCCGATGATCACGTCACCACTTTCGCAGCCGACGCATGCCCCAATTTTCCTTGTCGCCCACTCGATGCCACATGCCTCGACATGTCAATACGTCCCATGATCGACCCTGACCTTCCCCCAGCGCAATCAGCCGCTCTCGCACGCCTTCTAGCTTCCTACCGTGACATCTTCGACCTTGACGACCGCCCACTCGGCCAAACTTCTCTTGTAAAGCACCGCATCAACACCGGTGATGCTGCTCCCATTCACCGTCGACCGTATCGCGTGTCCGCGTCGGAGCGCCAGATTATTCAAGCTGAAGTGAATAAGATGTTAACTAAAGGCATTATTGAGCCCTCATCAAGCCCATGGGCGTCACCCGTCGTCCTGGTTAAAAAGAAGGACAACACATGGCGTTTTTGCATCGATTACCGGCATCTAAATCGAATCACCAAAAAGGACGTGTATCCTTTACCACGTATTGATGACGCCCTCGATTGTCTCCACGGCGCACGCTACTTTTCATCCATCGACCTTCGTTCTGGTTATTGGCAGATTGCCGTAGACGAGAAAGACCAAGAAAAGACCGCCTTCATCACTCCAGATGGCCTATACCAATTCAAGGTTATGCCCTTCGGCCTATGCAATGCCCCCGCCACGTTCGAACGTATGATGGACTCTCTGCTACACGGGTTCAAATGGTCAACATGCCTGTGTTACCTAGACGACGTCCTCGTATTTGCACCTACGTTTGAGACCCACCTTGAGCGTCTGTCGGCCATTCTCGACGTCTTCCGCAAAGCTGGCCTCCAGTTGAACTCCTCGAAGTGTCACTTCGGCCGCCGACAGATTACCGTGCTGGGCCACCTTGTCGATGCTTCTGGTGTGAGACCGGACCCTGAGAAAATTCGTGCCGTCACGAATTTCCCAGTACCCCAATCCGCCAAAGATGTCCGGAGCTTTGTGGGACTTTGCTCCTACTTTAGGCGGTTCGTGAAAGATTTTGCGGCAATCGCCCAACCACTTACCGATCTTTTGAAGAAAGGCGTTCCATTTTCGTGGGGGTCCACTCAAGCTGCCGCCTTCTCTCACCTCATAACACTTTTGACGACGCCCCCTATCCTCGCCCACTTTGACCCATCTGCCCGAACTGAGGTCCGAACTGATGCCAGTGGTCACGGTATCGGAGCCGTTCTCGCCCAATGCCAACAGGGACACGACCGCGTTATCGCGTATGCTAGCCGCCTCCTTACACCTGCAGAGCGTAACTATTCGATCACAGAGCGAGAATGCCTTGCTCTTGTCTGGGCGGTCTCAAAATTCCGTCCATATTTATATGGCACTCACTTTTCCGTCGTCACCGACCACCACGCGCTCTGCTGGCTTTCATCCTTAAGAGATCCTACAGGTCGACTTGGTCGCTGGGCTCTGCGACTGCAAGAATACACCTTTTCTGTGATATACAAGTCTGGACGCCTGCACCAGGACGCCGATTGCCTTTCTCGCTATCCAGTTGACCCATCGGCCACCATACCTGACAACGACGCCTGCGTGTGCTCCGTTTCTCAACTGAACCACATAGCCGACGAGCAACGCCGTGATGCAGCCCTACGAGCTATCATTGAGCGCCTCGACTCCTCCCCATCGAACCGATCCTATCGCTCGTTCGTACTCCAGAATGGCACATTATACCGGCATAACTTCCATCCAGACGGCCCATCTCTGCTGCTTGCCATACCCAAACACCTCCGCTTGGCTGTACTCCACGAACTTCATGACGTTCCTACTGCCGGTCACCTGGGTGTGTCCCGCACATACGACCGGATTCGCCGTCGCTTCTATTGGCCAGGTCTGGCACGGTCCGTCAGAAGATACGTCGCGGCGTGTCAGGAATGTCAGCGCCGCAAAACACCATCGACGCTTCCGGCTGGGCGCCTTCAACCACTCGATATTTCTACTGAACCTTTCTTTCGCGTCGGCTTGGACTTACTCGGCCCTTTTCCTCTGTCTTCTGCTGGCAACAGGTGGATAGCTGTGGCCACAGACTACGCCACACGCTACGCAATCACACGCGCCCTTCCAACAAGTTGCGCCACTGACGTCGCCGATTTTCTTCTACACGACGTGATCTTGCAACATGGTGCTCCACGCCAGCTGCTCACGGACCGAGGCCGCACATTTCTATCGAAAGTCATAGCGGACATTCTACGCTCTTGTGCAACACGCCACAAGCTCACTACGTCGTACCATCCGCAAACAAATGGCCTCACAGAACGCCTGAACCGAACCCTAACTGACATGCTTGCAAAGTACGTTTCCTCAGATCACTCTGACTGGGACATCGCTTTACCATACGTGACATTTGCCTACAATTCTTCGCGCCACGACACGGCTGGTTACTCCCCTTTTTTCTTGCTGTTCGGCCGCGAACCCACATTACCCCTCGATACGACGATTCCGTTACCAGCAGCTCCAACTTCACAATATGCTCTGGACGCCATCAGCCGGGCCGCCCACGCACGCGAAACCGCTCGTGCTCGCCTTCTGACCTCCCAAGCAAACCAACGGCGTCGGTACGACCAACGACACCGCGATGTGCACTTTTCGCCCGGTTCGTTGGTTCTGCTGTGGTCTCCGACCAGGCACGTTGGCCTGTCTGACAAGCTGCTCTCTCGGTACACAGGGCCCTACAGAGTGCTTCGTGAGGTGACTCCCGTCACTTATGAAATCACTCCTGCTGCCTCGCCGTCTTCATCCACCCCTAGGGCCAGCGACATCGTACACGTCGCACGCCTGAAGCAGTACCACTCGCCCAATGATCTTGACATCTAGATGCGCCGCGACGGCGCCTTTGCCGACGGGGGTTATGCTACCTGTAGGCTGCCACAAACCATAGTGCGAATGCGCGTGTGCGCCCGACGAAGAAGAGGAGGCTCGCTGGCTGCTCGAGCTCGGAGCCAGACTGGCCAGTGCTGCAACCGCTCTTGCCAATATATTTTTCGAATATATTCGCAATACTTTGTCTCGTTACTCACGTAACAATATATTCAGAAAGGCAAATATAAAGATCAACTAAAGAGATTGAGAAATTTATCACAGAGCATACTAAAACAGAGTAGACTTATGCAAATTTAACTCGATTGTTTGAGTTAGAGCGTGCTAAGGTTGAGTCAAATCAACCGAGAAAGGCAGACACAAAGCCAAGAGCTGGTGTGATGAGGAAGTTAAGAGAGCCATAGTAAGACGTCAAGAAGCCTCAAGAGAACACAGGTGTGCTGAACAGAGGTGTTAGCCGGAAGATGATGTCAAAATAAAATGCGATAACTTTTTAGTTGCAGAAGGGAAGCGTCCGATTTTATCAGTGACAAGATTAGAAGAAAGGGGGCCCAATGGGTGGCGGAAGTACACAAAGAGGATAGAAAGGCAGCTGCAAAGTTTTGTGACCGTCTCAATTCTCTGAATAAGATGTCAAGCATGAAAGAGAGGTTTATAACTACAGTTCAAGGGGTGTGACTACAAGGGGGTGAGGGAATGGAATATATGAAAACAGTGACAGAAATTGTTACACAACAAGAAAACGCTGCTTGCACCGTGTCAGATGAGGATGGACCAATTAGCTCAGTGGCTCCACTGGGACAACTAGAGCGGGGAATAGGCAGAAAAAAGGGTTCCTAATAGCACATCAACAGGCCCTAACTGTAGAAAACAGATTGAAGATGGAGCTTAGATGCGAGGAAGAAGAAGTAGCCAGGGGCACGCTCTGCATACTTTTTATTTTCCTGTTTTGTCAACAATAAACCGAAGACGTATCGGTTCTGTGGTCTCTCTGGTCATTCTGAAACATGGTGCCGTGACCAGGATGAACTGAAGACAGATGCACAGACTTCAACCCCATTCGCAACAACGGGTTGAAGAACGAAGCAGCGGCGTCTGGCTCAAGGACGAACCATTGAGAGAAGGACCACGACCGACGACTGTTGGCGACACACATAAACAGGCAAGAGCTCTTTCAACACGTTTTAAGCATGATTAAAGAGGTCCTATTGAAGAAGCGGAAGACGCTTCGAACACATGTGACGACGCTTACGAGCGAAATCGATAAAAAGATAGAAGAAGACGCCGATCGAGCGTAACTTATGACGCTTCTCAACCAGATGAAGAGTGTGCCACAGATGCTAAGACAAGTTAACGAACAGATTGAACCTTTCATTGAAGAAGACGACGCGGAGGCAAAATTCGAAAGAGTTTTGCATTATGAGATGAAGATCATCGCAGCAACGACAAAAATAGAAGAGCAATTACGCGAGTTAGAACAAGCGACGCAATTGCCTACGAGAATAGTCACACAACAGGCAAGCTCAGTGCAAGGTACTAACCAAATCTCGGAGACGCAAGAGCTTGTTAAGTTGCCACGTCTTGAGATGATCAAGTTTGATGAAAAAAAAAAACAGCATTGCCAAAGTTTTCGCATCAGTTCGAGACATCTGTGCAATACAGAGTGAACATGCCGAAGAATAAAAAAATTAATTACCTTTTGGCGTCTCTGAGCGGGGAGGCTGCGTCCCTAATAGAAAGTTTGCAGTTTTCTGATCAGAATTACGAGCATGCAGTCGCTCTTCTGGAAGAAACCTTCGGACAAGAAGATAATTTGAGAGAGACCTACATAAAAGAGCTTGCAAACTTGGAAGCAGTGAAGAGTCCTATAGATGTAGATGGGTTGAAGAAACTCTTCCAAAAGTTGCAAGTGAACACACGAGCACTGCAGTCGTTAGGAGTGGTAATGGATAGTTATGCCACAGTGATAGCTCCTGTTGTAAAATCTGCGCTACCGGTACATATGAGGATTAGGATGAAGACGAATGAAATAGAGAAAGGTGACAACAGACCAGCAACTACGGAATCGGACTCAGCGTCAAGAGACAGCACGACCAGTTTGAAATAAATTATGGAGTTTTTAAACATATATATACGCAGCAGAGAAGAAAGAAACTCGAGAGAAAAAATACGACGTGACCCAGTCACCGCACAGTATGAGGTGAACTAGAACATCTACGGTTCAAAACATATCGATTAAGAAATGCATCTTCTGTGAGATGACTGGACACTACAGGGAAGATTGCAGAAGAAGCATTAGTATGCAACAGAAGAAAGAAGCCTTGCAATGGGAACGAAGGTGCTTCAGATGCACCAGACCTTACCACACGACGAAGATATGCCGCGCTAACGTACGCTGCAAAACATGCAAGGGAAGGCTCGCGACATCCATGTGTCGATCACGTGCGCCTGCAGGAAAGTCAGCACAGCAGCAAAGCGGTGATGTTGAGCAAATGCGTAAAAGCGCGCAACCTGACCGGTTAGACACCAGCAAGTCCTGCAACATGCACGCACAGCAGTCTGATGAACACAGTGCATACTACTGCAGACAGCCTTTTTGTGAACGGAGGGATAAGACAGCGGGTGCTACGCACGGATTCTGCTGGACAACGGGAGTCAGAGGACATTCATCCTCAAAAGATTGTCAAGAAAACTAGCGTGCAAGGTAAAAAGATCTGAAAAGATTACTGTAGGATCATTTGGAGGAGGAGAGATGGAAGTAGACATGAAAGTCGTCGAGGTCAGCGCGAGGAATGATATCACATCGGAGCCAGTCACGATTGAGGCACTGGAGAGAGAAGTTATATCCTGTGACGTGCTACCATCGCCACCGATGACAACACACGAAAGAGCAAGATCGATGGGAATTCGTTTGGCTGATGACAACGAGAAGACGGATAAAGAAAGAAAAAATATGGAAACTTCTATATTAATTGGAGCAGATTAGTACTGGACAGTAGTCACTGGTCGCATTTGCGAGATTCATTCAAAAGTAATGGCAATAGAAACAATATCGGGATGGACGATCCAAGGTCCTGTAGGACTTCATTGTGTGCCGATGAAATCATCGACAGTTATGGTACTCAAGGTCAGTGCCAAGTCGGACACGACTGTGGACGAACTGCGGAGATTCTAGGACTTGGAAAACATGGGCATCAATGAGAAACCACCAACAAAGATGAACGATGAACATGTGCTAGACTACGTCCGATAAACAATAGAGTTCAAGGCAGGAAGATACCAAGTGTGGCTACCATGGAAGGAAAACATGACATTGGACGAAAACAACACTATTGCAGAGAAGAGGCTTATCCAGGTAACCAAGAAATTATGCAAGGATAAAGATGAACTCCTAGTCTATGACAAAGCTATTCGAGAGTACTTCGAGCAAGAAATAGCAGAAAACGTCGAAGAAGATGCTGGATCCGATATACAGAACAACTTTGTATACTACATGCCGCATCAAGCAGTAATTAAGAAGGACCGAACAACGACAAAAATACGGATCGTCTTTGACGCATAGTCAAGCCAGAATCCAGGTGAATCCTTGAATGACAACTTGGAAAAGGGGCGAAACCTAAACCCCAACATCACAAGCCTGCAGATGAGCTTTCGACATCGCAAGATCGCTATGTCAGCCAACGTGAAAAAAGCATTCTTGCAGATCAAGATACATGAAAATGATCGAGACGCACTCCAATTTATGTGGTGGGAAAGAATACCCAGCGAAGATATGCCAACCCCGAAGATAAAAACGTGGAGGATGACGAGGGTTACTTTCGGAACTACACCAAGTAGCTTCCTTCTAGCGGTCACGATTCATCGACATTTGAATAAATTCGAAGAAAAATATCCTGCAGTTGTGGCGCAACTCCGGAAAGGAATCTACGTCGATGACGTTTTACTAGGAGCCGACGAATACTCGAATTCGACAAAGATATACAAAGAAGCACGCGATATTTTTCGCTATGTGGGAATGAATTTAAGAAAATGGGTTTCAAATGATGGCGAGCTAAGAAAACTCTTTGATGAAGAAGGAAAGGATCTGGATCGAGGGATGAGAAAAGAGGAACAAATCAAGATTTTGGGACTGAAATGAAATTTCGTAGACGACGTGTTGAGCTTTATCGACACTACTTGGTGAAATGACATGGACATGAGACAACTCTGAAAAAGGTCGGTTTTGCAAGTTATGGCAAGTTATGGCCCTCTAGGTTTTTTGACACCATTTTCAGTTAGAGCAAAAATATGACTGCAAAAAATTTGGATGGATAAACTGAAATGAGATGACCCGTTACCAAGCCAGCATAGATCAGCTTAGAAGGACTGGTCGGAGGAGCTTCATCACTTAGATGACTTCACCGTTAACAGATGCTATGACAAAAGGCAAGCTGAAGTGAAAGCATCGACTCTACGCGTGTTCTCCGATGCGAGCCTAATGGCGTATGGAGCAGCAGCATACATTGTAACAAAATACTCCGATAGAAGCAATGAAGCCAATTTAATCATTGCAAAGGGTAGAGTCGCTCCAATCAAAAAGATTACACTAGCAAGATTGGAGTTGTTGGCGGCCACAATATCAGTCAGATTAGCCAGTCATATAGCTGAGAATTTCATCAGGAAACTAAGGAATGTGAAATTCTTGACTGACTCTCAAATTGTATTGTGCTGGATAAAGTCTAACAAAGCGAAAGATCTGTTTGTTCGCATCCGCGCCGCAGAAATTCAGAGCAAGTCCAATGAGAGTCAATGGGGTTATGTTAAATGTGATAAAAATCCTGCGGATTTGATGACAAGGGGGATGAAGATGAAACGTTTGCTGGACAGTGAATTATGGTGGAAAGGCCCCACGTGGATCAAGAATGAAAAACAAAGGCCTGATTATGACATCACGCAAGCATCGGACAGTGACGACAACAACGACGAAGAAAAGACCGTGGCAAGCTTAACTACCACCACGGGTGAAGAAAAGATAATTGATGTGGGCAGATTTGGATCATACAAGATAGCGTTACGAGTTACCGCGTGGGTGATGCGTTATATAGGAAACCGACGAAAAGAAAGGAAAACAGGTTCGCTGGAAGAAGAATAATTGGACAAAGCAGAGTTTGTGCTGATAAAGCAAGAGCAGAAAACGCTACAAAATGCAGTGACACGAATATATGACAACATGAATCTGTATGGCACGAACATTTTTGAAGATGATCAAGGTGTCCTAAGAGTAAAAGGGAGGCTTCAGTGGAGTGATTTGAGCTTTGATGAGAAGCATCCTATTATTTTACCAAGAGAAAGTCACTTTTCAGAACCCCTAGTTCTGAACGCGCATCAAGTAACAATGCACGGTGGCGTTGCGGCAACACTGACACATCTAACAACGAAGTTTTGGATTGTGCGTGCCCGAGAGATCGTAAAATATGTGATAAAAACTGCATCACATGTAGTAAATTCAATTCTAGACCAATGGCACAAGAAATTCCACCACTATTAGCTGACAGAATAACTCAAACGAGGCCATTCGACACAGTTGGTATAGACTTTGCTAGACCGCTAAATTCTCGAGAGGAGAAAGGCGAAAAAGTTACAAAGTTTTACATTGTGATATTTACGTGTGCAGTAACAAGAGCCATACAACTGGAGTTGGTCAAGAGGATGTCATTAGAAGCATTTATACAAGCATTCCGAAGATTCGTAGCTAGAAGAGGATTGTGCACAACTATTTAGAGTGATAATGCAAGAGCATTCAAGAAATCTGAGAAAGAGATGAACAAGATATTAAAGATGGAAGATGAAAGGGTTCAACAGTATACCACCTGTAACCTGAAAATAAAATGGAAGTTTGTTGTTAGAGTTAGCTCCATGGTGGGGAGGATTTTATGCAAGATTGATCAGAAGCTTTAAGACATCCATGGCAAAAACTATAGGTGCTCGACTTTTGGATGAAGAAGAACTACGGACTGTGGTTGTTGAAGCAGAAGGAGTACTTAACAACCGACCTCTTACTTATGTGTATGACGATCCTAACGAGCCACAACCCATCACACTGGCGGACGTTATAGGAGGCAGGCAAGCAATGAACAAGCAGGAAGAAAACAGACTCGAAAATGCCGTTTGCTGAATTACTGGAGTGCAAGAAAACAGGCAATGATAACATGGTGGACCAGATGAAAAAATAAGTACCTGAGGTAGCTTAGGTGTGCAGAAGAAAAACAGAGCGTCACACAAATGTACAAGAAGGAGATGTACTTCTGCTTGGAGAAGCGCGAAAACAAACTCAGGGGAAACTCTGCAAGGTCGAAAAGATTTTCCCAGGCAAGGATGGACTAGTGAAAACATGCTTGCTTCGTACACCTGAAGGAAAATTAGTCAAGAGGCCGATTCAACTGTTGTATTCGCTCGAATGGTGCTTGGGTTGAATCTGGCCGGCGGGAAGATGTAGAAAACAGATTGAAGATGGAGCTTGGAGGCGAGGAAGAAGAAGTAGCCTGGGGCACGCTCTGCATGTTTTTTATAACCGAAGACGTATCGGTTCTGTGGTCTCTCTGGTCCTTCTGAAACACTAACGGCATCCCAATCTTGTAACGACATCCCAATAAAGAAAATAGGGCCAAAATCTAGGCAAAAATTAAAAGAGGCAGCGAGCAAAGCAATAATGAATGGTGAAGCTCCCAATGGGCGGAAACTAAGCAAGATGAGCATGATCAATAAAAGAAAAAGGGACAAAGCCGATATAAACAACTACCGTCTTATAAGAGTGATATTAGTAGTTTGCAGGCTCCTGATGCAGATAGTAGAGGAAAGACAACATATACGGGTGGAAAATGAGGGGGTGCCGAGAGAACTACAAAAAAGGTTCCATAAACGAAGGAGGTTAAAGTACAATCTGTTTTTATTGTATTGAAATACGGAAAAAAAGAACACAGGCCGATGTGGCTGGAATATATAGATATCAAGGGAGCTTACGATAGTGTGATTCAAGAAGATGAAGAATACTGGACACAATAGATTTGGAAGATGGAATAACTTATCCTCTAATGGATATGTTAAAATAAACAAGGTGGTTATGAAATAGGAAGAGAAGGAATCTGAACTTATAGAGATATAACGCGGGCTTCGACAGAGATGTCTCTTGTCAGCTTTGTTATTTATGCTGTATCTCTAGGGACTGGAAGCCAAATTAGAAAAGAGTTGACTCAGCTTCAGCCTCTTTTTTGCCAAGCAAGAAAAACACATTGAGCAGTCATTAACAACATTGATGTATGCAGAAAATATAGTATTCTAGCCGAAAATAAGGAAGCTCAGCGGGGATTGATAAACATCTATGGTAATGAGGGAGATAGGTTTAATTTGAAGTTCAGCAGGGAAAAATAGGCAATCATGGTTTTTGATGATAACAAAGGCGGTGAGCAAAACATGCAGAAAGGCACGCTATAAAGAGTGGATAAATACAAATATTTGGGCATATGGATACATACTAGGGCTGAGTGTGTGAGGGAGCACTAAAGATACGTAATGACTAAGGACACCAGGAATGCAGCTGTAATAAAAAAGGAACACTGTGGCACTACAATAGGTATGACGTGTTGATAGGGATTAGGAAAGGTACCAAGGTTCCAGGTTTGACTTTCGGCGATATGGTATTGTGCATGAAATCAGAAGTTCGAGCAAGATTGGAAATTACAAAAAACGTGTCATGCGTAGACAGGCTTTGGGAGCACACGGGAATACCTCGAATCAGGGGTTACAGGGTGACATAGGATGGACATCATTTGAGTGCAGGGAAGCTAGCAGCAAGATAGAACTTGAGGAGTGATTGAGAAACAAAAAGAGAGGAGCATTGGGCTTGGAAAGTCTTCAGCTACTTGTACATCAGGAATGTTGATAGTAAATGGAGGAAGCGAACTCAAAAACTGTCAAGAAAGTATTTAGACAGCAGCAGACTACGAAGACAAAATGAAAAACCAGTTAAGCAGAAGGTGAAGGAATAAGAAAGGGACATATTGAGTATGGGAATGCTTACAAAATAACTGGAGACATACCAAACTTTTAAGCAGGGAATCCTATGGAAAAAAAAAATCTACGATGATTCTTGGGGTAGTTCTCCGCTCTTCCAGGCTAGAACGGGAGTATTGTGGACCAAGGCGTACAGAGCAAATTACGAGGGCACAGGCACGGTATGTAGTGCGTGTGAAGAGGAGGAGGACACGGCTGAACATTTGATATTGTTCTCTAAAAGACTCCACGCTATAGTTGAAGAGAGTGGCGCCGAATTTTTCAAAGCATTGTGGTTTAGGAACAGTGAAGGCAAAACAGACTTTAAATGGGTAGAAATAACAAGGATGAGGATAACTGATTGGTGGCTACAATGGAGGCTTAACTGAAATTCAATCCCTAAAAACACATTGATAACACTTAGCTTTTAGGCTAGGTGGCGTCAGCCACCACCCGATCTAAACAGCACAGCCGGATCCATCCATCTATTCATCAATCCTTCAATCCATACACCCACCCACTCACCCACCCGCCCACCCACCCATCCACCCACCCATCCATCCATCCATCCATCCATCCATCCATCCATCCATCCACCCATCCATCCATCCATCCATCCATCCATCCATCCATCCATCCATCCATCCATCCATCCATCCATCCATCCATCCATCCATCCATCCATCCATCCATCCATCCATCCATCCATCCATCCATCCATCCATCCATCCATCCATCCATCCATCCATCCATCGTCTGACGTCTATTTCTAGATTGTCGCCCACCATTACCTGCAAAACGTGGGGGAAGACTGAGCCAGGAAGGAGGAGGATGGCTAGTGCCCTTCACAACACTTTTTGCATGGCCCGCATCTCCCGGGCGTTTCATCTCTTCGGAGACATAGTGGTTTGAACGCTGCACGCATGCTCTCTGTGGTTACTCCTCGACGGTTTATGCGTACATCGCGCGCCCCTCTTGGGCTCCATTGCTCCTTTTCGAGTAATTTTGTCGCAGAATGTACTAACTTTAAAACACGTTGACACGCAGGCTCAGATGTGTCAGATTGCCCTAACGTACTGGTACTAAAGACTTTGTTCATTTAGTTTTTTTTCACGTTGGGAATGTGATGACAAGTTCGATACGACGACGTGGTCCAGCGCGCCGTCATGACACTACTGACTGTTTATTTTGCGTAACTGAACGCACTCCGGCAAATTCAACACGTCCACGCATTAGACACCATGAAAATAGCTCCCCTGTTGCATAGGTTCACAAAAAAGTGTGAAATTGCCTATGTTACAGAAAATATCCATTAACACACAGTATAGACATTGAGGTTGCTTCTATAATCGAACCAAGGCACTGTGCGTGGAAGTAATCCGTTCTACCAGAAAGCTGCACCAGTGCGAGAAATTGCTGCTGTAATAAAATCTATGCAACTGTAATCTCGGGGAACAACTGGGTGTAGTTCCAGTACTGGCTAGACACTTTGTAAACAACGAAAGAAAAACGCTGCATACGTATTCAAATCACGCAGTTAGCTTCAGTCAAGCATTGATTGACTCTCAGACAAATACGTTAATGACTGACACACATGATGCATACGTTAACGCACAGTACGGTTCAGATTTCCCGTATTCTCTAATGTGTGCACCGATCTCAGTTTCGTCATGAGCTACACTACTGACACCACTTAATTTGATGAGCCTGGCGAGCTTTCAATGTACGAGCAATACACAGCTGGTAATTATTAGCTAAAAAGAGAAAAAAAGAAAGATGCTGCATCGCCAGGTACTCTCTGTTTCCCGTGAAATAGATGCTCGCATTGAGCATTTAGTACTCGGAAGGTTTTATAGCGCTACTTACCGGTGCCCTTTTAAGGAACAGAGTGCGGTGGATAAATCCTCCCGCCATTTTATTGAAGGTAGATGCTACGCATGAGTACTCTGACTTGTTGAGAGGCCTGGAGTAACCCACAAGGTAAAGAGTATTTTCTGAAGCGGGTAACTGAAAACAGAATTGATTGTTTTTATTTTGGTTAACAGTATTACTAAAGTAGCATTAAAAAAACTGAAGCAGATAAACAGACACTCAACTACTATGCGTGATGCGCAATACGGCCCTGTCGTAAGTCAAAGTGAACGTTGGACTGCTGCTGTAGTAAAAGTAGATGACATACATGGCGAGAGAAACACAGGTAGGAGAAAACTACACTTTGTGAAAAGGAATATTAAAGCCTGTGCCAACGTGAAAATTGGTTTTCTGTATTCGAGAAGCAAATAGTCATTCCGAATCAAAATTGTTTTATCTCACTGTTAATATATGCCCCTATGAATATACAGTTACATGGGTTGCGCAGACAAATTTGAGGCTGTGTGTTCAATTGTAGGCAAAGGCGGTTGTGATAGTACAGTTTAGAAATAAAATCCCACGAGCGTAACGGAATCAGGCCACCTGCTAGTCAGCTCTAAATATTCATAATCTATTGCTCAGCTCTCATCTTCAACTCAAACAATGGGCTTCCCAGCAACCAATTTGGCAGCCATGGGCCAGAAAGCATTGACCCAAATCCGAAGGCCTCTCCAACCTCAGCGCAGGGCATATAATAAAGTTCATTGATCAAAGCTTGTCTGAAAATTTGATCTTTGATAGCTCTGATCATTGTGTCATTGTGCAGCAAGTCAAGCAGGGGTATACGCGTAATGATTTGAGGCTTTTACGTCGGTATAGCTGGCAGAGTCGAAGCGGAGTACACCGAGATAAGCGTTGTTCTCGTGCCTCCAGCTATTCTGATAACTTTTTCATCAAGAGGTGGGTTCCAAGAAGTGGTGACAAACATTTATCACAAAGAAAAGCTGCTGTTTTGAAGCTCAGAGAGCACTCGGAACTTCTGTAATATTGTTTTCGGACGGTATAGCGAAGTCGTTGGTCGGGTCCTCTTGTGGAAGATGCTGATGAGAGACAATGCGGCAGTCCTTTCTGATATATCAGGCCAAGAACATGCAGCTCTTCATTTTTAATCTTCGGTGGCGAGTAGGTTCTCACTGTGAGGCCTTTAAAAGGAAACTAAAGGCAACTAATAAGTCGGCATTGATTGTTGAAATAGCGGTCCAGAAACCTCGTCGTGTTTCTTTTGTGCCAAAGAAGGACTTATTTTGAAACAAAATAGCGCTTAGGTTAGTAGTCCGCATTAGGTTAGTAGACTTCAAACTAACCTTCTAAAAAAGCGGACCGCCTAAGGTCACCGTTAGCGTAAACAACATTGCGGGGCTTTATTTTGTGGCCCCCGGCATCAGTAGCAACAGAACGAAAGCAGTGCGCCACAGCAGCAAAACTGCCAATAATTAATTTCCTGCGATTGGCTCCTAGATAGCAGACATATTTTGGTTCAACTGAGCGCCGCTGGATGGCACGACCTGTCCGGTTTACCTACGCGAAAATGGAATTTTTTACCTGTGGGGTCATTTTTCATAGCAACGTCCAGAGACTCTTTTTTCTATGAAACAAACAAAAACGAAGACGGAGCATTTTATTTCGTCCTCAATGCATCGAAAGTTCTTTATTTTGTGTGGCTAGATTGATTACTAGGGATTAATTGTGCGTGGTTCGTCTGATGTCATTGCGATAATTTTGAGAATGGCCTACTGCGGCGCATGTATTCGTGTAAACTTGGCCGAATTTAACGATAGGTATGGTATTGCTGCTGATAATATTGTTATTTTAGATGTCATACATTGAGCTTTCAGTCAGAGGTAAATTGTCATTTCACTATAGTGTCCTGATGTAGTCGGTGGTCTGCCGAGAGGAGGAGAAGAGGATCCCGGAGCTGTTAACAGTAACTTTCAAATATAGTATTTACATTTTGATAGCAGCATTGCTGCCTGATAGTGGTAGCATCATGGTAGCTCTCGGTGGAAGCTTAATAGGAGATTCTGGAGCTTGTCGGGAGCGTCTGAGAGCCAACAATTTATGTCCAGCCTTTCAAGGATTCTCTGAAGCACGAAATATTGGAAGCCAGGACCATCGAATGAAAATTGCCTTTTTCACATCCGCCCCCTGAATGAAAAGGTGAAATGCTGCCTCCTTTCCGACCCAGGAAAAACGAAATAGACACGCCCAGTTCTTCCCATGGTGAGGAAAAAAACGTTGCAGACTGCACGCCACACAGCACTACACGAAGACGTTGAGTCCTACGGGGAAATCAACTCTGTAGTTCATTGCAGTGATCAGATGGCGTGCCAGGAAGACCACGGTTTGTGGAAACACGGCATTAGGGTACCACGGAAAACGTGGGAAATGCACCCGCAGATGGTTCTCAGATGTTTGGTTTAATGCCCAGGGCACCTTGCCGACAAAGCAAGCACCCTCGACGACGCCAACAGCTCTCCCTAATCCGTCGGTCAGGCGTGCCTAAAGAGCCTTACAGGGGCACCGACGACCCTGAAGGACGACTTTTATGTGTTCGCCGCTCTTGGCTCATCAGTGGGGCTCTTCAAATACTCCCTTTTGGCTACCCGCGGGCTGCCAGAGCCAGCCAGAGCACGCTTGTTTTTATATGGGAAGCATTTCTTAGCGAACTTCAGTGACTTTAAGCGCATCTATCTATCTATCTATCTATCTATCTATCTATCTATCTATCTATCTATCTATCTATCTATCTATCTATCTATCTATCTATCTATCTATCTATCTATCTATCTATCTATCTATCTATCTATCTATCTATCTATCTATCTATCTATCTATCTATCTATCTATCTATCTATCTATCTATCTATCTATCTATCTATCTATCTATCTATCTATCTATCTATCTATCTATCTATCTATCTATCTATCTATCTATCTATCTGTCTGTCTGTCTGTCTGTCTGTATGTCTGTCTGTCTGTCTGTCTGTCTGTCTGTGTATCTATCTATCTATCTATCTATCTATCTATCTATCTATCTATCTATCTATCTATCTATCTATCTATCTATCTATCTATCTATCTATCTATCTATCTATCTATCTATCTATCTATCTATCTATCTATCTAGCCGCCTGCGACTTTTAGCTATCCTGGCCGTTTCGATAATGGTATCGATAACAACCTAGGTATGTTATGACACGACTGTATAAAACATATTTGACTCGTATTAGCATGTATATCATGATATGTATGTCATTAATGTCATGACTCGCCTTTCTTGGTTTTACAGCTCTTGCGGTTGTTCTGTTCACATGGCATGTTGCAAAAATGGTAGGGTGTGACATGATTGCGTAGGGAACACAAGCGACAGACCCTAACATAAAAGCATGACATGCGTTTTATGAAACAACATGACTACATGCCACGCTCATAATGCTCTCGCAGCTGTTTCGCTAGCGTCACATATACGAAACTTGGTATTACGTTACGTGAATGAATGACGAAGATGTGTGACTGGTGCAAACATGATACCTACTGCAAAAAAAAAAAACAGCGCCCCCAGCATGATGCCAGTACGTATTTTGACACTGGTACACGCTTGAGACACTGGTGCACGCTTGTGTTGACTGGCACTTCACAAGGCGCAGTGGGAAAAAAATTGGCAGCATATCCACTGAGTGAATGATGGAGATTGGGGTGAAGCATTCGTCCGTCCATGCGCCCGTCTGTGTGACCGTCCATGCGTCCATCCGCCCGTCCGTGCGTGCGTCTGTTCGTGCATCCATCCCTGCGTTCGTCCATGCATCCGCCCTGGCGTCCGTTCATGTCTGCGTGTCCATTCGTCCATCTATTCAACACTCCAAGTACCACCATCTCGCATCTTTTCATCATATATGATTCATATAGAAGAACCGCCATCCAGCGGACATTCCAAGGACTAAACGAGAGGTGGCACACGCACACTTTGTTACGGCTTGCGCTTCGCGTCTACTTCCCACCTTTAACCACCTCGAGTTCATGGTATATACTGGTTCACTGTATTCATGGCACTGCGGGTCAACGCTCCCTAAACCTCTCTAAAACCAAGGAGGTTACGCCCAGCGAGTATAACGTAGCAACCTTTTCTTGTCAGATAGTGCTCAATGTACATGCCAATGGCTGCTAATGGGAAATGAGAGACAGGAGAACTCAGCTTTTACTTTCTTACAGTTTGCGCTTCGTATCTACTTCCCACCTTTAACCACCTCGAGTTTATTTATGGTATATACTAGTTCATGGCATTCATGGCACTGCGGCTCAACGCTCGCTAAACCTTTATAAAACTAAGGAGGTTACACCTAGCTAGTATAACGTAGCAACCCTTTCTTGTCAGATAGTGCTCAATGTACATGCCAATGGCTGCTAATGGTGATTTCAACGTGCGCGTTAACTAAAAGCCGAATGCTGATGTCTCTCATTCTCCATTAGCAGCCATTGGTAAGGACACTGAGCACCATTTTTTACTGTTCAACAACGCACGGAAGAAATCTCTCAGCGGCACCACTTTAGAGGTTAAAAAATGTTATACCTGTTACATACTCCAACGGCTACGAGGGACGAACGGGTGCCGCTATATAGAGCTTCGCCTCTAAAAGCTGTGTCGCACTGGTAGGGGCACTGGCTAACCTCTATGAAGCTGGTGCATACTGCGAAGCGCTGCAAGGGCTGGAATTGTCACTGGAAAGCGCTGGTGAATACTAGAGCACGCTCTATTTCTACTAGCGCAGTGCGCACATTATTGTAGCGTGTGTCGTGGTATGTTTCGGTGGCGTTGAATTTTTCAAAGCGCATGACTCGATGGCACGGAAAGATGCTACCCTTAGGGCCAAACCTTAGGGCGTGCGAAAATGCACGCGACAGCGACGAGCGATGCTATGAGCGACGAAACATGGCGTTCGCGCGACGTGTCGCGTGCTCGTTTTCACGCGATCGCTCGGTTCTCCAGATATGGAAACCGTCGCTCATCGCCGGGAAGTGCTGGGCTCAAGCAGCCAATAGCGAAAAACCGGAAAAGACAAAGACTACAGAGGTGCACGTGACCCTGCCCGAGTCACGTATGCGCATCAAAAAATAACGCAATTTTTACGCATGTGCATATAAAAAAAGTGCTGCAAGGCATTCATAAACACTTTCCGTTCCATTATACAACAATATACTTTAGTTTTAAATTGCATACCGTTCACTACGCGGTTTTCTTGGTGCGAGTAGACGGCCTCATGCCAGCAACAATGGAATTCGTTCGCCAAAGCCATCGCGTGAATGAGGTTTGCCTGCGCTAGCGACTGATCGCGCGAAGCCGATCTACGTCGCGTCGCTTGTCGCTGTCGCGTGCATTTTCGCGCTTATAAGGTTTGGCCTTTACAAATACCGAGCATACGTAGTTTTTGCGGCGCACGTACTCATCGCAGCAATTAAAATGCACCTTTTTTGCATTTGCCCCGCGTATACCGGCTATATTCGCATCAGCCGCGTATTGCTGTGACGATTCCAAGTTGCAGTGTTTGTAAGCGTGGAGCTGCACGCCACTTCTATTAGAAACACAAAATTGTTTTTGCCGGCAATTGACCAAACGTAAATGCGCTCTCTCGATCACTTCACCTGGTTTCCCAGCACCGGCGAAAAAAAAAGCTGTTGTTTGGTTTCGCCACTCCGCATAAATGAATGTCTTGCAATAATTGTCCTTCTACTTACTTCAGGTAATAGTTAAAAATGTACCGAAGATCAAATGCACAATCTTCAACTATCCCAACTCACCGCGTCGAGAGCGGTCTTACGCAGCACCTGGCCCAGCGAGAATTATGTCTAGTTCACACTGAAACATCCGCTTTCTACAGCGACCGAAATTCCCCTGCCGCCGAAACGCAGCGTCGTTCGCACTAGGCGCGCCCAGCGTCGCCGTATATGTCATCTACTATGGGGCGAACGCGGGATGAATGCGCTGTCACCCGGTTGTTGTCGCGGCTTACAAACGCTACTACGCTATCCGGTGGTGCATACTTCAAGAATTCTCGTACGCAAGAAGCAAGAAAAGACAGTACTGCTTACTTGGCTGGCAAGTGGCTGTCTTGTAATTCACGAAGAGCAAAAAAAACCACCGACGCCAGCAGCGTTGGTGGGTTTGTTTTTCTCTGCAAGACCACAACAAGCTCGGTCACGCCAACAGCAAGCTCGGTCACCTCTTTCACGAAATACGGAGGCGAAGTAGGCACAGAGTAGGTTAAACTCCCGTTGGTTTCAACATTCAGTTACGTGCACTGCGGCATAACAAGTGAGTAGGGCTTGGCCGCCATTTTTCAAACTTTCTTGACTAGCGCTCCTATCGGTCCGCAGTGACCGATTCGGCGGCAGACGCCGCAAAAATCGGTCCGAGAGCGATCGGCGCGGAGAGGGCCCTTTCGGTGGAACTCGCCGCCGCCGAACCGGATACGGAGCACTTTCGGCGGCCGGAATGTTCAGTGTGAACGCGGCTTTTAGCCTGTCGTGCCGGCCACGTTAGCGTACATGTTACCGGCCTTTCTTGCTTCGTGTACACACAACTTTAAAGTGCAGAAATAGCTGTAAAGTATACTTTAGACATCCATTAATCTGAATCAGCTGTTTTACCTTGTCTCGATGGTCGCACAAGGGGCGCTGACGATCGATGCGTCGCACTTTCAGCTACGCAGGCTGTCACAGAAAGCTGCCAGCCGCACTTAGCCGGTACTTCTCTGATTGACAGGTAACAACACGTAATTTCCAGTTGGCACTTTGGTACACCTTCGTGAAGCGACTCCCTGGCATAGGTTTTCAGCGGATTGCACTAGTAATTCTATGGGTGTTTTTTTAATTGTTGGTATTGATATAACGGCGTATACCTGTACACTGGCACGCCCGCTGTATACTGTCAGTGGAGCCAGAAAAACGACTGTCGCTCCGTATCGCCACTCCGTAAATGCATTTTTAGCATTGAGTGACCTTCTACTTACTTTAGGTACAGTTTAGGTAAGAGTTATAAATGGCGTGTAGTCATGTGAGAGCATGACTACGCGTTATAGTCAAGGCGCCAATACGATTCGACGTGATGCGGTGCGCGTGCTCGCGGCGTTCATTTCGTCGCGTCACACCGGCGTTGCCAAGCTAGGTGCCGGTCCAGCCATATATATACTCGCTGGCTCACGCGACGCTGCGTTGCTTTGACGCATTCGCGTTTCAGCACGTCTGGGGTCCCTCCGTCACGAAAAAAAGAAAACGCAGTGTTGTCTGGGGCTGTCTTGAGACTATAGAGTTGCCGCGTTTTGCTAACGTAGCGTCACTATGCGAAGCGTGCACGCCCGTCAACGCTATAATGGATTATATCGGGCCCTTCATGATGTGCTCGCGGCTGTTTCGCTAGCTTCACATATACCAATATTGGTGTTACATGACGTCAATAGATGACCAAAGTATTGTTGCGCATACCGGAAAGAAAACGAAGATGGGTGAACGTGCTGGCCACCCCAAGCTTGAGCAACAGGGAATGCAACGATGATAAGATCATCAACCTGTTGGCTGTTCCTGCGCTTCTTTTCGCGACCAAAATGAACGGCCCCTTCAGCCATATGCGTCTTGGTACTCCTTGTACGTCACCGATTCGTGAAGGTGCGGGGTAAGACAAACCAAAGGACGGGAGCTCCACTACCAGGACTTCACTGCAGCCGCCAGCTTCACCAAACACCTACCTGCGCCGATTGTAATGGCCGAAGATCAGCCATCTAACGCTTCAAGGCTGACTCCAATGGGTTCTGTGCCATACTACCAAGCCCCACCAAACTTCGGAGGAAAATAGGAAGACGTTGACGCGTGGCTCGCTCAGTACAAGCGAGTCAGCAAGTACAACGGCTGGGATGCCACTACTCTGCTCAGTAATGCGGTCTTTTTGCCTTACGGATACTGCGCTATTGTTGTATGAAAACCACGAGGACACAATTACGGCGTGGGACGTGTTTGTTGCGTAACTGGAAGTGTGTTTCGGCGAGTCGAGCGTCAAGATGAAGTGGGCTGAGCAGACATTGTCTCAACGCGCGCAGCTTCCAGGTGAGACATGCTCCACAAATATAGAGGATGTGCTGAAGCTCTGCAAGGTGGTTAATGCTCAGATGTCAGAAGAATACAAAGTAAGACGTTTGCTGAAAGGCATAATCGAGGATGTCTATAACTTTCTCGTTGGAAAAGAGAACCTGAGCTCGGTGTTCGACGTCATTAGGCATTGCCGAGCATTCAAACAGCTCAAAATGCGCAACACAATATGACGGCTGCAAACATGATAATCCTTACACGCGCGTCATGTAAAAACATGACAACATATCACGCTCATAGCGTGCTCGCGGTCTGTTCACTAGTTCAACATATACAAATATTTAGTATCACGTGACGTGAATTGATGACAAAGGTAAACGACCCATACAAACATGATAATCATGAGATCGAAGTCATGCAGGGCATTATTTACCGCCACATCGTAACGTTGTGCTAATTTGAAAGTTACATATCAACATTTCTCAATCGTACTTTGCATGCCATAGGTTCCAGAGCATCCTCAAGCTCTTTTGGAGACACGATAACTTTCGCATGATTTGGTGTCATGTTGTGCAGTGACATACACTAAAAAGACATGCACTAAAAGACGTGGCAAGCAAAAAAGACATGCACTAAAAAAACGTGAGCTTGTTAAGCCGTCAGCGTTGCGGCAGCTCACCTGGCATAATTCTCAAGGATGCATGCGTCAGCTGTCTGTTTCTTTCGCGGATGCGGCGAGTGATAATTAGAGCGTACGAAGTCGTACCCCCAATGCGTACGCTCGAAGATATTATTTCAGCTTTTGGCTAGGCTACCTGTGTATTTTCAAGCGGAAAATGCAGAAAAAAACCAACGCGCACGTGGCGCATGGTTTGTTTTCTTGCCACGACAGTAGAATTGTTTACATTTACGCTGGCTGTCCAAGCATTCAACTTTGCGATCTTCGGGCAGCTGCAGGTCGTCTCGGGTACCCCACACACGTGACAACTACGCTGTTTCCTGTCCAGACCGGAGCTAGCTGACTGAGCCTCTGGCTAGCTCTGTCTGCCAGAGAGCTGCCTGAGGCCTGAAAATCAAAGAGCCCCACTGGTAGCGCTGACCTGGAAAAATTGGGGTAGGCTCAGCGGCAAAGCCTCATGCGTCCAAGTGGAGCCAAGCCAGGGAGGCCGATGACAACAGCCCGTACACCGTCAAAGGAGGTCTCGAAGGGGTTGCAGCAACAACACACTCTGCAGAGACCGTAGATCTGCTCCCTTGTAGATGTTGAGCAGGCTGCACCAATATCTGGAGCTGAGCCATGGCTAGCAAACGCCAGAGACGAACCATGTAAGATCTGAGGTACAACAAAACAGCGAGAACTCAACTGACCTCAATAAATGCCAGGTTATAGTTCTGGAAAAACTTCCTAGAAAGTTACAATTGGTGCGCTCGCTCGTGAAATCTACTGACCAGATAACAAAGCCATAACTAGCAAAGACCTAGTACGTGGGAAGCCAATCAATAGCCTAAAGTTTTGGATCATTTCCTACAGAGATATACACCATGTAAACGCGCAGGTGCTTCGGGTGACAAAAAAAGAAAATAGTTTATAATGAATTACGCTTCTCACTTTATGAGTAAAACTCAAAATCATACCTGCGCATATAGCATAAAACAAACACAGAAACTACAATAAACACTGCACTGATGCGCCTATTTAAAAAAAAATATTGCAAAGTACACAAGGTTTAAACCAAGGTTTTAACCTTCAGCCTACTTTTCCGTTAAAATGAACTTGCGCAAAACCCTCTTCTCGGGTGATAGTTTTGCTAAAAGTAAGCAAACACGCAGTTTAATAAAATATCTGCAGTCATTATGAGAAGCAAAATAAAAGTTGAAAAATTGAGATATTTCTAGCTCACTCGCAGACATGCAAACATTAAAAACAAACAATCAAAGACGCCAAGCCTACGTGGAAGGCACAGCACAGTCACAGCGAAAGCTAGAAGAGTGGCGTTTCGGAGCCTTTTTAAAACACTCATTGGGTAACTGCTGCAAGCATTGGGTAGTAGCCTGGCATTCGCTGTGCTACTTTTTGTCATTCTTCTGTGAAGCATAGTATCCACTAGACACTCGCAAGGAATTTCGTGCCAAGTGTTCATGCAGTGGCTCACGACGATGAGGAATTATGGCTGAAGTGGGTGTGTGCCACAGCTAATACGGAAACACGAACAAGCTTTTGCAATGGGTTGGACCAGTGGACGGCCCACTCGTTACGCTATTCATGTTGTGCGACAACTGGTTGTCCTGTTGATGTTTTAAAACGCTTTATATGTTGTATTATGCTTTCCTGACATCAAGCCGGCCGAAGGCGAGTTTGCCAACAAGTCACAAGCACCGTCGTAGCTTAGTGGCAAAATACTGGGCTGGCACCCAGCGAACCCGGCCTCGAGCCCCACTGTGTCATTGGTGCTCGATTTTTTTTAGGGGCGAAGTTCCTTATACTGTGGGTTGTGAGTCCGCGATATATGTAGTAGTAGTCATCGTAATAGTACGTATCCACCTCCATGGCTGGACTAGAGGTGTGGCACGCGCGCACTCGTTTGCATTGAGCAGGAAATGCGCACACGTTAATCATAAATAAAAAGATAGTCATTTCTCATAAAATGACCTAGAGAGACGAATATCGGTTGCTTGATCTTCAATAAAAATTTTCATGAATACTATGCTTACTAAACAAAGCTAGTATCAGAAGGACGAGCTTTGAGCACTATCTGACCACAAAGTATTGCCACGTTAAACTTGCTGGGCGTAACCTCGTTGGTTTTAGGAGCGTTTAGCGAGTGTGGGGCCACAGTGACATGAAGCGGGAGCAGTGAAAGGTGGGAACTACACACGAAGCAGATGCCGTAAATATTGCGTGCGTGCCGTTTCTCTAGTCCGGCTGTGCCACCTCTCGTTCAGTACTTGGAACGTCCGCTGGATAGCCGTTGATATGTGGGGTTTAACGTCCCAAAACCACCATATGACTCGCTGGATAGCCGTATTTCTCTATAATGAATATATGATGAAAAGGTACGAGACGACAGTACTTGGGCTTTCATCAGATGGACGAACGGATGAGCAAACGCGCGATCGGAGAAACAAACAAATGCACGAACGCATGAATGAACGGATGCACGGACGGACACGCGGACTGATGGACATACAGGCGGACGGGTGGACGCACAGACAAATAGACAGAAGCACGGTTAGACTGACGGATGCTTTGCCCCACTTATCATGCACTCCGTGAATATGCTGTGCTCTTTCTAATTTCGCGCGATGTGGTTACGAACACCAGCGGTGGTGGCGGCGGACAACTGCACGTCACCCGAGTGGTAATCTTATAAATGCTTTCGCTGTAAAACTGGATACTAAAGAAATTCGTAGTATCCTTCGTTACACTTTGGATAACAGAATGCGGTACCCTTTCAGATGGAGTTTGGGGGGACATGCATATCACAGTTTTTCAGGCACCAGATTGCAACAAAGGGACAAATAGCCAATCGACGTGAAGCTACTGAAGCACTCAGTGGAGCTCACCTTTGTTCTGCGGCTCCCAAATTTTGAAAAAAGGCAAACGGGCAATTTGACTTGCTCGTTGTGGGTGTCCCAGAACAGCACTCACCCTTTCACGTAGTTGAGGGACTACTTTTGTCGTATGAGTCGGCTTGTTGCCGTCCACCGAACTGCACCTCCAATTTTTGCAATAAATTCAACGACTGTATGCTCGCTGTTTTTGACAGGTACCCGAATTCGCAAATATTTCTCATGGTTGACTTTACTATCCCAATAACTATTTGGAGCAGTGAGGATGGAGAGGCTAGCGGTCTTTCCGCAAAAGGCAATCGCCTAAATATATGCAAAGAGTTTAATTTTTCTCAAGTATTTTTTCAACCCACTCGCGAGGAGCATTTTTTTCCAAATATTTTACTTGGTTTTCACAACTAATCCGTCGGGCACTTCATCAATTTATTAGCGGCCTGGACTTAGTGGTGATCGCGTTGCACGGTTCACCTCCGCAATTAAACCACCGCGTCCAATGAGTGCAACCACAGTTATAGAAGATATAGGAAAGCTGATTATGCATTCATATTTACCGAGTTAGAAATTTTTAATGAAAAACACCTTGCATCTGCTACTGATATCACTGTAGAGAAGAATTCGGTACTGTTTAAAAATAAGTCTGTTTGACTTATACACTGTTATGTTCCTTTGCAAACTGTTCGAGTGGCATTCCGCTCTCCGTGGTTCACCTCAGCACTTCAATGCTCACGTAATAAAAAAACGACTTTACCGCAGCGCTTCACCATCTGATACCACGGGGGGATGGGTGGCTTATAAGAGACCAACATTTATCTATAAAAATACCTAAACAGTTGCTAAACAGTCTTCTTTAGCAATACACCTACTTATATTCTTCCGTCTAACACTCGTAAGTTTTCGTGTATTGTAAAAAGTCCAAAAAATAAGAACACCAATCTTTTAACAAATTGGGCTGGGCGATTCCAGCGACGGGTGCTGTGAAGTTCTGCAAGATCTATTTAAAAATGTATTTTCTGCTGACAACTCTAATAATTTACCAATTCAAACTGATTCTGGATATCTCCAAATGGAAGCAATATTTAATGATCAATTACGCTTTTTTTTACCTCATACCTGAAATAAAGCATCAGCACCTGATATAGATGGCATCAGCACCTGGCATAGTCACTCCTATATTTTTCAAACAGACGGCCATATATTGTTCAGTCATTTTTTGACAGCTTTTTTTACAGTCACTAAAACATACGTCTCATTGCCCTATTACCGGAAGGCGGGAAAGGTGGTTCCTGTGAATAAACCAAGTGACTCATTTAATCCTTCTAATTACAGGCCAATTACCTTGAATAGTATTCCATGTAAGCTTCTGGAACATATCATGTACTCTAACCTAAATGTATTGATCGAAGAAAACTCCTTTCATGGCAGTCAGCATGGTTTTAGGAAACACTACTCATGCGAAACCCAACTAATTCTCTTTGTAAATGACTTACTTTCAGCATCTAACACAGGCTCCTTTATTGACTGCATGTTCTTTGATTTTTCAAAATATTTTGGTACCGTTTCTCACCATTTACTTTTATTAAAACTAAGCATGCTCAAAATATGTTGGCTGAAATGCATTACGGTGGATTGAATGCTTCTTGTATAACAATACTTAAGAGTAACAGCTAACGGTTGTAACTAACTCAATTGTTCCGTAATACCTGCTGTGCCGCAAGGTTCTGTCCTTCAACCGTTACTCTTTGTATATTTGTACACGTAGGCGCGAGGCGTGAGCTAAGGCTGCCTAGTTGCTGCTGCGACGCTACCCGTATAACCGGCCTGCTCTTGCGGCTTCTGCACCGATGCTGCTACCACTTTTGAGTTTGCTTTACATTATATTTTGGTGGAGGGTTCTGTTCTGTTTTAACTGTTTTGCTGTGGAAATGTTAAGGTGCCTATTGCCTCGGCTACTCCACACCACAAAGTTCTGCATAAAAAAAAGAATAATACAGAACGATATCCAAACACTAACAATACGAAAAAAAACATAATAGCACACTGAAA
The DNA here is from genome assembly GCF_043290135.1 of Rhipicephalus microplus. Lineage (NCBI taxonomy): Eukaryota > Metazoa > Arthropoda > Arachnida > Ixodida > Ixodidae > Rhipicephalus > Rhipicephalus microplus. Next base: position 69,356,456 of record NC_134706.1, read on the forward strand.
CCAGTTCAAATATCATGCCAATACACAGTTTTCTTGGAGCAGTTCACACAGTCAAAAACTGTTTACACACACACCTTCCTTTTCTACGGTCAGTATATGTATAAACACATTTTATATATATCCATTTCTGGCTGTCTATTACAGGCGCTTGTCCAGTCCGGTCCCCACTAAAAGTCTGTAAGATAATTGCCTTTTTCTAGAGATGTATCTCAGAACATGATCCAAGTAGTTTCTTTATTGTGAGTGGCCATCTGTCCAAACTTGCTAATTTGTTCTTTAATTTTCTCTTTCATTCGCGTACTTAGCGCATTCCGAAATAATATGACGAACATTTTCTTCTGCATGACCACAATGGCATTCCGGTGAGTTGGATCGATGTATCTTGTGCAGAAAGCTAATTGTGTACGCTACTTCTAATCGACGTCAGTGGAATAATGTCCCTAGGTGTCGTGGGAGGTCTGTCGCTATGGAAAATTTTCTGCGTGGATCAACTCCAAAAAGTACTGTTTCTCTTGATTTCTCTTTATTCCAATGTGGCTGAATATCCATTGGAATACGATGTTGTGACTCTGAAATGAGGCACATTTCACAGTTTCTGCAATACATTGTGCTAGTTCACCATTTTTGTAAAGTGATCTCACATATCTGATTAGCTGAAGAGCAGGTTTGCTCTCCGTGCATATTGTTACGAAAAAGAAGAGACGCCGTAACGACGAGGCTGGGGATTATATATATTCAAAACCAGCGGTAATGGCGTGAACGGTTCACCAGCGATCGAGCAGAGACAACTCTTCGTCTTCCTCGTCAGGCACACACGTGCGTCGCCCCCTAGAATATCAATATACATGCATGTAGCATAACCCCCGGGGATACAAGCCCCGTCTCGGCGCATTTAAATCTCAACGTCACTAGGAGAGTTGTAGGACTTCAAGCGCGCAACATTTACAATATCGGTAGCCTGTTGGGCACATGAAGGCGACGGGGTGGCAGGACCAATTTCATATGTTTTAGGAGTAGCCACACAAATGACTCGGTATGGGCCTGTGTATCGAATAAGCAGTTTTTCTGAGAAGCCAACTTGACGGGTCAGAGACTAGAGTAGGACCAAAGAACCGGGCGGAAAGTGTACGTCGTGATGTCGTTAGTCATTAAAGCGCCGTTGCTTCTCTTGAGAGGTCATAAGGCGAGTACGGGTGATTTCGTGTGCGTGAGTGGCTCGAGTGATAGCGTCCATGGCATATTCAATGTTCAGTACTCCAGGGGATAGTATGACGGTGTCTAGAGGCAATGTTAGTTCTCGGCCAAACATCAGAAAAAATGGAGAGTAACTGGCAGTGTCATGGCGCGAAGAATTCTAGGCAAATGTGACGTACGGCAACGCGAGATCCCAGTCGGTGTGGTTGGTAGAAACATACTTAGTGAGCATGTCTCTAAGAGTTCGATTTAGACGCTCCGTGAGTACATTGGTTTGCGGGTGGTATGACGTAGTCAGCTTGTGTCTCGTTTTACAGGGCTGCAAGATGTCGGCTATGAATTTCGACAAAAAGGTGCGGCCACGGTCTGTAAGCAGCTGCCGGGGGGCTCCGTGTTGCAAAATCACGTCCTTGAGGAGGAAGTCCGCGACATCTGTGGCACAGCTTCTAGGAAGAGCTCGTGTGATGACATAATGTGGGGCGTAGTCGGTGGCCATGGCTATCCACCTATTACTCGAAGAGGACAAAGAGAAAGGTCCAAGTAGGTCCAAGCCAACGCGGAAAAACTGTTCTGACGGAATATCAAGTGGCTGAAGGCGTCCGGCGGGAAGTATCGATGGCGGTTTGCGGCGCTGACATTTCTCACAAGCCGCAAAGTTTTTTCTGACTGAGCGTGCAAGCCCTGGCCAAAAGAAGCGTCGGCGTACTCGGTCATAACTGCGTGACACACGAAGGTGACCAGTAGTCGGAAGGTCATGAAGTTCATGTAGAACTTTTAAGCGAAAGTGCTTTGGAATGACAAGCAGCAGAGCCGGTCGAACCGGTACAAAACATTGGCGGTATAATACACCATCGTGGAGCACGAATGAGCGATGGGACTGACTGGAAGATGGTGATTCAAGGCGCTCAATGATCGCACGCAAGAACGCATAATGGCGCTGCTCGTCACTGATGCATGCCATTTGCGAAAGGGAAAAGACGCAAGACTCGGTGCCGGTGTCAGGCATAGTGCTCGACTCAGCAACCGGGTAGCGGGACAGGCAGTCTGCGTCCTGATGTAGGCGTCCGGACTTGTACGTTACCGTGTAGGTATACTCTTGGAGTCGCAGAGCCTAGCGCCCGAACCGGCTAGTAGGATCTTTCATTGACGTAAGCCAACATAGCGCATGATGGTCAGTTATCACAGAGAAATCAGTGCCATATAGATATAGGCGGAACTTTGAGACAGAAAAGAACTTTTAACATGCTTCAACAGCTCCTGGCTCAGCGGCAGTGTTCCCCGAGAATGGAAAATAAGTCAATTAATACCACTTTTGAAATCGGGAAAAGCACCATTGGACTTGACAGCGTATCGCCCTATTGCCCTCGCAAGCCGCCTCGGAAAAGTGATGGAAAGAATGGTTCTATTTCGTCTCGAGTGGTACTTGGAACGATACACCAAATACCCTTCTTGCTTGGCAGGCTTTCTTCGGGGCCGCTCCTCCATTGACTGTGTCCTTGACTTATCGACATTTGTTCAACAAGAAAAAAGTCGCAAGCGCATATCAGTGGCACTCTTTCTTGACGTGAAGGGTGCATATGATAATGTAGCTCACGATGCCATCCTCAATTCTCTCGCAGCAATGGGCATTGGTGGACGAATGTTTCAATGGATAAAAGATTATATAACTGGCAAGGATTTCTTTGTACAAACATATGTGGGTACAACTGCCCAACATTACACCTACTGCGGAGTACCTCAGGGAGGTGTTTTAAGCCCCACATTGTTCAATGTGGCGCTCGTTGGTCTGGTGAAGGTTCTGCCAAAGTCGGTGTGCCTATCCATATACGCCGATGATATTTGCCTCTGGAGTGCTGCAGTTACTCGCCCTCAGGTGCGTGCACGAATACAGCGGGCAGCAACCCTCACAACAGCCTACCTTCAGAAACAAGGCCTAAATATATCAACTGTGAAGTGCGCGTTGATGGCGTTTACACGCAAACCAATGACGCCATACCCTGTTTACATCAATGGGCAGAGTGTCAAATATGCACGGACGCATCGTTTCCTGGGCATAATAATCGACAGAAGTCTTTCGTGGAGCCCACATTGTGCGTACTTGAAGAAGAGACTGCTATCGATTGTGCATATCATGAAATTCTTGTGCGGTAAAGCATGGGGAACTTCTGTGGCCTCCGTGCTACAGCTGTACAGGGCCCTATTTCTGGGTATATTGCGCTACAGCTTGCCGGTACTGACTAACACTTGCAAATCGAATACTCATTCATTGGAGAGTTTGCAGGGTCAGGCACTGCGTATCTGCCTAGGACTGCCCCGATGCGCTTCTACTTATGCCACAATCATGCTTGCCAAAGACCATCCGGTCAGGACATATATAGCTGTGGATTGCCTCAGAGCGCACATTCGACATGCTAGCCGTGTCCCCGACCACCACTTGGCCCTTCTACCTTCCGGAAGACCACGTGCTACGTTTTCAGACGTCATAGCCAAGCACCTAAACAGAATTCCACCAGGATATACGCCAGCTGCGAGAACGGCATGCCCTTTGTGGTGCCTCGACCAGCCGCAAGTACGTCTAGAAATTCCGGGAATCAAAAAGAAAAGCAGTCACTCCAGAGTAGCATTGAAGCAAGCAACACTGCTATTATTACATGAGTTGTACTTAGACCGAACGCAGATATACACTGATGGGTCCGTGTCATCCAGCAGCTCATCAGGTGCCGCTGTAATTCCGGCTGCAGAAATGACAATCAAGTTTAAGTTGTCGCATATGACTACCTCTACGGCATCAGAAGTTGCTGCTATAAGGGCTGCTTTACAATATCTCGTTCAAGAACGTCCAGGAAAATGGGTCATATTCTGTGATTCGAAGGCAGCGCTTCAGAGTTTGCAGTCTGCCATGCGTAGGAGGAGCCATGACCAACTGGTACAAGAAATAAGACATTGCCATCATGAAGCTCTAGCACGAGGGCATGATATTATATATCAATGGCTGCCTGGACATATCGGTATTACCGGAAATCAATTAGCCAATGATGCAGCCCGCTCAGCCCATGAAGAAACCCGTGTAGTCCCGATTTCTCTATCAAGGAATGATGCAGCAAGACAACTTTACCTGCTGGCTCGAAATCTCACACGCACGTTCTTGTCGTCTACCAGCTTCCAAAGGTGTCAATTTTATGAACTGGATCCTTCGCTCAAGCTAAAACTACCATCACAACTTTCCCGTTCCGATGCGACACTGTTATGCCGCCTTTGGTTGGGTGTTGCATTCACAAAGGTGTACTCCTTTCGCATTGGTATGGCAGACACTCCTACATGCGACTACTGCGGAGCTGAAGAGACCATCGAACACGTCCTGTGCAGCTGCGCTTGCTACGACACACAGCGATGTTAGCTACGGATGGTTTTGAATCGACTTGACCCCAGACGATTTTGTGTGCAGAAGATACTAGGACCTAGGGCATCTGCCTCAGTTGCGCAGAAAGCAACTAAAGCACTGCTACTTTACCTTAAGTCAACAAACCTGAGCGACCGCCTGTAGACTGTGTGTGCTCCCCGAGTGTGCTCCTGATTTCGTGTACCTTCTCATCTTTCTCCAACCTCTTTTCTCCCCTTTATCCCTTCCCCAGTGCAGGGTAGCAAACCGGATGTGCATCTGGTAACCTCCCTGCCTTTCCTTGCATCTTTATCTCTCTCTCTCTCTTGAGACAGCCCAAAAAAGAGGAAGACATTCACGCTCCGTAATGAAAGAGTTGCGCTCAGCAGCTGTGAGGAGGTGGCTAGCGTAGGCGACAACTCGGTCGTGTCCCCGTTGGCATTGGGCTAACATGGCTCCGATTCCGTGACCACTAGCATCGGTACGAACTTCCGTCGGAGCGAATGGGTCAAAGTGAGCCAATACGGGTGGAGTTGTCAGTAGCGTGATTAGGTGAGAAAAAGCAGCAGCTTGGTCAGTACCCCACGTAAATGTGACGTCTTTCTTCAGAAGCTCTGTAAGGGGTCGAGTGATGGTTGCGAAATCTTTTACAAACCTTCTAAAATAGCAGCAAAGTCCTACAATACTACAGACGTATTTGGCTGAATGGGGTACAGGAAAACTGGTGACTTCCCGAAGCTTCTCGGGGTCAGGCTGCACACCAGAGGCGTCGACAAGGTGGCCCAACACTGTAATTTGCCGGCGTCCAAAGCGGCACTTCTACGAGTTCAACTGAACGCCTGCAGTGCGGAATATGTCGAGAATAGCTGACAAACGCTGACGGTGGGTCTCAAATGTAGAGGAATATACAACGGCATCGTCAAGATAACAAATACATGTTGGACATTTGAACGTTTGTAGCAGAGAGTCAATCATGCGCTCGAACGTGGCTGGGGCGTTGCATAGCCCAAACGGCATAACCTTGAACTGATATAGGGCGTCTGGAGTTACAAATACAGTCTTCTCTTGGTCTTTTTCGTCGACAGCAATCTGCCAGGAGCCGGAACGTAGGTGTGTTGTAGAAAAGTATCGGGCGCCGTAGAGACAATCGAGAGCGTCATCGATGCGGGTTAAAGGGTAAATGTCATATTTCGTGATTCTATTCAGATGACGGTAATCCACGCAGAAGCGCCACGTGCCATCTTTCTTTTTAAAGAGCACAACGGGGTACGCGCAAGGGCTCAAAGAGGGTTCAATAATTCCTTTGGCTAACATCTTGCTGACTTCTTGTTGAATTACTTTACGCTCGGTGGAAGACACCTGGTATGGTCGCCGATGAATGGGATGAAAATCACCTGTATAAATGCGGTGCTTGACGAGTGAAGTCTGTCCGAGTGGACGGCTGTCGATGTCGAATATGTTGTGGTGTGAAACCAGAAGGCGGCATAGCGCGGTTGACTTATCAGGTTTGAAATCCGGGGTGATCATGGAGCGTAAGGTCACATCGAGGCACGTGGCATCCTGCGAGTGATGTGGGTGCTCGGGACATACGCCTGCTGTAAAATAGGTGAAGTGGTCGTCAATTAAAGGTCTTAGCGTAGTGACCGAAATTCTTTGGGGTAGCACTTGTTTTATGAAGCCGAAATGGATAACAGGTAAGTATGTCCGGTTAGAGGCCATGTTTGCGACGGAGTGTGGGACAGTAATGTCACGCGCCAGGGGAACATCAGTAAACGGCGTCACGATATAATCACCGTCGAGCACGGGAGAGGGTTTTGTCAATTCGACAAGTGTGAGAGCTTTAGGCAGTATCCGGAAGAAGTCAGTGGTGCACAGGCTGTTCGGGAGTTCAGGGTGAGAATCCGGGAGAAGAGGAAGTTCTAGGCAGAGAGTGCAAGCGGCACAATCTATCAGGCCAGAAAGCGTCGATAGGAAGTCCATGCCGAAGATTAGGTCATGCGGCCAATTTTCAAGCACTGTAAATAAAACGGGGACATGGGGGCCAGCAATACTGACACGAGCGGTACACATTGCAGTGATGGCCACAGTTCCCCCATCTGCGACACGGAGGGCTTTAGTTGCTGCAGGTGTGAGGACTTCTTTGAGCAGGCGACACAGATGAGCACTCATAATAGACACTTGAGCTCCGGTATCAACTAACGCCATCAAAAAATACCGTCCACGTACACCTCAATCAAGTTCGTAATAGTGGGGAGAGTCAACGGAGAATTAGGATCGGTCGCAAGTGATGCAGCACAACCTCCCGTAGCTGCATGATCTAGGTTTCCGTCCGAGAGGATACATAGTTGACCAGCGACCGATAGCGGCGTGGTTGGGGCGATGGGGAACGGCGGCGTTGAGGTGACGGCAAATGAGCGGTGGAGCGGCTGTAAGGAACGTCGGAAGAAGGGTATACACGAGTGGGCAAATACCGACGGGAGTCCTCGTATGGACGAGAAGAAGTAAAATGGCTCCATTTCGAGTGTGTTCAAGTGCTGCGGCAGTAGCGGGAGATATGGCTAACTCGGTGGCAGCTGAAGCAGATCGGCTTGTCATCTGCAGTTCTCCATTCCACCGGATTGCGGGATCGCGGAATAAAATGTAAGTCATGGCATGGTGCGTTTGTTGTCATTGGTCTGGAGACGGGTCGGGAGACAGAGCAGGCCAGAGGAAACCCGAGCTTTGCAATTTCTTGCCTCATGACGGCTTGAATAAGGAAGACCGCCGGAGGCGTTTGTGCAGCGCCATGGTCAAGCGGTTGTGGAGGAAACGGTGCCGGACTTGACGCCCCAAGCTCCCGTCGAACTATTCGTGTCACGCTGTCCTGCATGGGTGGTGCAGCACCGAGATCGGTGCAGGTGGATGTAACAGCCGTGTTTGGTAGCCGCGTAAATTGAGGCAGAACACGGCGTCTTTTGGCCATTTTGAAGCGACGGCACTCCTTCATAGTCCTATCTACGGACATGACGTTAGTGTAGATGAGCAAATTGAAGGCGTCGTCTGCTATGCCCTTCAGTATGTGGCCCACGTTGTCACTCTCTGTCATTTGCTCGTCGACTTTTCGGCACAACGCGAGCACACCCTGTATGTACGAGACATACGACTCTGTTGAGGACTGCACACAAGTGGCGAGTTCTTTTCGCACTTCTCTTTGGCGACTGGACGGGTTCCCAAAGATGTCGCGTAGTCGTTCCTTGAAGGTATATTAGCTGGTGAGCACGGTATCATGGGCGTAGAACCAGACCCGTGGGGTGTGGTCCAAGTAAAATATTACGTTGGCGAGCATTATGGTAGGGTCCCATCGGTGTGGCTGGTTAACACGCTTGTACACATGGAGCCAGTACTCAACGTCAAGCCCAGGTTGTGCGGAGAATGTACCGGGATCACGGGGGGTGGGAATCGTCAGGTATGTAGTGGCTGGAGCTACCGATGGAGACGCCGACGGGCTGTTGTCATTGGTAGCCATGGCCGAGACTTAACGGTGCGGCTACTGCGAAGCTTCGTGGTGAAGACGGAGAACGTTACACCTCCAAAAAATATGTTATGGAAAAGAAGAGATGCCGTAACGACGAGGCTGGTGATTAGATAGATCAAGCGGAGACATCTCTTCGTCTTCCTCGTCTGGCTCACACACGCGTTGCCCCCTAGAATATCAATATAAATGCATGTAGCAATATCACCCACTTTCTTGGCTCAGGATTCTCGCAGATAAGCTTAACTGCTTCAAAGATAGCCGCCAATTCTACTGTCGTCGATGAAGAATTGTGCGATAATTTGTATCTCTTTTTCTGAATTGCGGGTATAATGACCGCACAGGCTGACGCTTCTTCAGTGCATGATCCGTCTTTGTATACCTCCATTTTTTGATTATGCATTAAATGAGGCTGAAGATGTACCTTCTGTGCCGCTACTAGAGGTGCCTTTCTGCCTTATTATCTATGCCGTCTATTTCACGGCTAACGTTGAGAAGTGGTAGCGTCCTAAATGGGTTTGAAAGTTTCCATCGTTTAAATTTGGTACTACTGCTTGAAATGATTATACACTATTCTCTAGTCTCTTTGCCCTCCTTTGTGTTAGTGCACTAGATAAAGACTGCCTTTCAAGTTGTGTGGAAATTCTAAATAAATATCGAGATGTTCCTTTAGTTCGGAGTACTGCCAAAGGTGGCTGTCGAGCCTCTGCATACACTAAAGCACTGGAAGTTGAATGTGGCCGCCCCACACATACCCTCAAGCTTCTTGCCAATAACAAGTGAAGTCTCCTTTCGGTGGAGGCTGGAAGTCCGTGCAGCAGAGGCAGTCAGTAACTTACGATGGGGCGTATCCAGGCAATATGTAGGGATAATAATGACTCTGTAGTACCACCCCATTTGGCCGCGCAGAGATGCTGGAGGATTCGAATGGTCTGATTCACTTTTAGGGGCAAAGCTCCTTATGGCGTGGCTTGTGCGTCCCTCGTAGTACATAACCACCAGTGGCACATACCCGAAATAGCGGTCCTTACGATTTTGACCTCCAAGGTGGCTCCAGTGAGAGATTTCTTCTGTGCATTGTTGAACATTAAAAGATAGCGCTCAACGAACATGTTAATGCCTGATAAGGGGGAATGAGAGACAGGAGCATTCGGCCTTTAAGTAACGCGCACGCTGCAATCCCCATTAGCAGCTATTGGCATGTACATTGAACACGATCTGACAAGAAAGGGTTGCTACGTTATACTCGCTGGGTGTAACCTCCTTGGTTTTAGAAAGGTTTAGCGAGCGTTGGGCTGCATAGCCATGAATACAGTGAACTAGTATATACCATGAACTCGAGGTGGTTAAAGGTGGGAGTAAACCCGAAGCGCAAGCCGTAAAAAAGTGTGCATGTGCCACCTCCCGTTTATTTCTTGAAATGTCCGCTGGATGGCGGTGCTTTTATATGGAGAATATATGATGAAAAGATGCGAGATGGTGGTACTTTGAGTGCTGAATAGATGGACGAACGGACACACAGACATATGCATGGATGGACGCATGAATGGACGCGGGCATGGATGCATGGACGAACGCAGGGACGGACGCACGAACAGACGCACGCATGGACGGGTGGAAGGACGCCTGGACGGTTACACAGACGTACGCAGGAACGGACGGAAGCAAGAACGAATGGACTGACGAATGCTTCGCCTTACTCCCCATCACTAACTCCGTGGATATGGTGCCATTTTTTGTTCAAGGGAGTGGACATGAGGGGACCATGTTAGTCTCCGGTCTAAAGTTACTCCTCAAAATTATGAGTTTTAACCACTTGAATAGAGTGGTTTTGCAGAATAATCTGGAAACTTCTAGGTCTTTTTAACGTTAACGGTAGTATGGCTGTTGTAGTCAGACTCAGCGCCCTACCTCTTTTTCCAAGTAAACGGTCTACATAATCCCATCCTCCTTGTAAAGTTTGTTGTACATTCAAAAACGATAGACCAGACGTCCGTATACTTATATCATCAGAATATACTGAGCATCTGATGTTAAATGGAAGATTATACGGTAGCTGTGCCATGACTGCAATAAAGAGAGTAGGGTTTAGCACGCTGCCCTGTGGCACTTCATGGTCGACGACTTGTTCTGACGTTGCGCCCTCCTGCGTAACTACAAAAATTTTTCGCTGCTTCAGGAAGTCAGCAATCCTGCGCAGTATCTTGCTCTTGAATCCCTGTAACGCCAGACCTTTCAGAATGCAAACGTGACTCACTGTGTCGTATGCTCGGCGGACATCAAGGAATACAGCGACAGTGATGTTTCCTTGCGTTCGTTGGTTTTCCACATCTGTGATCAAATCCAGAATGCAGTCTTCTGAAGCCGGCTATGCTTTCTGGTAGTAGTTTTTTATGTATTGCAACCTTAAAATTTGCCCATTGATTACTTTTTCTTTCACTTTTGAAAAACTACTTGTCCAACTAACCAGCCTAAACGAGTCCAACTGCACGGGGCTCTTCTCTGGCTTTAGCAAAGGTACTATTTTCATATCTTCCAACTTTTCGGAACTTTTCCTTCTTGCCAGCTTTTGTTATAGATGTCCAACAGGTGTAATTTTCCTTTCACGCACAAATTAGCAAGTGCAGCGTATGTAACTCCATCAGTTCCTGGTGAACTTGTTCGTTTTACTTGAGACAGCACATATTGGAGCTCCTCTGGTGTGAAGCTCTCATCCAGATCTGATGAACTGATCACACAGAACTTTGTTACAATCGCCGAAGCTGATTCTGCTGAGGATTTATATTCGCAAGTTTGGACGGTCGCTTTATTTCTCAGTATGAGATCGCTAAATTCTTCAGCGATCACACGTTCGCTAACTCCTCGAAACAGCGCTAGAGCCTCTAGTAGTTTCGTGTGGATGACTGGCTGTCGCATTCACAGTTGAGGCGCCAAGGTAAATGGAGAAAGTGAGGCCCATAATCTTGCCGCCAATTGGTTGCTAGCTTCTGCAGTTTGTTCTGCATTGCAGAATGTACTTTATGTGCACCCTTGGAATCTTCTAAATTACCCGACCTGCAATATCTTCTTTCAGATCGGCGACGCATTGCCCGAAGTCTCTCATACTCATCGTCAACACCTAAATACCCATCGGGAATGGGTACTGCTTGAGCTTCTTTTGTTAGAAAATGCTTTATTATTGATGCATACGTTTCTGCATCAGAACAGGGTTCAAGATTTTGTCTCTGTAGTTCTCGAAATATAGCCCAATTTGTAATTCTTGTTGTGCGGTTATTTCTCGTTTTCTTCAACTTTCGGGGATATATATGAATACTGGCAAATGGTCACTTCCTCTCGTATCACCGTTTATATTCCAGTCTGCTCCAGCCACTAATTCAGAGGAGCACACAGTGATGTCCAGTACGCTGCAGTAATTATGTCCCCGTAGAAATGCTGGTGAACCATCATTTAGTACAGCGTAACCATGGTCTGCGCATATTTTCACGATAGTAGATCCCTTTGCATTACAATGCTCACTACGCCACAATTAATGGTGGGGGTTAAAATCACCAGATATAATTATGGACTCATGATCAGATCTACACACTGCAGCTAACTCTGCATAGGAAACGTTTGTTTGAGGGTGCACGTATACACTAACTACAGTTACGGTAACGTTACCAAACTCCACCTTGCATTTAACATAATCCGTCGCATCTGTTTTTGAAGTAGCCACATGTGTCGATGGATTATCGCGTCTCACGCACATCACTCTGCCTTTTGCAGCAGGACGTTCTGCTTGGTACACCACACAATTGGACAAGTGAAAGATAGTGGATACTCTTGTTTCAGAAATACACAAAATTGGAAACCCGTGCTGAGCGATGAATTTCCGGAAATCTCCACTCTTATTTTGCGAACCGCTGCAGTTGCACTGCAATATTGCACTTCTTTTGTACCAGTTAGATAGTCCGGTAGCCATGATTACTACAAGAGGAGATGCTCAACATGTAGCAGCAATTTCACTTCTGGTAAATAGCCTGCTTGCGGCATGAATCGTAGAATTGCTTTAAAAGACGCAAAGAATATTGGCGAAATAACTTGCTCGTTTCCGGCTGTCTCCGCCGAGATCGCAGTTCTTGACGAATTTTTCCCTGACAAGCTGCTGTGACCCTTCCCTTTGGTAGTCAGTGCCCCCTTGGCTGTCTCTGGTTCGGTAAAAGGTTCCACATCAGCGCGTTCTTGCGCCCGTACTTCTTTGCTAACGCGATGTTTTGGTGCTGAGCGCTTCAATACTTCTGAGTAAGAGTGGTGGCGCCACTGTTTTGAATTTCTTTGTGCCGTAGGAACATCTGCGACTACATCTGCATTAGGTGGTGGACCTCTTTTCATCTTAAGGTACCCATTTACAATTCTGTCTTTTTGTGCAGCTGACGCCAAACGTTTTTTATAGTAGCCTGAAAACGACGCCGCGCCCCGCCGCGGTGGTCTAGTGGATAAGGTACTTGGCTGCTGACCCACAGGTCGCGGGTTCAAATCCCGGCTGCGGCGGCTGCATTTTCGATGGAGGCGGAAATATTGTAGGCCCGTGTGCTCAGATTCGGGTGCACGTTAAAGAACCCCAGGTGGTCGAAATTTCCGGAGCCTTACACTACGGCGTCTCTCATAATCATATGGTGGTTTTGGGACGGTAAACCCCACATATCAAATCAATACGATGCCGGATGACAGACGAAAAAGAAGTAGTGAATTCGTGGAGGGTGCTACAGTTTTCCCGGGCCCTGAAACTACGTAGCCGAAAGCTGCCGTCAATTATGTCTGACGACACTGTCTGCGCACCCTAACTGGCTTGGCCACGCGGGGGCTGTCCCGATGCCCAGCTCTTCCGAGAACCCGACATTTTCAGTGGCATCGTGTGAAAGACGTTGAGGATTGGTTGATATTCTATGAACAAGCCAGCGCTACCAGCAATTAGGACGATACCATGAAGCTTGGTTCAGTGATGTTTCACTTAACGAATGTTGACAAGCTGTGATACAGAAACCGCGAGCTCGATCTCTCCAGTTGGATGACTTTAAGAACCTGCATCGCAGATGTTTTCGAACGCCCTGGTGAGCGCAAACATCACGCTGAACAACGCCTGCGAAGCCTGTCCGACCAAACTGGTGAGACATTCACCAGCTACATCGAAAACATCGTCAACCTCTGCCGGCATGTCGACCAGATGATGGCGGAAACTGACACGCTACGACATATCATGAAAGGCTATTCCGACGAAGCCTTTCAAATGCTACTTTCGAAGAACAGTGTCTTTGAGCTCATCGAGCTGTGCCAGAGTTTCGGCGAGCTCCAAAGACAGCGTCTTCTCACGCGACGGCCTAACGTCCCAGGTGACACCCTCTCAAGCCTGACTACCCCCTCTGACTTCCAGTTGCTGCTATCGCAGATCAAGGACTTTGTTCGGGCTTAAGCCGCTCGTAAGCTATCGCTGCTATCAAGAGCCGGCCAACCACCGTTACCTCTGCCAGCAAATATTCGCCAGGTCATCCAGGAGCAAGTTTGCGCGGCTCTGCCATCTGCACGCGACACTTCATCGTTGCTGTCCCCCGCGGCCTGTGCCCAGTTGAATGCACTTCTAAGCTATGCTTAAGTTACCGCTCGACAATCTCTTCAGACTTTCACGTCACTACCATCAGCCGTGCCACTGCGCCCTACTCCTCGGTTCGCTCAGCCAAGGGCCGCCCAGAGTATTGGACAATGGCGTACACTTGATAATCGGCCAATATGCTTCGCATGTGACCTGCCTGGTCAATTAGACCTGGACACGCCGACAGCAGTATCGCGCTATCACCAGAGCTACCACCATAGGTTCGCACCTGCCCCTTATCTAACACCACATCCTTCGTTCACAGGCTCTCAGCAATCAGCCCAGATGTAATCGTACGCCGACCAACGTCCTCCTGTTAACCGCCGTTCGCCATCACCTAGATGCTGCTCACCATCATCGATGCGTCATCGTCCTTCATCGCCGGAGCGGGAAAACTAATTGCCGCAGTTCCAGAGGCACGAACTGCGTCACCCGCAAAAAAGCTAAGGGCTCTCTCTTCCCCGACGATCGCTCTCGACGTATAGGTGGACGGCGTCGCTAGACTCGCTCTTGTCGACACTGGTGCCGCCACTGCAGTGATCAGTGCCAGACTGCCGCTTGCTCAAAAAAAGTTATGACGACACTAGAAAGTATATTGCTTCGTACAGCCAGCGCAGAGCATGTCACGCCGGCCGCTGCCTGTACTGCTCGCATTACAATTGATGGCCTCATCTTTGTGGTCGAGTTGCTAGTGTTGGATTCCTGCTCCCATGACCTCATTTTGGGTTACGACTTTTTCTCTGCTAATAAGGCCGTAATCGACTGTTCTCGCGCTGACGTGGCATTCGAAGTGTGTGGAGGTGTTGACACCCCCTGTAAAGTTGTTAGCGCTGCGTGGCGAACGTGTCTCGCCCAAAAGCCGCATTTCGTGTTACGACCACCGGGTGGTAGGTAGCGAAGTGCTCACGTTGAACACAACGCTGAACGTTGAACGCTGATTGTTGAACACCACTGTCATCATCATGGTTGGTAGAGTGGTAGCGCCGGTGGTGACCCCTGGTGGAAGGCAAGCCTTGGTGGCAGGCGAGAGTTGAGCGAATCTCCAGACTCCAGAAACTCAAGTTGCCGCGATGGCCGTGGAGGGCAAAAAATTGACTGCGGCGAGTTTCGTCATTTGCGCGTATAGTGCAACAACTAACATCTCTTTTGGCAGCCGGATAAGTTTTTGTGCATTTTCTGTGTCAGGGGCGCTCAAGACGATTGAAATTTTTATTTAAGATCGTATAAAAAAGTGGTAAAAGAGTGGTTACTAAATTGTTTTCCATAAAAAACGAATAAAATAGTTTTGTTTTACTTTTACTAATAACAAAAAAGCGGTGATTGTTTTAGTTGAAGTATGAAGATTATCTGACGCTCGAAAAGCAGCAGCCCTTTGGCATCGATTGCGTTTCTGTCGGTTAATTTGATCGAATCGTCTGCGGTTAGCCGCGGTACTTTTTGTCGATCGGCATTGCGAAGCTCCGTTTTAATTCAACTTTGATATGTCAATGCGAGCTTGTGAGTCAGATTTTACGGGCCGCTACTACGAAGCGCACCTGTTTAGAGGATTTGAACCATGTCAGCAGCTGTGCTTCACCGACGTCCGGCTGCGCAGCCTCCAGCGTGATATAAACGCCAGCAAATCACTCGTAGACTGCCCACGAAAACGTAACAATTGTGCACAATGTAGGCGTATTCGCCGATGAGTGAAAATGCACCGGTTTGCATCTGAACATGGCCGTTTTGCATGCGCTACAGTTTTTGTCATCATCGTTGTCACATTCGCTGAAAATATCTTTACTGCTAAAATTTGCAGTACAGATCACAGCATAAGTTCTACCTGTTTCTTCTCCTAAAGAGTCTATTGCAATATATGCACATAAACTGAATTGATAGTAGAGCCAACTGAACCGTTAGTACATACACGCGTTTCTACATTTTTCTTAAGTTTATAATGAAGCATACTACATTTGCATAAACCATATAGTCTTTCCACTTAGAAAATTACCTATCTTTGTCCTCTAAAAACGTGACTAAAACAAATTCATAATAATGCCATCCACAAGAAAAATTCACAAATACGGCAATGTTATGTCCACACTACCTTTCTGATATTGTCATGGGGTCGTGACGTGGCCGAAGAGAGGAGACTTTGTGTTGGAATTTGGGCAAACCTGTGCCCGGTAAATGGAAAGTCCGATTACAGCAGCAGTCTTGGACTGATAGCGGTGAACAGAGCATCGTCCATCGATCAACTACTGACAAGCGGCGAAGTGCGTCGGCATTTATACTCTTGCCATCGAATGTTCTATCGTTATCGCTGGCGATGCCATAGGTTCCAGAATAATCTGCACAGTTCGCAGAGTCGGCGTGATCTTATTGAAATGATCTACTAAAGTCCGGAAGCTTCTCTAAAACGGCACGCGCGTTGTGCGCTGATAATTGTGTAGAGTTTTGGCGTGATAACAAAACTTGAAAAATAGAACGTGGCATTGCCCCCCTCTGATAAAGGCATCGTCCCGATGCTTTAACTGAAGATTAAGGTGCAACAATAATGCAAGAAAGTACAATGAATAAATTACGGTACTATAATAATACGAAAAACACTGTTTCAGTTTGTTAACGCGTATGAAACAGCTTGAGACGCGCGACATGGACGACTTCAGGTCGCGATCGGCGTCGTTCAGAGTTCGTGATGCCGTCGGGGACAACCTCGTAATCAAGTGGGCCGAGATGTCGAACCACCCTGTACGGCCCGAAGTTACGTCGCAGAAGCTTTTCACTTAGTCTACGTCGGCGTATCGGCGTCCATACCCAAACACGTTCACCGGGCTGGTATTCCACGAAGCGTCGTCGAATATTGTAACGGCGGTTGCCGGTCGTCTGTTGATTCTTGATACGGAGATGCGCGAGTTGTCGGGCTTCTTTGGCGCGTTGAAGGTATTCACTCACATCGAGGTTTTCTTCGTCGGTGACGTTGGGTAACATGGCATCGAGCGTCGTTGCCGGGCTCCTTCCATAGACCAATTTGTATGGAGATATCTGCGTTGTCTCCTGCACCGCCGTGTTGTATGCGAAAGTCACGTACGAAAAAATGGCGTCCCACGTCTTGTGTTCGACATCGACGTACATTGCCAGCATGTCGGCGATCGTCTTGTTAAGCCGCTCGGTGAGGCTGTTGGTCTGTGGGTGGTATGCTGTCGTCCAGCGGTGGTTTGTCTGGCTGTATGCCAAGATCGCTTGAGTTAGGTCGGCAGTAAGTGCAGTTCCTCTGTCGGTGATAAGGACCTCCGAGGCGCCGTGACGTAGGACGACATTTTAAACGAAGAACTTAGCTACGTTGGATGCACTGCTTTTGGAAAGAGCTTATGTCTCGGCGTAGCGGGTGAGGTAGTCAGTAGCTACCACGATCCACTTGTTTCCGAAAGACGACGTCGGGAACGGCCCCAGTAGGTCCATACCAACCTGCGGGAAAGGTCGGCAAGGTGGTTCAATTGGCTGCAGAAGTCCCACTGGCCTTGTCGGCGGTGTCTTGCGTCGCTGACAGTCCCGGCATGTCCTCACATAACGAGTGACGTCGGTGGTAAGACGTGGCCAGTAGTACCTTTCTTGTATCCTCGCAAAAGAGCGAGAAACACCGAGGTGCCCTGCCGTCGGATTATCGTGCAGGGCCCGCAGGAGTTCTGGTCGCAGAGCTGAAGGCACCACAAGGAGGTACTTGGCTTGGAGCGGTGAAAAGTTTTTCTTTTAGAGAAGACCGTTTCGCAGGAAGAACGACGCAAGTGCGCGCTTGAATACCTTCGGGAATTCGGTGGTCCTGCCTTCGAGGTATTTTATTCGGGCCTAAAGTTCCGGATCGGCCCGCTGTCGTTCAGCGAAGTCGTCAGTAGTTAGCATTCCCAAGAAGTAGTCATCACGCGGGTCGTCGAATGGTGCTTGGTCAACAGGCGGACGAGAGAGACAGTCGGCTTCGGAGTGTTTCTTGCCGGACTTGTAAATAACAGTAATGTCATATTCTTGAAGTCTCCGGCTCCATCGTGCGAGGCGCCCTGAAGGGTCCTTCAAGGTGGCTGGCCAACACAAGGCGTGGTGGTCGCTTACAACTTTGAAGGGCCTGCCGTAGAGGTAGGGGCGAAATTTCGGCGTAGCCCAGATGATGGCGAGGCACTTCTTTTCTGTTGTGGAATAATTGGCTTCTGCTTTGGATAGCGATCGGCTGGCGTAACTAATAACCCTTTCAAGTCCGTGAGCCCTCTGCACAAGAACGGCGCCAAAACCTACGCTGCTTGCGTCAATGTGTATTTCTGTCTCGGCGAATTCGTCGAAATGGGCAAGTAACGGAGGCGTCTGTAGGCGATGTTTAAGCTCCTGGAAAGCGTGTTCCTGCGGCGTTTCCCACTTGAACTCCACGTCGGCCTTGTTAATGTTAGTGAGAGGATCGGCGATGCGGGCGAAGTTTTTCACGAACCGCCTATAATAGGAGCACAGGCCCAGAAATCAGCGTACTGCCTTATTGTCAGTGGGCGGGGGGAAGTCGGCTATGGCGGCTGTTTTCCGTGGATTGGGACGAACTGCAGACTTGGTAATAACGTGCCCCAGAAGCAAGAACTCCTCGTACGCAAATCTGCACTTTTTTGTGCTTCCGTGTGAGTCCGGACGTCTTGATGGCTTGAAGTACTGCTTCAAGGCGCCGAAGATGCTCATAAAAAGTCGAGGAAAACACGACGACGTCGTCCAAGTGCACAAGGCAAGTCTGACACTTCAATCCTGCCAGTACTCTATCCATAACAAGTTGAAAAGTTGCAGGCGCTGAGGAAAGACCGAAGGGCATCACCCTAAACTCGAAGAGGCCGTCCGGTGTTATAAACGCCGTCTTCTCTCGGTCTCTTTCTTCGACTTCGATTTGCCAACAGCCAGTCTTGAAGTCCATTGACGAAAAGTGCTTGGCGTTATGGAACTGATCAAGTGCGTCGTCTATTCGTTCGAGCGGATACACGTCCTTTCTTGTGATTTTGTTCAGGCGGCGATAATCGACGCAGAAACGTAGGCTTCCCTCCTTTTCCTTCACTAACACCACGGGGGATGCCCATGGACTCTTGGGCGGCTGGATAATGTTATCTCGCAGCATTTCATCATTTTGTCTCTTCATGGCCTCACGTTCTCCTGTCGAAACCCTGTACGGACTCTGATGGAGTGGTCTGGCATTTTCTTTGGTTATGATGCGATGTATCGTGATTGGGGTCTGCCGAATTTTGGATGACGACGAAAAGCAATCTTCGTATTGCAGGAGCAGTGCCTTGAGCTGTTCTTGTTTATGGTTTAGAAGTCTGGGATTGACATCGAAAGCTATGGGAGGGGCTTGGTTCCTCTGAGCAGGTTCCGCAGAATCGGCTTGGGCGAAAGCACTGGTGGCTTCAGCCATTTCTTTGATATATGCGGCCGTTGTTCCTTTGTTCAAGTTTGTACTGATTGCTGAAATTCGTGAGCATAACCGTTGCTTTGCCTCCCCGCAGCTCTGCAATTCCTCTTGCGACGCAAACATTTCGAGTGACCAACATAAGCTGACTGCCTTCAACGACGCCTTTCAAGTCAGGTGATTTAGGAGCACCGACTGAAATAATGACGCTTGAGTGAGGCGGAATGGTGACTTATTCTTCCAGCACATTCAAGGCATGGTTTCCTTACGGCGTGTGCGGCGGTAGTGCTTCTTCTGTGGATAACGTTACCGGCTTTGTTTTTATGTTGATGACAGCACCATGGAGGCATAAGAAGTCCATGCCAAGGATGACATCTCTCGAGCAACGCTGTAGGACTACGAAGTCTGTAGGATAAATACGGCCGTTAATGGTGGCTTTCGCTGTGCAGATTTTTGCAGGTGTTACGAGATGACCTCCGGCTTTGCGGATTTCAGGGCCTTCCCAAGCTGTCCTAACTTTCTTTAACTTTGCGGCGAACGACCACCTGATGACGAAGTAGTCGGCTCCAGCATCGACGAGAGTGGTCACACTGTGGCCGTCGAGAAGAACGTCCAGGTCGCTAGTTCTCCGTCTCGCATTACAGTTAGGGCTGGCGTCGAGTCAAGGCTGCGTTGACTTGTTCCGCTGCTTCCACGTTGCGTCATCAGGTCACCTTCAGTAAGTGCCGTTTCGCCGTCAGGGCTTTGCCTGGTTGGTGTTGTGTTCGGAAAGCTCCGTCCCGGCGTCGTCGTTGTCGGAGAATCTTCGGTAGTTCGTCGCACAGCAACTGCACCTCTTTCGGTTGCTGCCTTTAGTTTCCCGGATACGGGCTATGAGACCGGCCCTGCGTTGGGCCAGAGTACTGCCGGGGGTGCGGTGACATGTGGCGGCTGGGCGACGGCGAACGGGAAGGACATCGTGGTGTCCATTGAGTTCCTGTCAGGTAGTCGACGATGTCACGTGGCCGTTCTCCTGACTGCGGACGCGGTGCATTGACGGCGAAGCCACGAAGTCCTATCTGTCAGGTACTGGCAACGGCGGCATGTGTGTCCGGCCTCGCCGCAGTGGTAGCAGAGCGGGCGGTGGTCAGGGGTGTGCCAGACGTCAGTCTTCCTCAGCGCACTGCGCTGGGCCGCTGGCGATTGGTAGGACGTCGGTGGGGGTGGTGGCGGCGGTTGCGTCTGGCGGCGGAAGTGCGATTGGGCAGCGTTTTGGCGAGCGCATGGAGGAGAGCGTGGCGGTGGGCTGCAGCAGCATAGCCCATGGCTTGCAGCTGAGGCTCTTGAGGCTGAGGAACGCCCAGTTATTGCTGCATCTCTTGGCGTACGACGTCCGTGATGGATTTCACGTGAGGCTGCGCTGAAGAGAGTAATTTTCGCAGCTCTTTTTGCGCGACCGCTCGGATCGTCTCACGCAAGTCAGTGGTTCCAAGCGCTTGAATGCCGGCGTAGCTGGTAGAGGAAAAGCTACTGTTATATTGCCGCGTGCGCATCTCGAGCATCTTCTCTATCATAGATGCTTCTGAAATGAATTCGGCGACCGTCTTTGGCTGGTTTCTGATCAGCCCGGCAAAGAGTTCCCGCTCTACTCCTCGCATGAGCAGACGGGCCGTCTTCTCCTCGGACATGTCGGAGTCAGCGTGGCGGAAAAGTTTAATCATATCTTCAGTGAATAGCACCACGTTTTCGTTTGGCATCTGCATGCGGGTTTCAAGAAGAGCGGCGGCCTTCTCCTTGCGCACCACATCTGCGAAAGGGGTGAGGAACCTGGCGCGAAAGACGTCCCACGTTGTAAGGCTTCGCTCTTGATTCTCGAACCAGGTCCAAGCAGCATCTTCTAAGGCGAAATACACATGCCGGAGCTTGTCATCGTCTGTCCAGTCATTGATGGTGGCGACGCGGTCGAGCCTTTCGATCCAGCTTTCCAGGTCTTGCAGTGGCCAGCCGCGGAAAGTTGGCAGCTCTTTGGGTTGCCGGAGCAGAAATGGTGCAGGCTGCACGGGGACGGTCATGGTTGATGTAGTTGATTTCGGGATCCGAGACTGCTTGGCTCCTTCAGAAAGGGGCCCGTACTCTGGTTGTAGTCCCCTCTGCCTGCGGCTTGATCGCTGTTCAGGGTTAGTTTCCGTGTCTTCTTTGACGCTTGGGCTGGGGTTGCGGCTTGAAGAAGGCGTCCGGTACATGGAAGAAATAGCACCTCCACCAGATGTCATGGGGTCGTGACGTGGCCGAAGACAGGAGACTTTGTGTTGGAATTTAACTGTAAGTCCGATTACAGTAGCAGTGTTGGGCTGATAGCGGCAAACGGCGTCGGCCGATCATATGAGAGGCTTCTGTTCTGCAGTGGGTGTAATAAAGTTGATGGTATGCCAAAAACAAGCAGTGAGCCTTAGTGTTAAATGGTATGTCACTATTTGTGCTTCGAAACATGTTTGCCTAAATGACAGAGTTAACGCTATCAAAATGAGAAGTAATCGGTAATTTGCATTCGCTTGCATTTGTTGCACTGTGACTCCATCACCATCATTCCTAGCTTGTCCTATGGCTCCAGTTCAGCATCCGAAAT
Organism: Rhipicephalus microplus; assembly: GCF_043290135.1. Lineage (NCBI taxonomy): Eukaryota > Metazoa > Arthropoda > Arachnida > Ixodida > Ixodidae > Rhipicephalus > Rhipicephalus microplus. Next base: position 69,378,166 of record NC_134706.1, read on the forward strand.
CCTATCTGCTGAGAAATGCTGCTGTTCAGTTGTTTTTTTTGTCTGGTAAATTTAGCTTGGTTTTTGCAAAATGTTGTTATCACTCCGGATAAACTTGTGCGAGCAGCAACGAAAACAAAAGGCTCTCAGTTTGAATGAGCTGTTTTGGATACAATTGTGTTCAAACTTTCGTGAGATTTCCCCTAATAGAAAAACACAGGGTTTATTCATTTATTCAGAAATACCCTGCATTGCCCAAAGGTGTGCAAGCGGGCGGGTTACAACTTTGAAAAAAAAAACAAGTCTTCGTTATGACAGCACACTTGGTCACTAGACAATTGATTGCACTCTTGTACACTATGAACAAAAAATAATTAGCATAAAGGTTCGTTCCAGTCCGGTATTCTTGAATCTTAAAGTCATGATCAGACCTAGACAGATAATGTGGTGGTTTAAGGTAAGTGTCTTTATTGATGCCAGTCTTTTTATGGTATGTCTGAAATAACAATTTAAAGCGCAATTTTCTTCTGCGAGAGGAGAGCACTTCCCATCCCAGCTCGTTTTTGATTTCAGTACAGCTGTCACCTCCCTTATACCGACTGAGAACGAACCTCGCCGCTCTGTTCTGTATTTTCTCGATCAGATCTATGAAGGACTTTTGGCGTGGATCCCACACACAACATGCATATTCCAAAATCGGGCGGACAAATGAAGTATACGCAGTACTTTTTGGGACAGCAGGGGAGGATCTCAGATTTCGTTGAATGAAATATAGGGCTCTGGCAGCTTTTGCAACTACAGCGTGCACATGCGCATTCCATGAACAGTCGCTCCTAAGTGTTACAACCAAGTATTTATACATTGATTGATGATAAATGACGTCACCATTCAAAAAAAAATTGCCCGCAGCTTCCCTCGGGGGAACACTGAGGAGGATGCGGACCATATAATTGGTTAACGGGGTGTTAAAGTGCGACTTACTTGGGTCGATGGCTAAATTGGTTAACGTGGTTGTGAAATGGGGTGTTAAATTGCGACTTACTTGGGTCGATGGCTAAATTGGTTAACGTGGTTGTAGGAGGGGGTGTTAAATGAGTGAACACGTACACACGTATGCGAAAGGGCGGCGCTGGTCGAAGGGACGTCGATCATTGTGTTTGTGGATTCGTTGGAATTCATTTCACCGCAACCTTGGACGTCGACGCGCCGTACAAACCAACCGACGAGCGGCAACTGAGCGAGCGAGCGCCGACCTTGAGTATATATACAGCACGACGGCGCATGCACTGTCAGCTGTTGAATGTTCTCGAAGCGCGACGCCACATGCGCGTCCACTGGAGAATCAGGAGAATTGTAGATGTCGAACGCGGTGTGTAGAGGAGGAAGGGTGCACAGATGGTGGAGGAGTGAAGCGCGCGCGGTGTGTAGAGGAGGAAGGGATGCACAGATGGTGGAAGAGTGGGCGACGGCGCGACGGCGCATGCGCGCGCGTCAGCTGTCGAATGTTCGAGAAGCGGTGCGGACGGCGCACTACAAGGCGCGAGTATAAGATGCTCCGCATCTAAAAGTAACGTGCTTCATCCTTTTTCTTTTTTTAGTAAAAGACACGTGCACACATGTTTTCACAATAAATTGCACTTTCCATTTATGACACCATTGCACAATTCGGGTAAGGTCAGCCTGCAATTCAATGCGATCCTGTTTTTTTTATTTTTTATTACACAACTGAGCCGTCAGCGAATAAACGTACTCGAGAAGTAATGCCATCAGGAATATCATTATAGTAATATAAAAACAGTAGGGGCCCTAAAACGGACCCCTGAGGGACACCCGATGTTACTTCCACCGTAGAAGAAGTAGTACCATTGAGAATGACACATTGTCGACGCTGTGATAGATAACAGGCTATCCAATTCAGTACTTTCTTTTCAATATTTGCCCTATCGAGTTTGCGAAGAAGCAAGCGATGGCACACGGCGTCAAACGACTTTCTAAAATCTAAGAAAACACAGTCTGCTTGACAGTTGTCATGAACCTCGGACACTAAATCATGGTAGAACTCAGTCAGCTGTGTTGTGCAAGACAGGCCCCTGCGGAAACCATGTCGATCATCAACTAATAATTTGTGTTGAACTAAGTGTTTTATCATGTCTTTATAGAAAATGTGCTCTAGTATTTTGGAGGGAATAGATGTTAATGGAATAGGTCTATAATTATTGGCCTGTTTTTTGGAACCACGATTGTGAATGGGAACCACGAAAGCCATTTTCCAGTCCTCAGGCAGAATTCCAGTAGAGAGAGATTTTTCGTATATTAGGTAAAGGTGAGATGCCATTGGCCAGGCACAGCACTTCAACACGCGTGGGGAACACCATCTGGACCAGGGTCCTTGGTTTCGTCTATATCTTCTAAAAGGGATTCGATACCACTCACACAGAGCTCATCCGGTGGCATTAATGGCTGAGTTCCCAGAGGTGGCTCTGCCAGCGTAGAAATTTTCGCAAAATCCGTTTGAGGTAAAAATACGAAGTGAAAGAAATCTTTAGGACACGACGCTTTATCAATATCGCTGGACAAGATCTGATCATCATAGAAAATTTCGTTTACTCCAGCTAAATCAGCTCCACAGTTTCTTACGTATCTCCAAAAAAGCTTTGGGTTCATTTTTATACTTTCGTTTAGTCGACTGAAGTATTGATGCTTTGGGCTACGAACTTTAGATTTATATTCATCAGTTATCTCGACTAACTTGGTGTACTGATAACTACTATGGGGTCTTTTAGATGCCTTGTATACTCGTCGTCTTTTCCTTATTAATCTAAAAATCGCTGGTGTCACCCATGGCTTCTTGTACTTTTTGAGTTTAACCTCGTTTGTACTTGGCACATACGTTTCCGTTAGTTCTATGACTTTCACTTTAAATAGAGACCACAGTTGTAAAACATCGGTGCTCTCGCAATGACAGTCGAAAACAGGTAAATGAGCAAATAATTCCCGAGAAATAGCAGAGTAATCACCCTTATCATAAAAATATGCCATCCCCAATAGGCGGGGCTTGAGTCTCTTGATCTCATGTTTAATAGTTGCTACAACAGCGAGATGGTCACTGATAGCGGGTGTACACGTGACAGAGTCTACAATAATTGGCGAATCACAAAAAAGCAAATCTAAAATGTAATTAGTTTTTGTGGCCACAGTGGCGTATTGAGTAAGACCGAACGTATCAACGATGTTTTTTATGCTGATGTTTTCGCGACACCAGTCAAGGCGCTACATAATCCAATATACCACGTCAAATCCAGTAGATAGAAATCACCGGCAAATAAAAACTGATCTGATGTTCTGTAAATTATGTCGTACAGTAGCTGCAACGCATCCGGGTCAGAATTCGGTGGTCGATAAAACATTCCGGCGATATATTTCATATAATCAGCAAGTGTCACCATGCACCAGACCAAATCTATGTCATTGTGCATAATATCAAGTTCAGACGACCGTAAGGAAGAGTGAACTAACGAAAATACCTTTCCGCCTGTTCTTGCCCTATCATTTCAGTAAACGTTAAAGTGTCCAGGAAACACCTCACTATCAATTATTGACGGTATCAGCCATGATTCTGTCCCTAACACTATTTCTGCCTTCGTCGATTCAATTAAGCCCGCGAATTCATCTATTTTATTCACAATACTTCGGCCTTATGATATCAGACCTTATCAGACCTTATGATATCAGGCCTTATGATATCAGACCTTATCAATAATCAGACCTTATGAATTTCTTGATGTTTTTAAGGACATCCATTTTTTCCTTGTCGGAGGAAAAATTAACAACAATTGGCCGGTTGAACTTTTTGTTGAGTCGACCGATACGGTGTGCTCTTTGTACTGACGTCCGTTCTATTGCTAGACGAGTTAGACAGATGTCCTTCATTAGTTCCTCAGACTGCTGCCACGTCTCTCCCTTGTCATCTTTAATGCCATAAAAGACCAGGTTGGCCCTTTGGCTTCTATTTTCAAGGTCGACGTCGTTTGTTTGAAGTTCCTGAACTTTCTTTTTGAGCTGTTTGACCACGTTTTCATGCTGTTCTACTGTCTAGTTAAGAACTTAAATCTGTCCTTCAGCTTTGCCCAATTTATGGTTCATATCAGAGAGCATAGATTCATGTTTTGCTCGTTCTTCCTGGATAGTATCCAGGTTCTTCATGATGTTGTTCTCACCTGCCTGCAAACTCTTGAGCAATTCTCGTTCAGTTTCACTACGGGGGCCAGGATTTATCTCTACATCACCGGAAAGCAACAGTAATAGAATCAAATACAGTACCCGGTTAGCAAACAAACGAAATCTTCTAAGGCGAGCACGTTCTTTCACTCGTTTGCTACTACTACAAGCAGAGCATGTCGTCGTCATTGTGCGTTTTACTTAACCGAGTTCAAATGACGACCTTTTACTGTAATATTATGTGGTCTATCTAAAATACCTGACGCACGACAAGGAATTTTTAAAGGTATGTTAATTTTTAACAGAACAATGACTGAGGGCACTCATATGGTATAGTCAAAGTTGACCCGTGTTTGTACATGTTGATTATTCGAATGTCTACTAACAGGTTTTCCCTTGATATTTCTGTGAAATATGTATTCAAAAGGACTAGTTTTGTATGATACACATCTTAAGAGTGAGGAAGACAGTTTGGAAGTAGTGAAGAATAAAAATGTGAATCCAGCTTTTGTCGTCGTCTGTCGTTCGAGCAGTGTCTTTGATGGTTATTCGCAACTCAAATGAACATGAGAGGGTGCTGTGGAGTTGCAGCATGGCGGATTCACGGAGGTCACCACGTGTGCTGTTGCTAACACAAATGTTGAGTTTTCTGCAGTGTGATTGCAGTTCGCGCTGTTTTGTCGAAGAGAAGCGCGTTGTTGACGCTGAACATCTTCTTTTAGTCGGCACCAGTGGTCCTGCAAGCGCGAGCGGCGTTCTTGAAGTGGTCAGGTTGTGTGTGTAATGCACACGCGCACCGCATCTTAGTGAAATTCGTTGACATATTTTTGACGCTGCAGTGACATGTAGTCATGGGATACAATAATCATTTATAGGTTCGAGGTAACAAGTTAACACTGGTGCCTCATCTGGAAAGAAGAAGTCTGCTTGGCCATTCGTTTTTTCTCCAGGATTGGCATCATCCTATTGTGCTGCTACCGTATAACACTGGAGATTGGACTGTTCAGACCTCAGTTCGCAGCTCCCTATACTGCATCAGGGGCGCATGAATTGCTGGAGTCGCTAATACAACATTGGCACAAAGAAACCTACTTATTCATCTGTCAATGCAAAGCATAAAAACTTGGAAGGTCATTCAAAAATTAAGGGCCATTTGGTTTCAGGGAAGTAAATACTCATTGGCAAAAATTTTTATTGGTGGGCTTAGTCTTGAAAAAACCTACTTCACATTTCTACGGAAACACTGCGAAATTCTTGGTGCTTCTCGTAGCGTCACAGAAGTTTCTTTATTCAATCTGAATGAAACATCCCTGCGTGGTAATTGAACCTGCTGTGAATGGTGATCTTGAATTTCTCACTGTCTTCAAATCGTACACTGAGCCACTGTTTCAACTAAAAGAAGAAGAAATAATCACACGGTGGTGGCACAGGATAGTAGGGCGAGCAATTAGTGTTCCCGGCCAAAATAGTTGATCTTCACATTGGTGTTTTTCAGGTGTATGGATGCATGTTGTCATGTAGGAGGCCAAATCCGGATGAAAATTTGCGATGCCATCAATATTTATCGTACTTATTAGCATGGTGAGTGTTGTACAGTATATGTCAGCTGTAATTGTGGCCCACGTTTTATGAAAGTAAACACCTAAAATTTTCTTTTTGATTTATTATCTGTAGCCATCATTTTCTAACTGGAGTAAGCTAATTGCTTGAATTTTTTTCTGTTTTTGTCAAAAGGAGTGGTCACACCACTGTGTTGTTTCTGCGATTGCGGACACTGTGAAGCGTCGTCACCTGTGCAGCAGTGTGCGAAAACAAATGATCCCTGTTTTATTGGTAGAAGTCCAAGAACGCTCATCCACTTGATGTCCTTTAGTGTTTGAGTTGGTCGGTAAGCATTTTCGGAACATAGCTTTGTGATATCTGGGCATATCGACTACAATTGAGCGAATAATAACGAGGCCAACAAGGGGAACTTCGTCTTACAAACTACTAACTGTTAGTCTTCAATATATTGCAATCTCTTGTGAATTAAACGGTTTGTTTGGTCTGGATGCTTGGCGTGGTGCTCCAGTTTTTTGTGTATGCATTTGTGTATGCATTTCGGAAGTCTCAACACCTTGTTCTGACATTTGTTTGAATCCTCACAGTTGGTCCATGAACTGTTCCCAACTGCTCGTGAATTGAAAAAGCTAGTGATTCTTTTGCCTGCAAAAATGTAAATACAGTTTGCATATCCCAACGCGGGCGGAAGCAACAATATTCGTCAACATTGTTGTCTGCATTTCCCGTCAAGCAGATGATTACTGAACAAGAAGAATCACTTCAATACTTTCGCAGAGAAGTAGCAGATTGTGCATTGAACATAACTCTTCAGTCTGACGTGCAATTACTTAAAGATTAGGAAATGGCCCTTACTTTGTGAATAAACACCGTAGAAATTTTCATTATGCAGATTTGACTGCAATGATTATTCACTGCCTATTTTTCGAACATTTCTACCATGACTTCCAGTACTTCTCATTTGTATAGTGTTCCTCGTGTTCCACATGTCATGTGCAGTGCCTTGCGAGTGCTAACATCATCATCATCACCATCAGCCTGACTACATCCTCTGCAGGACAAAGGCCTCTCCCATGTTCTGCCAGTTAACCCGGTCATGTGCTTGCTGCTGCCAATTTATACCCGCAAACTTCTTAATCTCATCTGTCCACCTGACCTTCTGTCTCCTCCTAACTCGCTTGCCTTCCCTGGGAATCTAGTTAATTAACCTTAATGACCAGTGGTTATCCTGTCTACGCGCTACATGCCCGGCCCATGTCCATTTTATCTTCTTGATTTTAATTATGATATACTTGACCCCCGTTTTTTCCTAATCCACTCTTCTCTCTTCTTGTCTCTCAAGGTTACACCTACCACTTTTCTTTCAATTGATCGCTGCGTCGTCCTCAATTTAGGCTGAAACCTCTTTGTAAGTCTCCAGGTTTCTGCTCTGTAGCTAAGTACCGGCAAGATACAGCTGTTATATACTTTCCTCTCGAGGGATAGCGGTAATCTACCTGTCATAATGTGTGAGTGCTTGCCAAATGTTTTCTCGCTTCCATCTCGCGGTTCAGCTCCGCGGTTATTACGAGCCCTAAGTAGACATAGTCTTTTACAATTTGAAGAGCACTATTACCTATCTCGAAGCGCTGCTCTTTTCCGAGGTGTTGTTGTACATTACTTTCGTTTTCTGCAGACTAATTTTGAGACCCACCTTTCTGCTTTCCTTGTCTAACATCGTAATCATCAGTTGCAATTCGTCCCCTGAGTTACTCAGCAACGCAATATCATCGTCGAAGCGAAGTTCACTAAGGTACTCTCTATTAACTCTTATCCCTAACTATTCCCATTCTAGGCTTGTGAAAACCTCCTGTAAGTACGCGGTAAACAGCATTGGGGAGATTCTGTCCCTCTGCCTTACACCCTTCTTGATTGGTATTCTGTTGATTTCTTTATGAAGCACTATGGTAGCAGTTGATCCCCTGTAGATTTCTTCCAGGATGTTTATATATACGTCATCGACGCCCTGATTCCGCAGTCTGCAAGACGGGTGATATTTCTACTGAATCAAACGCCTTCTCGTAATTTATGAAGGCTATGTATAGTGGTTGGTTATATTAATATTATAATATTAAAATATATTACATTATTATACTATTATTATACAACAGGTAAAATAGAACAGACAGAGCTTTCAATGTTGATTAACAGGCGTAAGGTATGCATGTAAGAAGGTATATAATGGAGAGAATTGAACACGCTCTGAAAACTGAGGAAGCGTCAAAGCAGTGAAGAGGAAACTTGAGATACGCGAAAATCGGGTGTATGCACTAAGGGACGAAGAAGGCAAAACAATTGATTGATTGTTATGTGGGGTTTAACGTCCCAAAACCACTATATGATTATGAGAGACCCCGTAGTGGAGGGCTCCGGAAATTTAGACCACGTGGGGTTCTTTAACGTGCACCCAAATCTGAGCACACGGGCCTACAACATTTCCGCCTGCATCGGGAATGCAGCCGCCGCAGCCGGGATTTGAACCCGCGCCCTGCGGGTCAGCAGCCGAGTACCTTAGCCACTAGACCACCGCCGCGAGGCGAAGAAGGAAAAATAGCTACCAATATAGATAGGATAGTAAAATAGCGGAGGAGTTTTACAGAGATCTGCCTTACAGTAGCTGGGACAACCACCGTAATACTATAAGAACTAGCAGTGACCCAGATGACGCCCCACCAGTAATAATAGAAGAAGTCAGAAAAGCTTTGGAGAGCATGCAAAGAGGCAAAGCTGCTGGTGAGGATCAGGTAACATCAGATCTGCTGAAAGATGGTGGACAGATTGTGTTAGAAAAACTAGCCACCCTGTTTACGAGGTGTCTCGTGACGGGAAGAGTACCAGAGTCTTGGAAGAATGCTAAGATCATCTTAATACATAAGAAAGGAAATGACAAGGACTTGAACAATTACAGGCTGATCAGATTGCTCTCTGTAGTGTACAAGCTATTTACAAAGGTTATTGCTAACAGAGTAATGAAAACAATATAATTCAATCAACCAAATAAACAAGCAGAATTTCGAACAGGCTACTGAACAATCGACCACATTCATACTATCATACAGGTTATGAAGTGCTATCCGCAGGTGTATTATTTCTTTTTTAACAATTGAGTGCTTTTGGGAGCACCAACAGGCATCATATATTTATTGTGAAGCTGATCTACAGTAGGCGAGCAAGGACTAGGGTAGCTAATTCACTTAACTTGTGATCCGTGACAAGTTTCACAAGAATGTTGACTTGCTGAAATGTTTGACTCAGGCTTCTATTGTTCGCCAACTGTTACTCAACTAAAGTGCCTGACACTACAACCCTTTTAGCTCTTTTGAAACGTAAACCAAGTTTGCTTTTCAAAATAATCCTGTAAATGGTGTTTGGCCTGGATGCACTTGCTTACCGTAACTGGAAGTTGATCTAGTTAGTCGTAAAAAGATCGGACGCGCAAGTAAGGACAAAGAATTTCAACACGTTGTCGAGAACAATGTTATATGTAGGGATACCTAGCACAACAACCTGGGGTCATTTCTTTTTATGAAACGCGCTATGCTTCTCGCTAATCGCTAATGCAATGATTAATATTATATTACAGCTCAGGCCAATCGTACTGACACTGCACTTTTTGAGAGCATGTCTGGTGAGAAAGACAATTAGCAGCACAGTACCAAGAATTGTGCAAGGGGTGTCCAGTGTAAATAGCGTGGTCTTACTGAACGAGCCAAGAGAAAAAGTTGCACATTTACAGCGGGTAATTTTAATAAACAGATGGCTCTCACAGTTTTTTGATGAATTCTTCAACTCTGATTGATTAATTATTGATTGATATGTGGGTTTAAGGTCCCGAAACCACTATTTAGCTTTGAGAGACGCCGTAGTTGAGGGCTCCGGAAATTTCGACCATCTTGGGTTCTTTACCGTGTAACCAAATCTGAGCATATGGGCCTACAACATTTCCACCTTTATCAGAAATGCAGCCGCTGCAGCCGGGATTTGAACCCACAACCTGCGGGTCAGTAGCTGAGTGCCTTGACCGCTAGACCACCGTAGCGGGGCAATTGTTCAACTCGATGAGAGACAGTGTTTCTTGCTTACATGTAAACTGCTGCGTTCACGATTGTCAATAAACAATGTAAGCTTACTTGCTTGGCGTGTTTCTTTCCAGTTGAGGCGTCTCGGTCACCTAGCGGCAAAGCAGAAATATTTATAGTGTGAAGAGGTTTATTAGTCGTTAACGACAACGGCAAGACGGTGTGAAGAACCGTCCAGCAGAGACCGGCACAGCAGAGAACCGAAGCGCGAGCCGAGAAAGCCGGGCGTTGGCAATGCTGCTCGCTGCAGGCATATCTTCTTTTGCACAATCCCCCCCGCTGAAAAAGGAGCCGTCCTGGCAACCTAAAAAGTTTTAAGCAGAGGCTCGTGGTACAATTTCAGTCGAGAAACATGGACGATGTCACGTTCACGCCGGCGCATGTCGTCCGATTGGGAAACTGGCTCAATTAGGAAATTAACCGGAGAGGTTTTCTCTGAAACGGTTTGAGGCACCTTGTACCGGGGGACAAGTTTCGAAGAGATTCTCGGAGTTTGGTATGGGATGGTGAGCCACACAAGAGATATTGGGGCAAAGCTTGGATCTGAAAGGGCGGTGATATCTTTCTGGCGTTGCTGCTCTTCCGAGGTGAACATACGGGCGAGCTGGCGGCACTTTTCGGCTTGTCGAGCAGCATCGAAAATAGGTGGACACTCGGAAGCCCCTGGACGGTAGGGAAGTATGGTATCAATTGTATGAGAAGGCTCGCGTTCAAAAAGAAGAAAGAAAGGTGAGAATCCCGTGGTGGTTTGTATTGCGCTGTTAAATGCGAAGGTGACGTATGGGAGAACACGGTCCCAGTTGCTCTAATCAGATGCCACGTTCATTGAAAGCATATCACCCTGCAGCGTGCGGTTAAACCGTTCAGTTAGCCCGTTAGTCTGCGGGTGGTATGCTGTCGTTCTCCGATGAATGACGTGGCATTCCGAAAGCAGACTTTCGACGACCGCGGAGAGGAAAGCGGGGCCTCTGTCACTAAGGAGCTCTTGAGGTGCACCAAGTCGAAGGACAAAGCGTTGTAAAATCAAGGAGGCGACATCCTGAGCTGTAGTGCTCGGCAAAGCGGCTGTTTCGGCGTAGCGTGTCAGGTGATCAACCACCACTATAATCCACTGATTACCATCTGGTGTCACTGGAAGGGGACCGTAGAGGTCAACGCCGAGACAATCAAATGGTTTGGCAGGACATGGAAGTGGCTGCAATGCGCCAGTCGCACGTGGCTGTGTTGATTTGCGTCGCTAAAAGTCAGGACAGCACTGCATGAATTTGCGTACAAAATTTGACATGCCGCGCCAGTAATAGTGATGGCGAAGGCGTTCATATGTTTTGAACACCCCGGCGTAGCCGCATTGTGAATCGTTGTGAAGAGAGGCACATACCTGCGATCGTAAAGTGCGTGGAATGACCAGTAGCCACCGGCGGCCTTTGGGAGCGTAGTTGCGTCGATGAAGAAGTTGATCGCGGATGACGAAATGGAAAGCTTGACGTCGGAGGGATCGAGATACGGGAAGATTGAGTGTGCCAGATAGATACTCGATAAGAGATGCGATCCACGGGTCACGACGTTGTTCAGTTGCAATCGAGTCGAGATTTAGCGATGACAAGGTCTGGAGGCAAGTGTTTCCGCACGTCGGATCTGGTGGTAAAGGTGAGTGGGACAGGGAATCAGCGTCAGGGTGTTTGTGTCCGCGGTGGTAAACGACGCGATTGTCGTACTCCTGGATGCGGAGTGCCCATCGTGCAAGGTGGCCAGAAGGGTCTTTCAACGTGGAGAGCCAGCAAAGCGCGTGGTGCACACTAAACCAAATCTGACCCTTAAGGGTGTAAATGAGCTTGTCGCCAGACGAACACCCTTTGCTCCCTATTGGGTGTTCAAAAAAGGGTGCTGAGAAAGGGTGCAGAGCTCAGCACCCTTAAGAAAAGGGTGCAGAGCAAAAATTTTGAAGGGTGTAATGAGTGCACCCTTTAAAAAAAGGTGCTGTGATGTCATAACACCCTTTCAAATGGGTGCTGGAAGGGTGCTCCACATCGACGTACCAGTGGGCCAAATCTAGGATTGATGCTGGAGATGGCTAAAAATGGAGATTGCTGTATACTCTGTAGACCATGCTGAGTGACAGCCCACATACGGTTTGTTAGTACTTGAACACATGTACTAAGTCGTTCATTCCACCCTGAGCACGTGCACCATGCACGCGGCCGGCCCTCCACAGAGTGCCTTCCACAGGCGCTTATGAAACTAGCACTGAAACACAGTGACAGCTCTAGGTGGGGCTTTTGCATCATCGTCTTTTAAAACACAGTGTCTCTACAGTGAAGCTACTGGTAAGTTGGCTCCAGTGTTTTGCTTTCTCTATGTGTAGGCAAATAGAGAATCCGGCACTGTTCCTCGGGTTTTCGTTTTTGGCTGCTCTGGATATAACAGGCTGCACTTCTGAAGAACAGTGTCGAATTTTAGATAAGCTTGTACTGTTGCAAGAGCAAAGTTAGCTTCACCACAAAGGAAGTGTGATTTGGCGAAGCCGCCGTTCTCCAGCAGTCAACAAAGTGGAGGCCAACTTACAGCTGTCTGTACGTTTGTGTACTAGTTACCAAAGTGCCCACGAGAAGCGCTCGGCAGAGTGCCGGATGCATGGTGCAATGTTCAAGGTGGAAGTAGACAATATGTGTGTTTCCCAGAGTGCGTATATGGCCTGTGATACTTATTTTTGGTCCAGAATGAATGTAATCTATTCAAGGCCCCTTGCTGCACACATGCATGCACAATTTATGGATGCTTGGTCACCATACAGACATGCATGCCTGCAAATTAAAAATTCACAAGTTTCGAATACTGGTGATTATTTCAAATGCCATATACTCACTTTGAAAGACACACAGATGATATGCACTAAATACAGATTGCGCTCTTTTAAATTATGTGTAGCAGAGGTGAGCTTTTATGCATGTGAGAATGCAAGATATTAGGCCCCAACAAAAATTTACGACAAATAAATTAACATGATGCAAATAGTCACTATTTTATTGTACATAGCATACAACCGAAAAATATTGACAATAGTAAACATGAGCTATGACCTTCCGCATCGATTGTAATGGTGAGATCTTTGTGAGTGAGGATCAATCTTCTGTTTTTCAAATCTTTTTTTTTTACGAGTAGACAGCTTTTTTGTGACGAGACTTCTTTTTTAACTTTTAACATTCTGACTTCCCTCCTTGCATAGTAGGTAACAAATAAATTATTTAGAACAAAAATATAGGTTAGAGGCACCAGCAGTCCAAAGGCGCTTATTGAGGGTGTTGCCAGTGCCCACAAAATTGAAAAAGAAAATAGATAGGAAAGTAGGTGTGTGGTAAAACATGTGGGCTTATATAACATGCTTTGATCATCATGCTAAAAGCCTTGACTGCAAACTTGCTCAAGGCTTATTTACAGCTCTCCCTTTATATATGTGTGTGTGTTTCTAAACTTGTGCGTTACAAAATCACAAATATTGGCAAAGTAATGCAAGTGGTGTTGGACTAATATAATGTGATCATTCAAACACTTGCACAATCCATCTTCAGCTGCCCAGGCGACTTTGGTTCCTTTTACAAATGTGTGGTCAGGGCGCTCCTTCTCTACAGCACATCCGCACCCGGAAGCCTAAAATAAAGACAGAAGTAATCACTAAGAGTTTCACAAGACAGACTGTCCAAGATACAATATGCTTTGTCATGCTGGAGTGTTCTTAGTTCTATGTGAGTAGAAGTCAGCATCAAAATCCACTTTGTTTTCAACGGAAAACATGCTTGTTGGAGGTCCCCCAGGCAAAAAACTGTGTGAACAACTTGACAGTACCTGGGGGCCTACAGAGGGTAGCATGTACAACAGATTTCACATACAAAAACAAACAGCATAGTAGAAATGAAATATATACACAAGAAACATCTGAGCAATGATTCAGCATGATGCACACGTGAAACATGAGTTAGGTTTGAGTAAAAAGCTATTCATCAAGTAATTGCGCACATCCGATTTGAACAAACCGAATAAGGCACTGAAGTTAATCAGGGTTTTTAAAGAATTGTAAAGTGCCAATAAGCAATATTCTATTCTAGCTCTACAATAGTGTGTCATGTATGTAGTACTAGTATTTGCCTGTTAGGTATGCTGTAATCATGAACATATTCAATTTTCCTAATACCTAAAGCTTAGTATGTTGCAGTCCAGCTGTTCATGTTCAATAAATAATTGTTTATGGTAGCATTTAGGTTACAAAATTGATGCTAAAAATTTTGCAGACCTCACATACTTTGGGAATCGATGTTATGCAAAACACGCATAACATGTATTTTAATTTTTTTGTTGAGCGATATTATGAAGTGGAGCTCAATATAAGTACAAATTCTCGCACACACATATGTTGAACAGCCGCATATGTTTCATTTGTTATGGGGAGATGTCACACCTTTGACAACATTAGCAGTTATTTGCTGTTTCGTAACGATGCCAACAGAAACATGGATATTAGCCACACTAGAAGTGGTAGGCTGGTATGAAGCACTGGTGTTTGCACTGGCACTCGCGACGATGGTAGCCCTCAACATTGCTACACAAATACTTCACAGGATGGTGCCTGACTACAATTGACTTTGATTCGACCTCACGGCTGCATCATAGGAGTGCACCTGTAATAGTTATAAAATTTGATAGCCAGTACTGCAATGACAGTTGATGTTACACAAACATTTGAGACTATTTAGAAAGTATAACCGAGGCTGGGCATGGCTCAGTGGTAGAATACTTAATTACCAAGCAGAATACTAGGTTTCGATTCCTGCTAGGACACTTGACTTTATTCTTTGCATTCATTTGGTCAATGCTGCCTATGTCAGCTTTTTAACACGATAGCGTTGAAGAGCCTGTGTCGCAGAAAACCCGCCGCCGGCGTCTGCCCCGTTGATTGTGAGCGAAAAATCGTCTGTGCATCTGTGACCGAAAAATCAAGTTACCTAGTTTCCAGAAACTCAAACTTCCTACTTATGACCTAATGGAGGCGTGCTAATTGCTGCAAAACAAAACCCCCAAGTCGTACTACTAGAAACTCAACACAGGGCTTAACACACGGAAGTCTATTGACATCGGCCAAAAATTAACGTTAGATGTACAGCGCTATTCCTTTTTCTCATTTCATGAACTACACAATGCCATGATAATTGTACCCTGGTATTTTTGGTGGGCTGTATCGCACAAAAAAATACAAGGATTATGTCAAAATAATGGCATCAAATTTTACCGAAATGTCATCGAAATAGAGACACAAGCTACTAGTCTTATTTATAATGCTAAGAGCATTTAAGGTAAAGGCATTGAAGATAGCTGGTGGCCTTTTTCACTATCTAGGTATCGAAATTCTGCCATGTCAGTCATAGTTTACTGACATTGCAAGCTCAAGAAAAGTGTGGCTCTGAAGGCATCAACACGGCGTTTCGCCAGATCTTCTAAGAAGGCAGTCTTTAAAATTGCTAATGTTTCCAATTTTTTTCGCTATAAATTTCGTGCTTTGCATCCAATTGAACCTCCATCCTACTTGTTTTTTTTTGCATTCGTGCTCTCACTAATTGCTTACCTTGTCTTGTCAAGTGTTCATTGACATAAATAGGACTACTTGATCTAAAAGGAAAGGCCACTGTAGACAGACGTAAGTTTTTTGTCTTATCCAGAACATTTCATTTGTAACATCGTTCATAATGCACTACTATTTCTTTTTCAAACTAGGCTTGTTTGTTCCTACTCTGTCTGCAGTGTCAATATCATCACGAGTAATGGTTTTTCCATGATCGCCCAAAAATTTCGGACAGCATCAAAAGAAAACCTTTATCTGAGACGCTTTTGATGTCGGATAGTTCAACCTTGAATACAGTGTAATTTCTTCAATTTTCATCTGAAGTTGCTTATTTTCACCCGGAAGTTTTTTGTGCCTGTTTCAAAGTGCGACAGGCTCTTCATGCAAAGCCTTTATTTCTAAAGAGAGCGCCTTGACATTGTCACCACCTTCGTTCCACACTTCTTGAAGGACCAAAGTTCAGTATGAATTTTGTGCTTGAAATCCTCTGTTTACCATGACAAAGAATTCACAGGAAACATTAGTACTCTTGCTTGGCAGGAGTGCATGCAGTAATACTAACACAATTAAAGCAAGAATTAATTGTCTCACCTGTGCAAAAATGATTTTGGCAAGCACTGTGAAGACCACACACACTGCTGCCAAACTGAGGAGAATATGGAGAGCACTTCATATAAGTAGGCAGCGTCCAGTAGCTTGGTGAGGCACAGCGCATAAGCAGGGTGAACAGAGCTGATGCTTGAAACAATGGTTCAGAGTTCGCTGGTGGTTGGGCTCCTTGACCTTGTCAGGAAATTTCCTTGAGCAGCCTCACTCAAATGAAATGACAGACCGTGCCGAAGAATTTCTGCACCAGTGCAAAAAAATTATTTTAGTGAGGTTTGTCTAGACTGCATGCGCTGCTTGCCAAATTGCAGTGAATGGCTAGAAACGCATGGCCAACATATATATAGTAGCACGCAACTGAGAAATACAAAAAGGGCATGCTGCAGTATAAATACAACGAAAAACATGCTGCTGCAGAGCTTTTCATGTCGATGTCATATGTGTGAATTTTCATTCACCTTTATAGCTCACTCATGCACGAAGATGAAGTTAGAACTCTTAGATAAAGACACCCCCTTTTAGCTGTATCGACTGCGCGTAATTAAGAGATAATAAGCATGCATGAGTAATGCTGTTGCCTGCAATCAATAAATTCTGTTCTTGAAGCTGACCAAATATATGCACGAGTGCATCCATAGAGGCACATTTGCATTTCTGTAGTTATGATACCCATGTGATGTGTTTCTTAAGTAAATGCCATGCAATATGCACAATATGAATATTTTATTCCGTAAAATTGCAATACCACTGCATATACATGTCAGTATGCGCATATGCATCCACTGCAGATAAAGCATAAAATTAAAGCAATACTGACACATGAATTTTTTACCAAGGTAGTGGAGGGCTCCAGAAATTTCGACCACCTGGGGTTCTTTAATGTGCACACAAATCTGAGAACACAGGCCTACAGCATTTTCACCTTTATCGAAAAAGCAGCCAGCAAGGCCGGAATATCATCCTGCGACTTTCGGGTTAGAAACCGAGTACCTTAGCGACTAGACCACTGCGACAGGACTTCAATCTCCCTGTTCCGCCGTGTAGGGTGATAGACCGTCTTTGCTGGTCTGGCTAACATCCCTGCCTTTCCTTCTCTACCATTTATTCTCATGAGTTCAACGAATGAAGCTTCCTTCAAACGGCTAACATTCGGACGTTTATAATTTGCCTGATATTGAGTTCACTAAATGAATAATGTGTGCTGCTTCATAGTGATCATTGATCTAAATTGTTCTGGTTGGCTAAAGAGGCACTACTCCTCACTTCTAATCAAACAACCCAAGCTGTCTAATGACCATAGGGGAGGAAAAGTGGAAACGCTAAGACAAAACATCAATCTTGAACCCCATGCCATCACAATGAAGCAGGCAAGCTTCTGCAATATTGACCGGCAACCAGGATCTCAGACACTGCAGATAGCTACATAACGTAATGGTTTCCCAACATGATGTAAAGGCAGCAGAATCACATATTGCCTAACCTGCTTCACTATGATAACGATGAGGCCATAACGTTATTGGCCTCTGTATGCTAATAACAATTTACCTTGCATATCATGTGACATTAACATTCAATATGACGTCATGAATCTTGCATCCCACCATGTGGTCTAAGTACCAACAAGGCGGTTTTAGTGACGTCGGTGCAAGGCAATAAACAACAATCTTTTGGTGAACATTATTTTTGATATTATTCAATTGGTCTGATGCATACATCTTCACAAAATGGCAGTTTAGATTTGTTCATTCTTAGATAAATACACTGTCTAAGTTTGCATGTCAGCAGCAACATATGCACGCCTTTGGCACGCATACTGTGATGTATAACCTTATTGTGTTTTGAGCAATAAATTAGGCATTCATACACTGCACATATCACAGGTCACTTGTAAATCTGCAGCGAGGTCATAAAGAATTTATGATATCAGATAAAGCGATACACTTAAATTCGAAAGTGCCATTGGAAGTTTCGGTAGAACTTAGTTTTAGAATGTTTGTAGACGTATAGGTATTCGGCAAAGTTTTAACTCCAAAGCGGCTGCAGCGCCCACAATTCTTTTACAGACCAGAAAAATGCAATGATATGTGAACAGGGGGGAACAAGCAGTACCACCAAAATTGCACTCGAACGAGTGAACTACTGCTCAACCTAGCACTTGCACAGCTAAGGTACGGCTATTCGGCCACTCATAGAGAAAATGTATTGACCCAGGCGTAATTGCACGCTTTGAGAACCGCACCTACAGCACGCTGTGTCAAGTTTACGCACACTTAATTAAGCTGAATATCATGGTAATTTAGTATTATACGTGCCCGGTAGATGCAAACACATTTGGTCACACAGGATAACACATCTACCTTATAGTAGTCACACACACTTAATGATCATGTAGCTGTTGAAAAGAGGACGCGTAACATATAAAACTTTCTTCATATACTTCTTTGGCACAGAAAACGAACAAGGCCGCATAAATACCAACGCGGACACCACGTTATTCTTCTCCATTCTTCTAAATTAAATACGTAAAGATCTAATTCAACGCGAATCACCGGAATACTCAAACGCACGCGACACACAGACGACGCTTACGGCTTCCATGCGCAGTCCCCGAACGGCTTCCGACGGCATTGCAAAAATATAGTGATTGATAGCGTGAAGAGCATCACCCGCCGAGTCACAGCATCACAGCGCACATTGCTTTAATCTCCTTCCCCACAGAACAAATTCACCCGCGCGTACCGTCCCTTAGCTTAGACTTGAGCCTAATGAAATCAGACACGCCGGCAGGCTCGCTACGTTAATAAAAACTCACTTATCGTCTACCAGCTATAAAAACATTAGTTCACAACGTTATTATACTATAGCGCTTTCGGTGTTAACCGCGGGAGGAGCCGAGGACGCGAGCGGAAGCACACTGGATACGGCACGCCGCGGCCTGGCCGGAGAAGCAAAAAACAAAGCGTCGGCAGCAGAAACATCCACCTACCTTTTCAGTTTGGCGAGCGCTCGACGGTACAAAGCAGCCGGTCCTCTTTTGAGTATAGTGCATCTTCGTAACAAGCAGCACCGACAGAACGCGAAAGACAGCGCAAGCACACTTTGAACAACATAAAAAATCGACTTTAAACGCTCGGCACACGGCCGTTGCGGCCTCCAGGAAGATACCGCCATTTCTGTCATGCTGACGCCACCGATCCGCAGTTGCGCACATAATTTTTTATATGATAAGTAAATACATCATTTCTGCTAAAACTTTAAGTAAAAATAGTGAAAATAGAAGATACGCTAGTGTGTATTGCATAGAATATTTTTTTTTCTTTGAAAATGACAAAATCACATAACGCGTATTTGCGCGAAATTTGAAATGTGAAAGAGCGCGCGAAATTTGAAACGTTTGCTTGCTTGCGTATTTCTTGTACCGATACCTTGTTAACATCTGTACATTGGTTGAGTGGTTAAGCTGGCTGTTAAAAACAGTGTTAAAGCGGTTGTATATTAGTACAAAGTACAGGCAGCAAGCAAAATTTGTCACAACAAAATAAGCGTATTAGTTGGCAAGCAATATTTTAGCTGTCTTTAGTGAATTTTCTTTAGGAAAGTGTTTTAGTCAAGGCTCATTTTAACTTGCTTTGAATAATATTTCTATGAACAAAATCAAGAAAACGTTTCTTCAATGTTATAATATTAAAACGTCAAAGTCCATAGCCCGCCATAAAAATCGGTAACACGTGTCAACTGATACATTGTAAGGTTAACAAATATTTGTACAACACAAAAACTATTTTATCTACCACGGTCTTGTTGGTTTGTATTTCTTTGCATTAAGAAATGTATGATTTATATATACTGTCATGGACGAAGCTTTGTTTTCAATGTTAGGCGCCAACAAGGCCGAGAGCTCTATATGTGTAAGTCACAATCCTGTTGTAGCTCTACAAGCTGCGTACTCCGCCATTGGCTAGTGAGCTTGTAGCGCATGGCTTGGTCAGCGCCGGCCGTGAGGCGACGAGAAAAAGGCAGCAAGAATGCAAGAACCAGTGCAGAACTTACGTTCAGCCGGGCACTATCGCTGTTCAGATATCCGTTGCTGCGGTGGGGCTATTAATGAGACCATGGTGTCTAATCAGTAGACGTCTAAAAGCTCTTGGTTATGCTCTATGACCACGTTACTCACAAAGCTTTGTCGGTGACTGTGCACCCTAATGGGTGCTCATCAGCACCCATTAGTTGTTGCACCCTTTTTGCACCCTAGTTTTCACCCTTTTGATGTGTTCACCCTTAAGGTTCCGCTTGTAGGGTGCTGAGACGCGAATAGGGTGCTCAAAGGGTGTGCTTAGGGTGTCGGCACCCTTTTGACACCCTTAAGGGTCAGAATCGGTTTACTGTGTGATCAGTTACTAGATCGAACGGGTGGCCGTATAAGTACGACCGGAACATTCCAAGTGCCCACACCAGAGCCAAACACTCTTTTTCTGTCACGCTGTAATTAGTTTTGGCTTTCGTCAGAGTGCGGCTAGCGTAGGCTACAACGTATTCTGAATAGCCGGACTTTCGTTGAGCGAGGACAGCACCTAGCCCGACGCCGTTGGGGTCGTTGTGCAGTTCAGTAGGAGCCGTCGGGTCGAAGTGGCTAAGAATAGGTGGGGAGGTGAGCAGATGGCGCAGAGTAGTGAAGGCAATGTGACATGCAGGAGACCAGGAGGAGAGGTTCACGTCACCGCAAAAAGCTTGATTAATGGTGACATGATAGATGCAAAATTGCAAACTAAGCGCCGAAAATACGAGCATAGGTCTACAAAACTGTGAAGACCTTTCATGGTCGTCGGCTTGGGAAATTCTGCGACTGCTCGAAGTTTTGCTTGTCAGGTAATACGCCGTGCTTAGATACGATATAGCCTAGATTGACGAGCTCGAGTGCAGCGGAGCGGCATTTTTTCAGGTTAAGCTACAGGCCAGCGTTGGTCAGACAAGTCAAAACATGCCTGACGCGAAGGAGGTGAGTAGGAAAGTCATGAGAGAAAACCACGGCATCGTCGAGGTAACAGAGGCACATATTCCACAAGGGGCCACGCAGCGCATTATTCATAAGACGTTCAATCGTGGCAAGCGCGTTACAAAGCCCAAAGGCCATGACGTTAAACTCGTATAGTCCATCTAGTCTAATAAATGCCGTTTTTTGGCGATCGGCTTCAGCCATTGGGACTTGCCAGTAGCCAGACCGCAAATCTAGCGACGAGAAGAATTCCGCTCCGTGAAGGGTGTTAATGGCGTCATCAACGCGCGGTAAAGGATAGACGTCCTTGCGGGTTATCTTATTCAAACGACGATAGTCTACACAAAATCAGATAGATCCGCCTTTCTTACGCACCAGGATGACAGGAGACGCCCAGGGTCTTTGAGATGGTCGAATGACGTGAGAGAAAACCACGGCGTCGTCGAGGTAACAGAGGCACATAATCCACTTGAGGCCACGTAGCGTATTATACATAAGACGTTCAACCGTGGCAGATGCGTTACAAAGCCCAAAGGGCATGACGTTAAACTCTTATAGTCCGTCTGGTGTAATAAATGCCGTTTTTTAGCGATTGGCTTCAGCCATTGGAACTTGCCAGTAGCCAGACCGCAGATCTAGCGACGAGGGGAATTCCGCTCCGTAAAGGGTGGTAACGGTGTCGTCAATGCGCTGTAAAGGATAGACGTTCTTGCGAGTTATCTTGTTCAAACGACGATAGTCAACGCAAAATCAGATAGATCAGTCTTTTTTATGCACCAGGACGACAGGGACGCCCAGGACTGTGAGATGGTCGAAAGACGTCTATACGAAGCATATCTTCGACTTGATAGTTGATGACGCGGCGCTCTTCAGTGGAGACATGGTATGATCTTCGACGCAGTGGTTGGTGTAGGCCGGTGTCAACATGATGTTTGACTTGTGACGTGCGGCCCAAGTGAGGTTGCGACACATCGAAAGAACTTCTAAACTCATGCAGAAGATTCAGCAGGTTGGCATGTTCGGCGGGAGTGAGAGCGTCGGTGATGGCGCTAGAAAACGTATCAATGGGCGACTCCCCGAGTGACGACAGTGCTTTTTGGTAGTCGCAGTAGTCATCCGGGACATCAACCAAAGACGAAAGGTCGAGATCCTTCACGCGGCCGAGACATTCCCCCGTAAGCAAAGTGACATGTGTGGAAAGCAGATTGCTTACTGAGATGTTGCTTCTTCCGGCGGCAAGTTCAATTTTTGCGAAAAGCAGTAGCAAAGCTCGACGACATTTGAAGATATCGGAAGGCATAAAAAGGACTGTAGCGTCAGTGAAGGCGTTGCATGAAACGGGAACAAATGCAAAATTTCCAGGTGGAATATTGGTATCTTCATGAACGAGCAACTTCGGCAGTTGATGAAGAGCGTCAAGGAATGGGACATCACACAAGGGTGAAAACTCCACTTCGGTGCGTGCGCAGTCGATGACGGCATTATGGTGGGATAGGAAGTCCCACGCGTCATGACGTCACGCGAACAGATAGCCAGAACAATAGACTTCACGATGTAAAGAATGCCTTCGATGGACACTCTTGCAGTGCAGGCTGCGAGAGGCGTTACTTGCTGTGCGCTTGCGATGTGAAGCGACAGTCCCGATTTGGCGTCGCGACTTTGCGTAATAAACGGCAGAGATTAGCGGCAATAAGAGAAACAGCGGCGCCGATGTCCACAAGAGCGAAAGTACAAAACCTTCCACAGTTACTGTGACCACGTTAGCAGGAGAGGAGCGAGGGCTTAGACAGTTCGAAAACGGCGCAATTCTTGCCTCGAGGCCAGGATTCTGGCCCACGAGGGGCTAGTTCGTTCAACGTCCACCACGTGCCGCATGAAGTTGAACCCTCCCCCTCGTTCCCTCTTTTCTCCTCCCACCACGGCGCTGACGAGTTCCCTACGGAAGTGGCCTCGCTCTTCAACCTGTTCTCGCCCACCCCTCATTGCGGGAACCAAAGAATAGCGACCCGCTGTCAGTGCATTCTTACTCACGCCGTTTAAGAGCCGGCCTGTGTAGAGTACGCGAACAGGTTCCGGACCAGCCATGAACAATTTTTCAGACTGAGGACTTCATTTTTTTCTTGCCTTGGTTGAATTCGAGTCCTCACAGTTTTGATATAGTCATAGATAATTTATATACGAAGAAGCTAGGACCAACTGCATTACATTCTTTAGTTTTTTTCTCGTCGTAGGTAATCTATTGTAATCATAATATCAGGTTCAATACCTAATTTGTGGCTAAGCCATATTACTTTCCGACCCAAACTTTCTGTAGGGCGGAACAAAGTTTTTAATCTTGTTTTTTTAGCTACTAGGCTATTGAAAAGCACGCAAAAAATTAAGAAAGATGTTAGTAGAACGATTTTCACAGGAGAAGCATGTCCAGTATATTGGACACTGGGAATAAATTGTTGAACAAATAGGTACACATATTCTGCTATTCTCTTAGATAGAGCGCTGCTTTTGGCCCTGTTAGGTTATTAGTCTTATATAACACAAGCGGGGTTTGTTTTGTCCCGAGAAAAAGTTGATCCTCTTCACTGATCCTCTTCATGCTTCATGCTGTTGATATATTCCCAGCATGCCCCAGTTTTATTTTTATGACTGGGCTTGAAGAGTGTCACGTCAAGCCACCTCTTGTTTTCTTTTTTTTTCCTTCTAAATTGAGCACGATGTGCACCAATTGCATCTTGGTGTGAGTGTACTGGACATAGGTAATTTTCGCATTGCCAGCAAAGTTTTTACTTGAAAAACTACATTTTTGCAACAACGTATCGAAAAAACATGACAGAACTCATACAATTTAAATGATTTCAATGGTGCAAAGATACGTCCTGAAATACTTTTGTATACTTGAACGCATCATGCGCACGCAGTTTCGCGTAGATTACGCAATTACTTCTAGTGCCCGATAAATAGGTGGAGCTGAAGGGTGAACTACACCTAAAAACATCTTACTCGACTCTTACAGAAGCTACCAAAGTGGTTTTAGTTCTGACTGTAGCTCTGCTTACTTTTATTCATCACTTTTACCGTCATGTTTTTGTCAGCGACTAAGTATATGTACCAGCCTGCTGAAATCCCCAAATGGTGATTGCAGTAACTGCAAATAAATAGTAATAATAAATAATGTGGTCAATACATTAGTCAAGGGGCAGGAAAGGAATGTGCTTGTTAACTACATAGTAAACGCTCCGAGATTGTACTGCGCGGTTATCCTTTGTGGAAGCTCTTTCGCTTTCTTATTCCTTCGTAGAGCTTATTCTTTGCGTCGATGTGCGCAAGGAGGTAAGTATAGTTCCATTGAGAAAATAGCACTAGATGCTCGGGACCGACAGCACAGTGTAAGCTGAAGGAGCGGCTTTTGTAGAACTTTTTGTAATTTAGTGATAACCTCTCATTTGCTGGCATCTCATTGCATGTGTCTGATTTTATAAGGTACTCAGCATAGTTCCGTAAACTGTACTTCAAACAATGCCTGCTTCAAGGGACAGCGTGTGCCTGATTGTTTTTCCACTACTACCTGACATCATTTAATTTAACGAGATTCGCAACTTCAGATTATGCAGCATCGTGTGTTTAACAAAAGATTTGCTACACCTAGAACTATTGTGTGTTTATGTTTGTGGCTCATTTCAATCGCCTTGATATATTAAAAATAGTAATAGATAAATTATTTATGTAACACTTCATCTGGCGAGATTTCATTGCGACATGTGAAAGGAAATTTCATAGCGTTATTGCGCACATTACAACTGCTTTATGCAACAGATAGTCGAATGTGCAACGATCTCCGCATTATTGATAAATGTGTTGAAGGCCTGTGCACCAATAAAAGAGCTATCGAATGGGGTCCTTGGCGTACGATGTAAGGGCTAGCATGCTTAACTTATAAGCAATTTTAAACCCACACTGTTTATTTAGGTGTACATCTCAAGTATGTAGTGCTTCCTCTCGCCCCCGGATGTTGTCGGAATTCAGAGCTTGATTTTGCGATATAAGAGTGAATGCACCATAATTATTGCCTATATTAGATTGGGAAATATTGATGATAATCCACCTTTTCACTCAATATTCTCGCTGATGTATTTGTAAACATGGCAACGGCAGGAACACTAATCATGCTGCAGCCAAGAAAAAAAAGTGATGCAGAACATTTTTTATTAGTCTATAAAACAGGTATTTATTGATAATATTCCATTAGTTGTTAACGTGAGGTCATTACTGGCAGAAATATGCTTTGATTTTCCTTCCAGGAAGAAAGAAAACTGATGTTCACGTTTGGTGCCATCGTATACAGTGTTACAGCTTCGATCCTCCCACAGTTTAGACAAGAGCGTAAGATGAAAATTTAGGTGAATTACATGCTTGATACATGTAGCATTTTATTTTCAACGGCAGAGTGTTTAAACTTCATTTCCAGCCTGGCCCGACGGCCTCTCCGAACTTGGAACACATGTGTCAGCTAAGCGTAAACAAAGCATTGATATATATATATATATATATATATATAAATATATATATATATATATATATATATATATATATATATATATATATATATATATATATATATATATATAACGAGCCGATAGACTGATGTAGCAAGAAGGGAGAAAAAAAACTGAGGAAGAGGTAAAGTAAATGAAAGGAATCGGGGTAGGCCACCAGCATCGTTGCTTCCACAGTCTTCTCGTGTGCGCCAGTAAAATCTGCTTTTTTTTTTCTTAAGCTCAGCAATAACGATCGTTTATATATTAATGCTATACAATTCGCATTTCTTCGCACAGTGCTAAAGCGCCCAAAGTGGTCTAGTTTGTAAATGTTACAAAGGGAAGCGACAATAAAATGCATCATGAAACTAGAATTGCATTCTGTTGATAAGCCTGCCTTTTTTTTCAAACTGTTCACCGTACAGGTAGGTGAACACACTAAATGCTCATATTAAAATATTGATCACAGATGGTAGGGTTACATTCTTGGTGCTGAAGTGTACGTGACGAACTACTGGAGGAACAGCTGAGTTTTAGTGCCGGAAAGCAACACAGTAACACAATATTTACCTACGGCATTTGTTTTTTCAATTATGGTATACAACAACATAAATCACTCCAAACATTTTTTTTTCAGTTAGCTTGCCTTTATTAATACATCTCGGCAACCTGGTTTTACATTTATCAACGAAAAAGTTGACTCTCTAAACTTTTGTGACGCCCCCTCGAGAGGTACAAACTGACAAAAATATTACCCAGCGTTGTGCATTTAGATAGCTCTTGTTTTCTTTCCGTTTTTTGCCTGCGTTTTTGTTATTTAAGCAGGCGTCACCATGGGTAGAAAACGATCACTGTACCGTGTAGAGGGACCCGTGAATGACACACTACGCGGCAACCTTCCCTCACTGGTCACCCCACTGGCAGAAAAATAGTTGAAGCCAGCCAAGCGCATTGTCATCCCATATGTGCCGGGCGCCAGTGAAGAGCTCTCCGCCATTCTCGGAAAATCAGGGGTCGAGGTGGTTCGCAAGCCTGCTTCGACGCTCACCCACTTGCTACCACGGCCGAAGGAAGAAGCAACACCAGCGAGTAGTCTGGAAGTTGCCGTGTTCAGAGTGTCCAGCCAGCTACGTGGGCAAAAGCGAATGTTTGCAGTCAGAAAGCCCGTGGAGCGGCCGAAAGGCTTGGACTGGCGTTCCTGACGAGGGAGTCAGCCGCTGAGCGCTAACGTGCGCCTTGCCGGGCAGCAATAAACTTCCGCGCCCACTCGTTAAGATTACGCCAACTTAAGAACGACGTCAGAGAGGCAGAAGTGCAACGCGGCGCTTTTGCAGAGAGCTTGAGCAGCCCGACGATATTATCGATTTCTACAGCCTTTCTGTTATAGAAACAGAGAGGAATTTTGGAAGGAGGTCCTTGCGCGAGTCCTGACACATTTACAACACGCCAACAAACTTGAACCGCTATCTAGGAACAATCTCCTCTGTATACGTTCACGGCTTCGGAAACGTATTGGAAATGGAGAAACACAGTTTTGGCAAAACAAGACACGGATATGTTTTGTGACAAACACAGACAGATCCTGAGGAAGTACCAAGTCGTTCCTCACACCCCCGGCCCTCTACGAACTTCCCAACTTCTTAAATCTTCCACCGAGCCCGACAGATTTCTGCCAAAATGCTTACATTTAAGCTTATAGAATTCACACTCCACAAATTAACGACCTCCAAAAAAAGCAAAAATAAACAAAAAATGTAGTGTGTAGTGCTGGCTGCTAAAGTGTTGCTGTTGATTTAGAAATATTTACTTAAACGTCGTATATATATATATATATATATATATATATATATATATATATATATATATATATATATATATATATATATATATATATATATATGTGTGTGTGTGTGTGTGTGTGTGTGTGTGTGTGTGTGTGTGTCAATATATGCATGTGTTTTGCTTTGCTAATAAGCACCTGAAGTAGCAGATTTATACTTTGTGTAATTGAGTTGCTGCTTTGGTCTGCGTTCGTGCCATCGTCATTCATGGAGCGTGCTTGTCTTGGAAGTTGATACCACGAAGAAATAAGTGAACGAATTCAAGCATACCCGCCTGGGTTTTTGTAAATTGGCTAACTTTGGCAACGTTGGTCGATCTGAAGGCGCGGAGATACTTTTGTAGCACCCGAAAAGCTAAAGCATTACAAAAAAATCTGGTGGGGGTCAGAACCCCCTAATTCAGATATAGTTACCATCCTGAACGTCACCGAAGTGCACGTTGAAGGCCTTGAGGCATCTACTAGAGCACTGTGTGCTTAGTAAAACTTTTGGCACACACAGAATATCCTAAATGTGAAGGTGTTATCGCTCAGCGTGGGAACTATGTAAACTTCTTTTACCGACATTGTCCAAGTCCCGTCCCTCTGAGGCTGTGCTTCTGAATCATGGTGCAGTGTATAATACTGAGCAAACACTTGTACTCGAGCAAATATAGGAATATATGGCAGTGATGTCGTCAATCGTATGTTTTCATGAGTCTTTCTGTCGTCGGAGTTTTATAGCTGCCACCACAAACCGAATCACAGTAACCAAACTTGTAGTCAATTTGTAATAATCCAATTGGTACTCAATTCGTAGTCAATTTGTAGAATTGAGTCATGTAAAATACTCCGAAAATATTGAGCCTGTAATAAATTCCGAGAAAAGTGAAATATTCCTGTCATTGATAGAGTGGTGGCCTATAGCAAGAAACATACCTGCAAAATACGACGCAGTTTATTTGTAATCAAACATGCGCTGCAAATCAATCTTATGATATATTTTGTAATGTGTCTACAAATATAAACATCTTTGGATACTTATTGTGTGCTCTTCATGAATCAATAAGAAATAAGTTTTCTTTAATAACACAAACACCTCAATATAATGTGTGAAACGCATGTGCATGTCCCGATTAAAATGTAAAAAATTATGCTGTGCAAATCTGCAAACTTTACATACAAACGAATGCAGATGTCAAGATCATAACAATACAAGGTACGTATATGCATGCACAATATAATGTTATATTCACTGTGGAGAAAATCAAAACAAAGAACGAAAAATGAAATAATTACATTGAAAGTACTGTTGTTTTTTGTCCTTATCAAGCCTCAACACTTTTCTTGGTGTGAAAAAGATCCTATCACCGTTTCGGGACGATAAATTAATAAAGCTACATCTTTCAGTTCTCTCAAGCATAGAACCATGGTAGTGCTATGAACACCTCATTACTATCAAAACTAACTACAGCTGCGAAAATTGTACGGACGCCTGGCCTAGGCAGGAGTGCGTGGATGCATGTGTTTATGTACGCGCACACATACAAACTACACGTATGAACATAATGAAGTATGGTTAAACACCTGCTCCCCCTTCCCTCTAGTAAAAAAGTTTCGTACATTGTGCTGCCTCAGACAAATTGAAAAAATCAACATATAATGAAACACGAATATTTACATATAAGCAGACGCTTACAGCCATGACGTAAGTACGAATGGGATAAAAGAAAGTGTCATCAGCAATACTCATATTCGTAGTAGCCTATGCTACGTAAAGGTTTATTACGTGCTTTTAAACGACCCCATAACCACAGTATTCCTCAAGAAAAGCAAGAAAATCATGATCGGCAATGCGCTCAGTAAGAGTTAGAATCTCTTGTATAGGATTCGCGGCACTTTCATAATATTAAAGTAGAACTAAAACAAAATAATAAGGCTTAACGTATAATATCTTTGTTATTTGAGTTCTGCGGACAATATCGCGCTTTTTAGTAATGCCGGCGATGATTCACGAAAAAAAATCATTTGTAGATGTAAAAGAAATACACGTTAAAGTATGAGGGGCCCGAAAGAAAACAAACTAAAGAGGGGCCCGAAGAAAACAAAGATAATGTTAGGCGGTCCGGTGAAAACGCGGAATTAGGGGACTAACAATAAAGCCACCCCTCCCACTATGCTTCTCTCATTGACCAAAAAATAAGGTTAGGTTGATTCGCAATTATCGCTAGTCATTTGTAACACATGCACGGCAATCACAATGCCGAAAAGCTTCAAACAGAAATTCAAAATATTTCAGTAATAACTTGCGGGCCTAAAACACGAATAAACTACTGCACGCGACCTGAAAAAGCATCACGAGACTTGAGTGGTACCACAAGATCCAATAAACTTTAGATATAGAGAGGGTGGACACGCCCACACGCACGCATTGCTCATCTCACAATATTAAATGCGAAGCATTGCAGTAGTTGTCCCAGCAAGATGTGTTACCATCAGCTTTAGGACTGACCACTCCACGGCATCTACAACAGCGGAACTAGCTGCTTTGCGTGCTGAACTTTGTGTGGTCAATCAGGAACCACCGCAACAATGGTCGATTTTCAGCTACTCAAGGGCTGCCCTACAATCTGTGCTCTCAGCAATACGTTGCGGTCCGTACAAACAGCTTGTTTTCAAAATTCGATGTCTCCTCCACACTTCACAAGAGAAAGGGGATCATGTGACGTTTCAGCTGCCAAGTCACTGCGGCATCATAGGGAACGAACATGCCGATACTGCCACGCGGGCAGCCCTTGAAGGAACACGAGAAGAAGCCATACCCCTTTCGCGGAGCGATGCTGCCAGTAATCTTCGACGACTTGCGCGTGAAATCACGTTTTCACTATGGTGCCCACCAAGCATCGATGCGAATCGTCAACACCACCTGTGCTCTTTGATGACTCTCCGCATGCCCACTGGACTCGACCGAAGAGAAGCCACCCTTCTTCATCGCTTATGGCTAGGAGTGGCATTTACAAAATCTTACTCCTTTGTCATAGGAATGACCGACAACGCTCTCTGCGATGCCTGTCATTGCGAAGAGACGCTACACCACGTTTTGTGTGACTGTCCGCTGTATGCCATCCAGAGACAGTCACTGGCATCCATTTTTGCGCGCATCGACAACAGCCAAATGTCTGTGGACACTATTCTGTCAAGTGCCCGAGAGAAGACATTGCAACAGAAGGCGACAAAAGCTCTGTTAAAATTCCTACGCGACACGGACTTGAACAAGCGGCTGTAACAGCAATGTCATACACCGCGAAAGACAAGACTGGACTATGACTGAGTGTGAGCGCGTGTGCTGCCGAAAGTTTTGAGTTTGAGTTTGAGTTTAGTTAACCACGTGACAAGTACACGAAAATACACTGTATACGTGGTTTGGTGCGAAGGGAAAAAAGCTGCATTTCACAGCTTGACTGGCCCCTCCACCCAGAAAAAAAATCTAAACTACACGTTTACAAAAATACAAAAATTACAGGCAGCGGAAAGCGACAATACAAAAAGAAACACGCATGTGGCCCATGACAGCAAATAATAGAATGACAACTCTGAAATACATACAAAAATATGCATTACAAAGCAATGTATGAAAGAATAAAAACGGAATAACCATTACAGAAATCACCCAACATTCATTTACAACACAATCAGCACATCTAATTTAACATTTCAGTTTTAGACAATGCGCCGATTATAAGTGGTTAGTTTCCATTTGTTCATCACACTTGGAAGGCGGTAACGTAATGTTTATCCCTCTTCCCTCTCTGCTCTCTATCTTTCATCTCCCCCACCCCTCTCCCATGCGCAGGGTTGCAAACCGGCTGCCTATAGGCTGGTTAACCTCCCTGGCATTCTTTTCCTCCCATTTTCCTTCCTTCATTTTTTAGCGACCTTCGGCGACTTTCAGCGTATCTATCTATCTAGCCGCCTACGACTTTTAGCTCTCCTGGCCGTTTCGATAATGGTATCAATACAAAAGTTGGTATGGCATAACATGACTGTATGAAAAGCATATTTGACTGGTCATAACATGAAAATCATGACATGTATGTCATGAACGTCATGACTTACATTTCATGGTCTTGTAGCACTTGCGGTGGTTTCGTTCACATGACATGTTGAAAAACTGGTATCGTATAGTATGATTGCATGGCGAACACAAGCGACATACTTAACATGAAAATCATGACACGCGTGTCATGTAACAACATGACTACATGCCACGCTCATGGTGTGCTCGCGGCTGTTTCGGAAGCGTCACATATACTAAATTTGGCATTACGAGACGTGAATGGATGAAGAAGATATGATACTGGTGAAAGATTGATAAACATGACATGTATGTCATGTAACAACATGACCACATGCTACACTCATGATGCGCTCGCGGCTGTTTCGCTAGCTTCACATGTACCAAACTCGGTATTACGCGACGCGAACGGACAACATAGGTAAATGACACATCCAAACATGATAATCACGACATGCGTGTCATGTAACAGCATGACTACATGCCACACTGATGATGCGCTCGCGGCCGTTTCGCTAGCTTCACATATGCCAAGTTTGGTATTACGTGAAGCCAATGGATGACGAAGATATGTGACTGGTGCAAACATGATAATCATGACATGCGTGTCATGTGAGAGCATGACTACATGCCTAAGTCAAGGCGACAATACATTTTGACGTGACGCGGTGCGCGTGCTCTCCGACATTTATTTCGTCGCGTCACGCTGGCGTTGCCACGCCAGGCGCCGGTCCTGCCATATACTCGCAGGCGCGCCTCGTTGCTTTGACGCATGCGCGTTTCAGCGCGTCCGGCGGCCCTCCATAATGAAAATAGGGAGACGCAGTGTTGTCTTGGTAACGCATCGGCGCTAAATGCAGCATGTCGCATTTCACGCCAGTTGCCGTCGGGCGGCGCCGACGCACGATAGCCGCGCCTGGCATCAGACTATACAGTGCTCGCGTTTTTCTAACGAAGCGTCGCTGTGCCCAGTGTGCTCGAGCGTGGACGCTACATGGGAGTATACTGAGCCCTTCATGATGCGCTCGCGGCCATTTTGCTAGCTTCACATATAACAAATTTGGTGTTACGTGACGTCAATGAATGACGAAAGTATAATGACTGGTGCAAGCATGATAATTCTGACACACGTGTCGTGTAAGAACATGATAACATACCACGCTCACAGCGTGTTCGCGGTCGTTTCGCTAGCTTCACATATACTAAATTTGGTATCACGCAACGTGAACAGATAACAAAGGTAAACGACACACCCAAACAAGATAATCATGACACGGAAGTCATGTACGGCATCATTTACACCCACCTCGTAACGTTGTGCTGATTTTAAAGAGACATATCAACATTTCTCATTCGTGCATGCTTCGCATATCATCGATTCCCACTGTACGTGGGATATGCCAATTTTTATTGTAATGAAATGAATCATGTAGCAAAACCTCTCCCGTGTGCCCATTTCATCGGTAAGAACATGAGTGAATAAACATCCAGGCACACCATAGAAAGAGAATACAAAAAAAGAATGTTCAGTAGCAAATGCGCAGTAAAACCAGAACCGAAATATGATGAGACGGAGAGCAGCCAGCATAAGGCCTTATATGTAGTGAGTGAATCCAAAATGGAAGCACTGGGTCACTGCTGCATGCTGTGGTTATCTCTGCCGAAAGGAGTGTCAGAATCCTGCCACGTATCCGACTCGGACACGAATTTGACTCCTCCGCACTTGTCCACACACCGCCACTTTGGCAAGAAAAACCTGCTCCCGCCGTAATGATTATCCCTCCGTCAAGCCGACTACTGAGAAAAAAAAAAGGGGGGGGGGGGGGGGTAGACTTTGCAAACAGAAAAAATGTTCATTCTCTTTCGTTGGGAGCTTGGTTAAACTTCTGACCATGGTTGGCGTCCACCCTACCCCACTTCCCCCAGCGTGTAGTTTGTGTTTGTGGGAATGTGGTTTGAGGAAGGCGTTCGCCGAATATTCATTGTGCGGACGACGACGCCAGAGGGCCATGCTGCCTCCGCTGTCCGCCTACCTTGAGACGAACCCTTGCTCGCGTTCAACGAGATAACAAAAAACGTCCGTCTGTCAAATGGGTATTTTCCTCCTACACCCTGGCTTGAGTATATAGGGTGCCGGGTAATCACCATTGCACTATTACAAGCCCATTTGTATAGTAAGATTGGATGTGATATGAATTCCTAAGTATTGTATGAGGTTACTTGATCTCAAGGTAAATTATTTAAGTAGTATACCCGAGAAGAGTTAGGTGACCTAAATATATGCTTAACTTTACTTAAGTTAATATTTAGTTCCATTAGCCACAAGCTGCACCAGTTAGATATTTATTTAAATCGGAGTGTAGGCGATTACAATAGTCGTTTAAAGTAACTGCTGTAAAAGTATCGCAATCATCAGCAAAAAGGTGGATATTAGAAGCTACTTGAGAAGGCTGGTCAATAATATATATTAGAAACAACAAAACACCAATTACTAACTTTTGGGGCACTCCTGAGATAACATGGCACATTTATGAACTGTAGCCGTAAGCAGTAACGTACTGTTAGTGATTAGCAAGACAGCATCCGACCTATTTTAATTGGTTAATGTCAAGATTTAAGTTCCGTAACTTGTGGATGAGAAGTTTATAACACACTTTATCAAATGCTTTTGCAAAATCTAAAACAAATGCAGCCAGCGGATGATGAACGATCAAGAATTAGATCAGTGAAAGATGTAGGTTGAGTCTCACATGATTATGATTTCTTAAAACCATGTTGTGAAGATGAAAATATGTTATTTTCAGAGAAATTGAGGGTGCTTTTGATTACGAAGTATTATATAATAGTTAGAAGCACGTGCTGGTAAAAGAAATGGGCCGATATTTGGTCGTTAAGGTTTTGTTACCTAATTTGAGAAGTGGAACTACCTCCCTTATACCTTCCACTGATTAGGTAAAGTACCTGTGTGGAGTGATAGTCTCAATAGAGCTTGCTGTCTTCTGTAGCAAAAAATGCACATGCAAAATACAACGCAGCTCGTTTTATAAAAAATTATTTTGTAAAACTGTACTATGATCTATTTCCACAATGTGCCTAACAAATAAAAAGATTGTTAGACATTCATTGGGCACACATTTGAAATAAATGCGTGAAAAATCAAACACAAAATCCGCCTAAAAAATGTGCGCAACCTATATACATATCCCGATACAAATATAAAAAAATATGACGGGCACAATTTTACAAATTATACCTATAAACAGATGCAAATGCCAAGATCATAACAGAAGTAAGGAACATATGCTCAAGCACAGTAATCGGTAATAAATGCACTTTGTATACATTCAAAGGATAAAAAATAAAGTATTCACAAGTACTTTCATTTCTTGTCCTTATCAAGCCTCAGCAACAATTTTCTCTTTATGAGATAGAGCCCATCACCGACCAAACATTACCACTGCAGTAACTTCTTCCAGTTTTTTGAAGCATAAAACCATAGTAATGCTCAATTTGGGCATCTTATTGGTGTCAGAACTCACTTCAGCTGCAAAAATCGCACAGAGCCTGGCGAAGGCTGTGCTGTGGTGAGGGGGGGGGGTGCTTGTGTACACATACACATGCAAAGAGATGTACCAGCATGCATAAGGGACGGCAAAGCCTCCACTCGAATGAAGTTTCTGGCTACACTGCTGGCACAGCGAACAAATAATAAAGAAACCAATAAATAAATATGAATCATTTTGAACTAAATGCTTAAGGCAGCTACAATATGATGAAAGCTTCATGAACATTACTTGTGTTTACAGAACCCTAGGCTATGTTACAGAAATTTATTATAAAAGCTTTCAAGAACTTAAGAAAACAATTGAACACCAGGTACATGCGTCAGGAAACTGGAATTTTTTTTTTTAAAGGAGACGCTCAGCTATGATCGCCTACGTGTAGTCACAGGTCAAGTGATTATCCCAGGAGATAGCAGCATTCCTAGGTACTGGTTCGTTCGCAAGTTTTGCGCTGCTGTCCTATTCTTGTGCCTACAGTAAATGAGTTGAAAGTCGCCATGTGAACAGAACAACATGACAGCTGCCATCGATTTCCTGCGCTTGTTGTTCGAAACTTTTGGATTACACCACAAAGTGGTTTCAGACAGCGGAATCGCATTCCTGTCAGCCAAAATACAGAAATCCTACGAGTGACAACTGCATCATGTGGTGAAATTTGCACCGAACCACCCAGCCACAAACGGACAGGCCAAACGCTACGTGGTAGAGCTAAAACGTGCTCTTGCAAGATATTCTGCGGGGTCAATACAGCGGCGCATTGCACGTTTATTTTTTTTTTTTTTGTCAAGCAACTCACAATGGGCCAGACGGGCCAGGTATCGGCGAATCTCATGTTTTCTTGCGAGCTGCGAACACACATCTCAGCCATTCTGCCAGAACCGCCTTGAAAGGTAACACCAGATTAGGAAGACGCCTCGCGTTGCCGGTAGCTCCACAAACGACAACCAGTGGTCGCCCGCCAGTTTCAAAGAATGCCCGAATGAACGGCAGCCATCGTAAAAAAAAAAAAAAGTTTCGCCCGGAGTTTTGGTTTGTTGAAGTTAAAGCCCCTTCATCGCGTCTTCTACCGGAAAGCGCATGGAGAGGCTTTAGACCGGGCATTGCCGCTTCCAGGGATGCAGAGATGCAATCTGCCCTCCACCTTGACCGCCCCCCCCCTCCCCTTCGATGCTGGGCGCGGCGCGCGCGGGGAGTGACGGACTATCGGGGCAATCAGTGTGCCCGCGCACTGGTTGCCTGTCCATTGTGCTTCTCGCCCCTTTTATGGCCCACAGTGGACTCGAAAGCCAGCGCTTGGACCATTTGGACCATGCTGCGCGCAAATGCCTTTTTTGAAAGTAATAAAGTCAGTTCCCTGTTACGTACGCTTGGTATTATGGCTACCATGGACATAACAAAGTGCAAATAGGGTTATTAGTTCCTAACAAATTCAACCTCCCCACCTTTCAGCATTATATCTCTCTCTTTTAACTTACTTCCGTTAATATTTTTAATTTCTATCAATAAATTGAAGAGGTGCGCATTGAAAAAAAAGGAAGTGAATTTATTTATTTAAATATTTGTTATTTATTTCAGAGAAAAAGTGCCATTCTAGTGCCGGACATTGGGCAGGGGTGTGGCGCAGTGGACGCAACATTGTGTAGGAGGTACAGCAGTATAGATAGTGTTGAATGAAAGCGCGATGATTCAAAACGCAAAAAAAAGAAGCAACATAAAACATGGTCCACGATCCCAAGAATGGCCATAATACACTAAACAAAACAAAAACTATAAAAACAGTGTCCACTAGGTTATTTTGTTTGGGTAAAAAGTAAAAAGAACGCAAATATTAACTGTATCAAAAATAAAGTCGGCAACTTTAAGAAGCGAGACATTCAGCACATACCCTAATCAGCACATACCCTAAAAAAACGAAAAATGCTCTGGGAAAGTGCCAAAAGTGAGAAAGCTGCTGGTAAAAAAGTTTACCTCGTACATGATAAACTGCACGTTGACGGCGATACTTTTATCTGGAACGCAAAGTCTAATCAGCGGCAAAAAATCTCCACTCATTCTGATCAACGGCGCGCGCCTTCACAATCCAGTGGGGTGATTAGCATTGAAACTCTCCCGGTTGACGTCGTAGACCCGTGTTCCGATGGTAACGGTAACAATCCTAACCCGTCCGCTCTGTGACAGTCATCTGAACTTGCCATCAGGGTCGTTAACTTAAATGCCCGCAGTCTCGTTAACAAAACGGCACAGCTTGAAGCCCTTTTGTTATGTCATAGCCCACACTTGACCGTCATTACGGAAACATGGCTTCACAGTGAAATACCTGATGACAACTTAGTTCCGCCAGGTTACAAAATATTTCGAAGAGACCGGCCAACTAGAGGTGGGGGTGTTGCAGTGATTTTAAAAAACAGTATCAAAGCATCCCTTCTAGCGCAATCGCCAGATACTGAAAGCCTATGTTTAAGGGTTTCTTTCGGAAACAAAGTGATCATTGTTATCGCTGTGTACAGACCGCCTGATTCTGGGCCCGATTTTCTTGTAAAATTGCGATCTCATTTGGCCTCTTTCAGTAAAAATAAGCTTTTCATCCTAGGGGATTTTAATCTGCCCAACTTTGATTGGGACCGCTTGAAAACAAGACCCGATTCTTGTCACAGTGACGATATTCTCGACATTATGTTTTCACACAACCTTGTTCAAATAGTTCAGCAACCAACCCGAGTTTGTGGCAATTCATCCTCTCTACTTGACCTTGTTTTCCTGCCCAGATCTTTCGAAAAGTACCACGTGTCTGTGGAACACGGTTTCTCAGATCACAAAATTGTTTTTGCATCCATTTTCCTTCATTACAAAAATGCAAAAAGTTGCCCAGCTCTCAAAAAAGTGAAAGACTTTGCGAAAGCTAATGACACTGCAATTACTGAGTATTTAGAAAATACCTGGCCAAATTTCAATGATCACGATGTTGAAGTTCTTTGGAATAAATTTAAAAATATGTGTTTATTCTGTTTGCGAAACTTCGTACCCGATAAAGTTAAGAAGACCGCTAAATATACGCCCTGGATATCTAGATCTATAATTCACCTTAAACGCAAAGCCAAGCGCTTGCGAAAAAAACGTACAGCGCCTCAACAACTCGCCGAAATTCGTGCTACCCTTTTCAATGCTATTACTCGTGCCAAAAATTTCTACTTTAACACTACTTTACCGAACTTCCTAAGAGAGGAACCACATAAATTCTGGAACTTTATTAGACAGCGCAATGAAAACATAACTGAAATTTCAGTCGACGGATCTAAATTGACTAATCCTCGAGCAATCGCGAATCACTTCAATTTGTTTTTCCATAGTGTATTTTCGCAGTCTCAGTTGAAACAGAGTATTTCAATAGCTTCATACCCTGATGTCAATATTGTTTCGCACAATGGTGTCTTAAATATGTTACTTCGATTAAAAAACAAATCGACGCCAGGGCCCGATTGCATCCCGAACGCATTTCTCCGTCGTTATGCTGAAA
This sequence comes from Rhipicephalus microplus, assembly GCF_043290135.1. NCBI lineage: Eukaryota > Metazoa > Arthropoda > Arachnida > Ixodida > Ixodidae > Rhipicephalus > Rhipicephalus microplus. Next base: position 69,416,751 of record NC_134706.1, read on the forward strand.
CCTTGACGAAATTTCTTGTACTTATTTTTGAATCTTCTCTTCGTACGGCCACGCTACCTTCTGATTTTAAAATAGCCCGTATCGTTCCTATTCCCAAAAAAGGCGACCCACTCTCAATTCCCAGCTACAGGCCCATATCTATGTTATCATCCGCCTGTAAGTTACTTGAACACGTTGTTTCTACGTTCATTACACAATTTTTAGATACCCATCAAATCCTTTCTCCATTTCAACACGGGTTTCGCAAGGGATTCTCGACCGTCACTCAACTACTTACAGTTGTTCACCACGCTTCTTCAGTTCTTGATAAGGGGGGACAGGTTGACCTCATACTCTTAGATTTTAGTAAGGCCTTCGATCGCGTATCGCACGACAAATTAATCGATAAATTAGTTCAAATCGGGCTTCCAGCGTTCATCGTCTCTTGGCTAACTGCCTATTTAAGTAACCGTAGACAGTACGTCGACATTAATGGAAGCACTTCTGACGCTCTCCCTGTTACGTCTGGCGTACCGCAGGGAAGTGTGCTAGGCCCTTTACTTTTCCTTATTTTTTGTAATGACATTGTTAACGTTATAAACAGTCCGGTCCAAATACGTCTTTTTGCAGATGACTGTATACTGTTTAATGAAATTAATAGCATCGAGGACCAACTTGCGTTAAACTCGGCGTTAGAAAACGTTGCTTCTTGGAGTAAAACTACAAACATGCAATTAAACCATGACAAAACAGTTTACCTCCGAATGACTAGAAAGAAACACCCCCTTGAATTCTCTTATTGTACCTGTGACCAACCGCTTAAGCAAGTAGATGAACACAAATATCTTGGCATAACTTTAACCAGTACCTTAAGTTGGAACTCTCACATAACTAACATATGCGCTGCCGCTTTCCGTAAACTTTGTTTATTACGACACAAACTCAAAACCGCTCCCTCTGAGGTTAAATACTTAGCATATACTTCTATAGTTAGACCTAAACTTGAATATGCCTGCGTTATTTGGGATCCTCACACTAAAACCAATATCGAATGCCTCGAAAGAATTCAAAGAAGGGCCGTCCGCTTTATTTATGGTATGTACGGTCCAACAGACTCCGTTTCTGCCCAGATGGAACGACATGGTACACACTAAACCAATTCTGACCCTTAAGGGTGTAAATGAGCTTGTCGCCAGACGAACACCCTTTGCTCCCTATTGGGTGTTCAAAAAAGGGTGCTGAGAAAGGGTGCAGAGCTCAGCACCCTTAAGGAAATGGTGCAGAGCAAAAATTTTGAAGGGTGTAATGAGTGCACCCTTTAAAAAAAGGTGCTGTGATGTCATAACACCCTTTCAAATGGGTGCTGGAAGGGTGCTCCACATCGACGTACCAGTGGGCCAAATCTAGGGTTGACGCTGGAGATGGCTAAAAATGCAGATTGCTGTATGCTCTGTAGACCATGCTGAGTGACAGCCCACATACAGTTTGTTAGTACTTGAACACATGTACTAAGTCGTCCATTCCACCCTGAACACGTGCACCATGCACGCGGCCGGCCCTCCACAGAGTGCCTTCCGCAGGCGCTTATGAAACTAGCACTGAAACACAGTGACAGCTCTAGGTGGGGCTTTTGCATCATCGTCTTTTAAAACACAGTGTCTCTGCAGTGAAGCTACTGGTAAGTTGGCTCCAGTGTTTTGCTTTCTCTATGTGTAGGCAAATAGAGAATCCGGCACTGTTATCGAGAAGTGCTGCAATTGTGCCTTACCCTGTCCAGGTGCTGTTGATGTTTTCGTTTTTGGCTGCTCTGGATAGAACAAGCTGCACTTCTAAAGAACAGTGTCAAATTTTAGATAAGCTGGTACTGTTGCAAGAGCAAAGTTAGCTTCACCACAAAGGAAGTGTGATTTGGCGAAACCAAGTTCTCCAGCAGTCAACAAAGTGGAGGCCCACTTACAGCTGTCTGTACGTTTGTGTACTAGTTACCAAAGTGCCCTCGAGAAGCGCTCGGCAGAGTGCCGGATGCATGGTGCAATGTTCAAGGTGGAAGTAGACAATATGTAAATATATACCTTAAAGCAAGCTATATTGAATAAATATGTGTGTTTTAATAATCATGAAATTGATCCCAGAGTGCGTATATGGCCTGTGCTACCCATTTTTGGTCCAGAATGAATGTGATCTATTCAAGGCCCCTTGCTGCACACATGCATGCACAATTTATGGATGCTTGGTCATCATACAAACATGCATGCCTGCAAATTAAAAATTCACAAGTTTCGAATACTGGTGATTATTTCAAATGCCATATACTCACTTTGAAAGACACACAGATAATATGCACTAAATACAGAACCTTACCATATTGCGCTCTTTTAAATTATGTGTAGCAGACGTGAGCTTTTATGCATGTGAGAATGCAAGATATTAGGCCCCAACAAAAATTTATGACAAATAAATTAACATGATGCCAATAGTCACTATTTTATTGTACATAGCATACAACCGAAAAAGATTGACAATAGTAAACATGAGCTATGACCTTCTGCATCGATTGTAATGGTGAGATCTTTGTGAGTGAGGATCAATCTTCTGTTTTTTCAAATCTTTTTTCTTACGAGTAGACATCTTTTTTGTGACGAGACTTCTTTTTTAACTTTTAGCATTCTGACTTCCCTCCTTGCATAGTAGGTAACAAATAAATTATTTAGAACAACAAAATATAAGTTAGAGGCACCAGCAGTCCAAAGGCGCTTATTGAGGTTGTTGCCGGTGCCCACAAAATTGAAAAAGAAAATAGATAGGAGAGTAGGTGTGTGGTAAAACATGTGGGCTTATATAACATGCTTTGGTCATCATGCTTAAAGCCTTGACTACAAACTTGCTCAAGGCCTATTTAGAGCTTTCCTTTTATATATGTGTGTGTGTTTCTAAACTTGTGTTACAAAATCACAAATATTGACAAAGTAGTGCAAGTGGTGTTGGATTAATATAATGTGATCATTCAAACACTTGCACAATCCATCTTCAGCTGCCCAGGCGACTTTGGTTCCTTTTACAAAAGTGTGGTCAGGGCGCTCCTTCTCTACAGCACATCCGCACCCGGAAGCCTAAAATAAAGACAGAAGTAATCACTAAGAGTTTCACAAGACAGACTGTCCAAGATACAATATGCGTTGTCATGCTGGAGTGTTCTTAGTTCGATGTGAGTAGAAGTCAGCATCAAAATTCGCTTTGTTTTCAACGGAAAACATGCTTGTTGGAGGTCCCCCAGGCAAAAAACTGTGTAAACAACTTGACAGTACCTATGGGCCTACAGAGGGTAGCACGTACAACAGATTTCACATAAAAAACAAACAGCATAGTAGAAAGGAAATTTATACACAAGAAACATCTGAGCAATGATTCAGCATGATGCACACGTGAAACATGAGTTAGGTTTGAGTAAAAAAGCTATTCATCAAGTGATTGCGCACATCCGATTTGAACAAATCGAAGAAGGCACTGAAGTTAATTAGGGTTTTTAAAGAATGGTAAAGTGCCAATAAGCAATATTCTAGTCTAGCTCTACAATAGTGTGTCATGTATGTAGTACTAGTATTTGCCTGTTAGGTATGCTGTAGTCATGAACATATTCAGTTTTCCTAATACCTAAAACTTATTATGTTGCAGTCCAGCTGTTCATGTTCAATAAATAATTGTTTATGATAGCATTTAAGTTACAAAATTGATGCTAAAAATTTGGCAGACCCCACATACTTTGGTAATCGATGTTATGCAAAACATGCATAACATGTATTTTAATTTTTTTATTGAGCGATCTTATGAAGTGGAGCTCAATATAAGTACAAAGTCTCGCACACACATACGTTAAACAGCCGCATATGTTTCATTTGTTATGGGGAGATGTCACACCTTTGACAACATTAGCAGTTATTTGCTGTTTCGTAACGATGCCAACAGAAACATGGATATTAGCCACACTAGAAGTGGTAGGCTGGTATGAAGCACTGGTGTTTGCGCTGGCACTCGCGCCGAAGGTAGCCCTCAACACTGCTACACAAATACTTCACAGGATGGTGCCTGACTACAATTGACTTTGACTCGACCTCACGGCTGCATCATATGAGTGCACATGTAATAGTTATAAAATTTGATAGCCAGTACTGCAACGGCAGTTGATGTTACACAAACATTTGAGACTATTTGGAAAGTATAACCGAGGCCGGGCATGGCTCTGTGGTAGAATACTTAATTACCAAGCAGAATACTAGGTTTGGATTCCTGCTGGGACACTTGACTTTATTCTTTGCATTCATTTGGTCAATGCTGCCTATGTCAGCTTTTTAACATGATAGCGTTGAAGAGCTCGTGTCGCAGAAAACCCGCCGCCGGCGTCTGCCCCGTTGGTTGTGAGCGAAAAATCGACTGTGCATCTGTGACCGAAAAATCAAGTTACCTAGTTTCCAGAAACTCAAAATTCCTACTTATGACCTAATGGAGGCGCGCTAATTGCTGCAAAACGAAACCCCCAAGTTGACTACTAGACACTCAACACAGGGCTTAACACACGGAAGTCTATTGACATCGGCCAAAAATTAACGTTAGATGTACAGCGCTATTCCATTTCCCCATTTCATGAACTACACAATGCCATGATAATTGTACCCTGGTATTTTTGGTGGGCTATAATGCACAAAAAATACAAGGATTATGTCAAAAGAATGGCATCAAATTTTACCGGCATGTCATCGCAATAGAGACACAGGCTACTAGTCTTATTTATAATGCTAAGAGCATTTAAGGTAGCTGGTGGCCTTTTTCACTATCTAGGTATCAATTTTTCACTATCTAGGTATGAAAATTCTGCCATGTCAGTCATAGTTTACTGACATTGCAAGCTCAAGAAAAGTGTGGCTCTGAAGGCATCAACACAGCATTTTGCCAGATCTTTTAAGAAGGCAGTCTTTAAAATTGCTAATGTTTCCAATTTTTTTTTGCTATAAATTTCGTGCTTTGCATTCAAATATACCTCCATCCAACTTGTTTTTTTTTGCATTCGTGCTCTCACTAACTGCTTACCTTGTCTTGTCAAGTGTTCGTTGACATAAATAGGACTACTTGATCTAAAAGGAAAGGCCACTGTAGACAGACGTAAGTTTTTTGTCTTATCCAGAACATTTCATTTGTAACATCGTTCATAATGCACTATTATTTTTTTTTTCAAACTAGGCTTGTTTGTTCCTACTCTGTCTGCAGTGTCAATATCATCACGAGTAATGGTTTTTCCATCATCGCCCAAAAATTTCGGACAGCGTCAAAAGAAAACCCTCATCTGAGACGCCTTTGATGTCGGATAGTTCAACCTTGAATACAGTGTAAATTCTTCAATTTTCATCTGAAGTTGCTTATTTCCACCTGGAAGTTTTTTGTGCCTGTTTCAAGGTGCGACAGGCTTTTCATGCAAAGCCTTTATTTCTAAAGAGAGCGCGTTGACACTGTCACCACCTTCATTCAACACTTCTTGAAGGACCAAAGTTCAGTATGAATTTTGTGCTTGAAATCCTCTGTTTACCATGACAAACAATTCACAGGAAACATTGGTACTCTTGCTTGGCAGGAGTGCATGCAGTAATACTAACACAATTAAAGCAGGAAATAAGTGTCTCACCTGTGCAAAAATTATTTTGGCAAGCACTGTGAAGACCACACACACTGCTGCCAAACTGAGGAGAATATGAAGAGCACTTCATATAAGTAGGCAGCGTCCAGTAGCTTGGTGAGGCACAGCGCATAAGCAGGTTGAACAGAGCTGATGCTTGAAACAATGGTTCAGAGTTCGCTGGTGCTTGGGCTCCTTGACCTTGTCAGGAAATTTCCTTGAGCAGCCTCACTCAAATGAAATGACAGACCGTGCCGAAGAATTTCTGCACCAGTGCAAAAAAATTATTTTAGTAAGGTTTGTCTAGACTGCATGCGCTGCTTGCCGAATTGCAGTGAATGGCTAGAAACGCATGGCCAACATATATTTAGTGGCACGCAACTGAGAAATACAAAAAGGGCATGCTGCAGTATAAATACAACGAAAAACATGCTGCTGCAGAGCTTTTCATGTCGATGTCATACATGTGAACACCTTTATAGCTCACTCATGCACGAAGATGAAGTTAGAACTTTTAGATGAAGACCCCTTTTAGCTGTATCGACTGCACGTAATTAAGAGATAAGCATGCGTGAGTAATGCTGTTGCCTGCAATCGATAAATTCTTTTCGTGAAGCTGACCAAATATATGCACGAGTGCATCCATAGAGGCAGGCACATTTGCATTTCTGTAGTTATGATACCCATGTGATGTGTTTCTTAAGTAAATGCCATGCAATATGCACCATATGAATATTTTATTCCGTAAAATTGCAATACCACTACATATACATGTCCATATGCGCATATGCATCCACTGCAGATAAAGCATAAAATTAAAGCAATACTGACACATGAATTTTTTACCAAGGTAGTGGAGGGCTCCAGAAATTTCGACCACCTGGGGTTCTTTAACGTGCACACAAATCCGAGAACACAGGCCTACAGCATTTTCACCTTTATCGAAAAAGCAGCCAGCAAGGCCGGAATATCATCCTGCGACGTTCGGGTTAGAAACCGAGTGCCTTAGCGACCAGACCACTCCGACAGGACTTCAATCTCCCTGTTCCCCCGTGTAGGATGATAGACCGTCTTTGCTGGTCTGGCTAACCTCCCTGCCTTTCCTTCTCTACCATTTATTCTCATGAGTTCAACGAATAAAGCTTCCTTCAAACGGCTAACATTCGGACGTTTATAATTTGCCTGAAATTGAGCTCACTAAATGAATATTGTGTGCTGCTTCATAGTGATCATTCATCTAAATTGTTCTGGTTGGCTAAAAAGGCACTACTCTTCACTTCTAATCAAACAGCACAAGCTGTCTAATGACCATAGGGGAGGAAAAGTGGAAACGCTAAGACAAAACATCAATCTTGAACCCCATGCCATCACAATGAAGCAGGCAATCTTCTGCAATATTGACCGGCAACCAGGATCTCAGACACTGCAGATAGCTACATAACGTAATGGTTTCCCAACATGACGTAAAGGCAGCAGAATCACATATTGCCTAACCTGCTTCATTATGATAACGATGAGACAATAACGTTATTGGCCTCTGTATGCTAATAACAATTTACCTTGCATATCATGTGACATTAACATTCAATATGACGTCATGAATCTTGCATCCTACCATATGGTCTAAGTACCAACAAGGCGGTTTTAGTGACGTTGGTGCAAGGCAGTAAACAACAATCACTTGGTGAACATTATTTTTGATATTATTCAATTGGTCTGATGCGTACATCTTCAAAAAACGGCAGTTTAGATTTGTTCATTCTTAGATAAATACAATGTCTAAGTTTGCATGTCAGCAGCAACATATGCACGCATACTGTGATGTATAACCTTATTGTGTTTTGAGCAATAAATTAGGCATTCATACACTGCACATATCACAGGTCACTTGTAAATCTGCAGCGAGGTCATAAAGAATTTATGATATCAGATAAAGCATTACACTTGTATTCGAAAGTGTCATCGGAAGTTTTGGTATAACTTAGTTTTAGAATGTTTGTAGACGTATAGGTATTCGGCAAAGTTTTAACTCTAAAGCGGGCTGCAGGGCCCACAATTCTTTTACAAACCAGAAGAATGCAATGATATGTGAACAGGGGGGAACAAGCAGTACCACCAAAATTGCACTCGAACGAGTGAACTACTGCTCAACCTAGCGCTTGCACAGCTAAGGTACGTATATTCGGCCACTCATAGAGAAAATGTATTGACCCAGGCGTATTTGCACGCTTTGAGAACCGCACCTACAGCACGCTGTGTCAAGTTTACGCACACTTAATTAAGCTGAATATCATGGTAATTTAATGTTATACGTGCTCGGTGGATGCAAACACATTTGGTCACACAGGAAAACACATCTACCTTATAGTAGTCACACACATTTAATGATCATGTAGCTGTTGAAAAGAGGACAAGTAACATATAAAACTTTCTTCATATACTTCTTTGGCACAGAAAACGAACAAGGCCGCGTAAATACCAACGCGGACACCACGTTATTCTTCTCCATTCTTCTAAATTAAATACGGAAAGATCTAATTCAACGCGAATCACCGGAATACTCCAACGCACGCGACACACAGACGACGCTTACGGCTTCCATGCGCCGTCCCCGAACGGCGTCCGACGGCACTGCAAAAATATAGTGATTCATAGCGTGAAGAGCATCGCCCGCCGACTTACAGCATCACAGCGCACATTGCTTTAACCTCCTTCCTCACAGAAAAAATTCATCCGCGCGTAACGTCCCTGAGCTTAGACTTGAGCCTAATGAAATCAGACACGCCAGCAGGCTCGCTACGTTAATAAAAACTCACTTATCGTCTACCAGCTAGAAAAACCTTAGTTCACAACGTTATTATACTATAGCGCTTTCGGTTTTAACCGCGGGAGGAGCATAACAGCCTAGATCGGGCACGCCGCGGCCTGGCCGGAGAAGCAAAAAACAAAGCGTCGACAGCAGAAACATCCACCTACCTTTTTAGTTTGGCGAGCGCTCGACGGTACAAAGCAGCCGGTCCTCTCTTGAGTATAGTGCATCTTCGTAACAAGCAGCACCGACAGAACACGAAAGACAGCGCAAGCACACTTTGAACAACTTAAAAAATCGACTTTAAACGCTCGGCACACGGCCGTCGCGGCCTCCAGGAAGATACCGCCATTTTTGTCCTGCTGACGCCACCAATCCGCATTTGCGCACATAACTTTTTATATGATGAGTAAATAGATTATTTCTGCTTAAATTTTAAGTAAAAAATAGTGAAGGTAGAAGATACGCTAGTGCGTATTGCATAGAATATTTTTTTACCTTTGAAAATGACAAAATCACATTACGCGTAATTGCGCGAAATTTGAAATGTGAAAGAGCGCGCGAAATTTGAAACGTTTGCTTGCTTGTGTATTTCTTATACCGATACCTTGTTAACATCTGTACATTGGTTGAGTGGTTAAGCTGGCTGTTAAAAACAGTGTCAAAGCGGTTGTATATTAGTACAAAGTACAGGCAGCAAGCAAAATTTGTCACATCAAAATAAGCGTATTAGTTGGCAAACAATATTTTAGCTGTCTTTAGTGAATTTTCTTTAGGAAAATGTTTTAGTCAAGGCTCATTTTAACTTGCTTTGAAGAATATTTCTACGAACAAAATCAAGAAAACGTTTCTTTAATGTTATAATATTAGAACTTCAAAGTCCATACACAGTAAACCGATTCTGACCCTTAAGGGTGCAAAAAGGGTGCCGACACCCTAATCACACCCTTTGAGCACCCTATTCGCGTCTCAGCACCCTACAAGCGGAACCTAAAGGGTGAACACATCAAAAGGGTGGAAACTAGGGTGCAAAAAGGGTGCAACAACTAATGGGTGCTGATGAGCGCCCATTAGGGTGCACAGTCGCCGACAAAGCTTTGTGAGTAACGTGGTCATAGAGCATAACCAACAGCTTTTAGATGTCTAGTGGTTAGACACCATGGTCTCATTATAGCCCCACCGCAGTAACTGATATCTGAATAGCGATAGTGCCCGGCTGAACGTAAGTTCAGCACTGGTTCTTGCATTCTTGCTGCCTCTTTCTCGTCGCCTCACGGCCGGCGCTGACCAAGCCATGCGCTACAAGCACACTAGCCAATGGCGGAGTACGCAGCTTGTAGAGCTACAACAGGATTGTGACTTACACATAGCCTCGTTTGCGCCTAACACTGAAAACAAAGCTTCGTCCATGACAGTATATATAAATCATACATTTGTTGATGCAAAGAAATACAAACCAACAAGACCGTGGTAGATAAAACAGTTTTTGTGTTGTACAAATATTTGTTAACCTTACAATGTATCAGTTGACACGTGTTACCAATTTTTATGGCGGGCTATGGACTTTGACGTTCTAATATTATAACATTAAAGAAACGTTTTCTTGATTTTGTTCATAGAAATATTCTTCAAAGCAAGTTAAAATGAGCCTTGACTAAAACATTTTCCTAAAGAAAATTCACTAAAGACAGCTAAAATATTGTTTGCCAACTAATACGCTTATTTTGATGTGACAAATTTTGCTTGCTGCCTGTACTTTGTACTAATATACAACCGCTTTGACACTGTTTTTAACAGCCAGCTTAACCACTCAACCAATGTACAGATGTTAACAAGGTATCGGTATAAGAAATACACAAGCAAGCAAACGTTTCAAATTTCGCGCGCTCTTTCACATTTCAAATTTTGCGCAATTACGCGTAATGTGATTTTGTCATTTTCAAAGGTAAAAAAATATTCTATGCAATACGCACTAGCGTATCTTCTACCTTCACTATGTTTTACTTAAAATTTAAGCAGAATTAATCTATTTACTCATCATATAAAAAGTTATGTGCGCAAATGCGGATCGGTGGCGTCAGCAGGACAAAAATGGCGGTATCTTCCTGGAAGCCGCAACGGCCGTGTGCTGAGCGTTTAAAGTCGATTTTTTAAGTTGTTCAAAGTGTGCTTGCGCTGTCTTTCGTGTTCTGTCGGTGCTGCTTGTTACGAAGATGCACTATACTCAAGAGAGGACCGGCTGCTTTGTACCGTCGAGCGCTCGCCAAACTAAAAAGGTAGGTGGATGTTTCTGCTGTCGACGCTTTGTTTTTTGCTTCTCCGGCCAGGCCGCGGCGTGCCCGATCCAGGCTGTTATGCTCCTCCCGCGGTTAAAACCGAAAGCGCTATAGTATAATAACGTTGTGAACTAAGGATTTTCTAACTGGTAGACGATAAGTGAGTGTTTATTAACGTAGCGAGCCTGCTGGCGTGTCTGATTTCATTAGGCTCAAGTCTAAGCTCAGGGACGTTACGCGCGGATGAATGTTTTCTGTGAGGAAGGAGGTTAAAGCAATGTGCGCTGTGATGCTGTAAAGGAGGTTAAAGCAATGTGCGCTGTGATGCTGTAAGTCGTCGGGCGATGCTCTTCACGCTATGAATCACTATATTTTTGCAATGCCGTCGGACGCCGTTCGGAGACGGCGCATGGAAGCCGTATGCGTCGTGTGTGTGTCGCGTGCGTTGGAGTATTCCGGTGATTCGCGTTGAATTAGATCTTTCCGTATTTAATTTAGAAGAATGGAGAAGAATAACGTGGTGTCCGCGTTGGTATTTACGTGGCCTTGTTCGTTTTTTGTGCCAAAGAAGTATATGAAGAAAGTTTTATATGTTACTCGTCCTCTTTTCAACAGCTACATGATCATTAAATGTGTGTGACTACTATAAGGTAGATGTGTTTTCCTGTGTGACCAAATGTGTTTGCATCCACCGGGCACGTATAACATTAAATTACCATGATATTCAGCTTAATTAAGTGTGCGTAAACTTGACACAGCGTGCTGTAGGTGCGGTTCTCAAAGCGTGCAAATACGCCTGGGTCAATACATTTTCTCTATGAGTGGCCGAATATACGTACCTTAGCTGTGCAAGCGCTAGGTTGAGCAGTAGTTCACTCGTTCGAGTGCAATTTTGGTGGTACTGCTTGTTCCCCCCTGCTCACATATCATTGCATTCTTCTGGTTTGTAAAAGAATTGTGGGCGCTGCAGCCCGCTTTAGAGTTAAAACTTTGCCGAATACCTATACGTCTACAAACATTCTAAAACTAAGTTATACCAAAACTTCCGATGACACTTTCGAATACAAGTGTAATGCTTTATCTGATATCATAAGTTCTTTATGACCTCGCTGCAGATTTACAAGTGACCTGTGATATGTGCAGTGTATGAATGCCTAATTTATTGCTCAAAACACAATGAGGTTATACATCACAGTATGCGTGCATATGTTGCTGCTGACATGCAAACTTAGACATTGTATTTATCTAAGAATGAACAAATCTAAACTGCCGTTTTTTGAAAATGTACTCATCAGACCAATTGAATAATATCAAAAATAATGTTCACCAAGTGATTGTTGTTTACTGCCTTGCACCAACGTCACTAAAACCGCCTTGTTGGTACTTAGACCACATGGTAGGATGCAAGATTCATGACGTCATATTGAATGTTAATGTCACATGATATGCAAGGTAAATTGTTATTAGCATACAGAGGCCAATAACGTTATTGTCTCATCGTTATCATAATGAAGCAGGTTAGGCAATATGTGATTCTGCTGCCTTTACGTCATGTTGGGAAACCATTACGTTATGTAGCTATCTGCAGTGTCTGAGATCCTGGTTGCCGGTCAATATTGCAGATGATTGCCTGCTTCATTGTGATGGCATGGGGTTCAAGATTGATGTTTTGTCTTAGCGTTTCCACTTTTCCTCCCCTATGGTCATTAGACAGCTTGTGCTGTTTGATTAGACGTGAGGAGTAGTGCCTTTTTAGCCAACCAGAACAATTTAGATCAATGATCACTATGAAGCAGCACACAATATTCATTTAGTGAGCTCAATTTCAGGCAAATTATAAACGTCCGAATGTTAGCCGTTTGAGGGAAGCTTTATTCGTTGAACTCATGAGAATAAATGGTAGAGAAGGAAAGGCAGGGAGGTTAGCCAGACCAGCAAAGACGGTCTATCATCCTACACGGGGGAACAGGGAGATTGAAGTCCTGTCGGAGTGGTCTGGTCGCTAAGGTACTCGGTTTCTAACCCGAACGTCGCAGGATGATATTCCGGCCTTGCTGGCTGCTTTTTCGATAAAGGTGAAAATGCTGTAGGCCTGTGTTCTCGGATTTGTGTGCACGTTAAAGAACCCCAGGTGGTCGAAATTTCTGGAGCCCTCCACTACCTTGGTAAAAAATTCATGTGTCAGTATTGCTTTAATTTTATGCTTTATCTGCAGTGGATGCATATGCGCATATGGACATGTATATGTAGTGGTATTGCAATTTTACGGAATAAAATATTCATATGGTGCATATTGCATGGCATTTACTTAAGAAACATATCACATGGGTATCATAACTACAGAAATGCAAATGTGCCTCTGTGGATGCACTCGTGCATATATTTGGTCAGCTTCAAGAAAAGAATTTATCGATTGCAGGCAACAGCATTACTCACGCATGCTTATCTCTTAATTACGTGCAGTCGATACAGCTAAAAGGGGTCTTCATCTAAAAGTTCTAACTTCATCTTCGTGCATGAGTGAGCTATAAAGGTGAATGAAAATTCACATGTATGACATCGACATGAAAAGCTCTGCAGCAGCATGTTTTTCGTTGTATTTATACTGCAGCATGCCCTTTTTGTATTTCTCAGTTGCGTGCCACTAAATATATGTTGGCCATGCGTTTCTAGCCATTCACTGCAATTCGGCAAGCAGCGCATGCAGTCTAGCAAACCTCACTAAAATAATTTTTTTGCACTGGTGCAGAAATTCTTCGGCACGGTCTGTCATTTCATTTGAGTGAGGCTGCTCAAGGAAATTTCCTGACAAGGTCAAGGAGCCCAAGCACCAGCGAACTCTGAACCATTGTTTCAAGCATCAGCTCTGTTCAACCTGCTTATGCGCTGTGCCTCACCAAGCTACTGGACGCTGCCTACTTATATGAAGTGCTCTTCATATTCTCCTCAGTTTGGCAGCAGTGTGTGTGGTCTTCACAGTGCTTGCCAAAATAATTTTTGCACAGGTGAGACACTTATTTCCTGCTTTAATTGTGTTAGTATTACTGCATGCACTCCTGCCAAGCAAGAGTACCAATGTTTCCTGTGAATTGTTTGTCATGGTAAACAGGATTTCAAGCACAAAATTCATACTGAACTTTGGTCCTTCAAGAAGTGTGGAATGAAGGTGGTGACAGTGTCAACGCGCTCTCTTTAGAAATAAAGGCTTTGCATGAAAAGCCTGTCGCACCTTGAAACAGGCACAAAAAACTTCCAGGTGAAAATAAGCAACTTCAGATGAAAATTGAAGAATTTACACTGTATTCAAGGTTGAACTATCCGACATCAAAGGCGTCTCAGATGAGGGTTTTATTTTGTCAGAAATTTTTGGGCGATGATGGAAAAACCATTACTCGTGATGATATTGACACTGCAGACAGAGTAGGAACAAACAAGCCTAGTTTGAAAAAAAAATAATAGTGCATTATGAACGATGTTACAAATGAAACGTTCTGGATAAGACAAAAAACTTACGTCTGTCTACAGTGGCCTTTCCTTTTAGATCAAGTAGTCCTATTTATGTCAACGAACACTTGACAAGACAAGGTAAGCAGTTAGTGAGAGCACGAATGCAAAAAAAACAAGTTGGATGGAGGTACATTTGAATGCAAAGCACGAAATTTATAGCAAAAAAAAAATTGGAAACATTAGCAATTTTAAAGACTGCCTTCTTAAAAAATCTGGCAAAATGCTGTGTTGATGCCTTCAGAGCCACACTTTTCTTGAGCTTGCAATGTCAGTAAACTATGACTGACATGGCAGAATTTTGATACCTAGATAGGGAAAAATTGATACCTAGATAGTGAAAAAGGCCACCAGCTATCTTCAATGTCTTTACCCTAAATGCTCTTAGCATTATAAATAAGACTAGTAGCCTGTGTCTCTATTTCGATGACATGCCAGTAAAATTTGATGCCATTCTTTTGACATAATCCTTGTATTTTTTGTGCGATATAGCCCACCAAAAATACCAGGGTACAATTATCATGGCATTGTGTAGTTCATGAAATGGGGAAATGGAATAGCGCTCTACATCTAACGTTAATTTTTGGCCGATGTCAATAGACTTCCGTGTGTTAAGCCCTGTGTTGAGTGTCTAGTAGTCAACTTGGGGGTTTCGTTTTGCAGCAATTAGCGCGCCTCCATTAGGTCATAAGTAGGAATTTTGAGTTTCTGGAAACTAGGTAACTTGATTTTTCGGTCACAGATGCACAGTCGATTTTTCGCTCACAACCAACGGGGCAGACGCCGGCGGCGGGTTTTCTGCGACACGAGCTCTTCAACGCTATCATGTTAAAAAGCTGACATAGGCAGCATTGACCAAATGAATGCAAAGAATAAAGTCGAGTGTCCTAGCAGAAATCCAAACCTAGTATTCTGCTTGGTAATTAAGTATTCTACCACAGAGCCATGCCCGGCCTCGGTTATACTTTCCAAATAGTCTCAAATGTTTGTGTAACATCAACTGCCGTTGCAGTACTGACTATCAAATTTTATAACTATTACATGTGCACTCCTATGATGCAGCCGTGAGGTCGAGTCAAAGTCAATTGTAGTCAGGCACCATCCTGTGAAGTATTTGTGTAGCAGTGTTGAGGGCTACCATCGGCGCGAGTGCCAGCGCAAACACCAGTGCTTCATACCAGCCTACCACTTCTAGTGTGGCTAATATCCATGTTTCTGTTGGCATCGTTACGAAACAGCAAATAACTGCTAATGTTGTCAAAGGTGTGACATCTCCCCATAACAAATGAAACATATGCGGCTGTTTAACGTATGTGTGTGCGAGAATTTGTACTTATATTGAGCTCCACTTCATAAGATCGCTCAATAAAAAAATTAAAATACATGTTATGCATGTTTCGCATAACATCGATTACCAAAGTATGTGGGGTCTGCCAAATTTTTAGCATCAATTTTGTAACCTAAATGCTATCATAAACAATTATTTATTGAACATGAACAGCTGGACTGCAACATAATAAGTTTTAGGTATTAGGAAAACTGACTATGTTCATGACTACAGCATACCTAACAGGCAAATACTAGTACTACATACATGACACACTATTGTAGAGCTAGACTAGAATATTGCTTATTGGCACTTTACAATTCTTTAAAAACCCTAATTAACTTCAGTGCCTTCTTCGATTTGTTCAAATCGGATGTGCGCAATCACTTGATGAATAGCTTTTTTACTCAAACCTAACTCATGTTTCACGTGTGCATCATGCTGAATCTTTGCTCAGATGTTTCTTGTGTATAAATTTCCTTTCTACTATGCTGTTTGTTTTTTATGTGAAATCTGTTGTACGTGCTACCCTCTGTAGGCCCATAGGTACTGTCAAGTTATTTACACAGTTTTTTGCCTGGGGGACCTCCAACAAGCATGTTTTCCGTTGAAAACAAAGCGAATTTTGATGATGACTTCTACTCACATCGAACTAAGAACACTCCAGCATGACAACGCATATTGTATCTTGGACAGTCTGTCTTGTGAAACTCTTAGTGATTACTTCTGTCTTTATTTTAGGCTTCCGGGTGCGGATGTGCTGTAGAGAAGGAGCGCGCTGACCACACTTTTGTAAAAGGAACCAAAGTCGCCTGGGCAGCTGAAGATGGATTGTGCAAGTGTTTGAATGATCACATTATATTAATCCAACACCACTTGCATTACTTTGCCAATATTTGTGATTTTGTAACACACAAGTTTAGAAACACACACACATATATAAAAGGAGAGCTGTAAATAGGCCTTGAGCAAGTTTGTAGTCAAGGCTTTTAGCATGATGACCAAAGCATGTTATATAAGCCCACATGTTTTACCACACACCTACTCTCCTATCTATTTTCTTTTTCAATTTTGTGGGCACCGGCAACACCCTCAATAAGCGCCTTTGGACTGCTGGTGCCTCTAACTTATATTTTGTTGTTCTAAATAATTTATTTGTTACCTACTATGCAAGGAGGGAAGTCAGAATGCTAAAAGTTAAAAAAGAAGTCTCGTCACAAAAAAGATGTCTACTCGTAAGAAAAAAGATTTGAAAAAACAGAAGATTGATCTTCACTCACAAAGATCTCACCATTACAATCGATGCAGAAGGTCATAGCTCATGTTTACTATTGTCAATCTTTTTCGGTTGTATGCTATGTACAATAAAATAGTGACTATTGGCATCATGTTAATTTATTTGTCATAAATTTTTGTTGGGGCCTAATATCTTGCATTCTCACATGCATAAAAGCTCACGTCTGCTACACATAGTTTAAAAGAGCGCAATGTGGTAAGGTTCTGTATTTAGTGCATATTATCTGTGTGTCTTTCAAAGTGAGTATATGGCATTTGAAATAATCACCAGTATTCGAAACTTGTGAATTTTTAATTTGCAGGCATGCATGTTTGTATGATGACCAAGCAACCATAAATTGTGCATGCATGTGTGCAGCAAGGGGCCTTGAATAGATTACATTCATTCTGGACCAAAAATGGGTAGCACAGGCCATATACGCACTCTGGGATCAATTTCATGATTATTAAAACACACATATTTATTCAATATAGCTTGCTTTAAGGTATATATTTATATATTGTCTACTTCCACCTTGAACATTGCACCATGCATCCGGCACTCTGCCGAGCGCTTCTCGAGGGCACTTTGGTAACTAGTACACAAACGTACAGACAGCTGTAAGTGGGCCTCCACTTTGTTGACTGCTGGAGAACTTGGTTTCGCCAAATCACACTTCCTTTGTGGTGAAGCTAACTTTGCTCTTGCAACAGTACCAGCTTATCTAAAATTTGACACTGTTCTTTAGAAGTGCAGCTTGTTCTATCCAGAGCAGCCAAAAACGAAAAGATGAACAGCACCTGGACAGGGTAAGGCACAATTGCAGCACTTCTCGATAACAGTGCCGGATTCTCTATTTGCCTACACATAGAGAAAGCAAAACACTGGAGCCAACTTACCAGTAGCTTCACTGCAGAGACACTGTGTTTTAAAAGACGATGATGCAAAAGCCCCACCTAGAGCTGTCACTGTGTTTCAGCGCTAGTTTCATAAGCGCCTGCGGAAGGCACTCTGTGGAGGGCCGGCCGCGTGCATGGTGCACGTGTTCAGGGTGGAATGGACGACTTAGTACATGTGTTCAAGTACCCACAAACTGTATGTGGGCTGTCACTCAGCATGGTCTACAGAGTATACAGCAATCTGCATTTTTAGCCATCTCCAGCGTCAACCCTAGATTTGGCCCACTGGTACGTCGATGTGGAGCACCCTTCCAGCACCCATTTGAAAGGGTGTTATGACATCACAGCACCTTTTTTTAAAGGGTGCACTCATTACACCCTTCAAAATTTTTGCTCTGCACCCTTTCCTTAAGGGTGCTGAGCTCTGCACCCTTTCTCAGCACCCTTTTTTGAACACCCAATAGGGAGCAAAGGGTGTTCGTCTGGCGACAAGCTCATTTACACCCTTAAGGGTCAGAATTGGTTTAGTGTGTAGCCTGCCATAAAAATTGGTAACACGTGTCAACTGATACATTGTAAGGTTAACAAATATTTGTACAACACAAAAACTGTTTTATCTACCACGGTCTTGTTGGTTTGTATTTCTTTGCATCAACAAATGTATGATTTATATATACTGTCATGGACGAAGCTTTGTTTTCAGTGTTAGGCGCAAACGAGGCTATGTGTAAGTCACAATCCTGTTGTAGCTCTACAAGCTGCGTACTCCGCCATTGGCTAGTGAGCTTGTAGCGCATGGCTTGGTCAGCGCCGGCCGTGAGGCGACGAGAAAGAGGCAGCAAGAATGCAAGAACCAGTGCAGAACTTACGTTCAGCCGGGCACTATCGCTATTCAGATATCAGTTACTGCGGTGGGGCTATTAATGAGACCATGGTGTCTAACCACTAGACATATAAAAGCTGTTGGTTATGCTCTATGACCACGTTACTCACAAAGCTTTGTCGGCGACTGTGCACCCTAATGGGTGCTCATCAGCACCCATTAGTTGTTGCACCCTTTTTGCACCCTAGTTTCCACCCTTTTGATGTGTTCACCCTTTAGGTTCCGCTTGTAGGGTGCTGAGACGCGAATAGGGTGCTCAAAGGGTGTGCTTAGGGTGTCGGCACCCTTTTTGCACCCTTAAGGGTCAGAATCGGTTTACTGTGTATCCCAACATTAGAATCACGACGTAAATCATTTAGGCTAAAATTACTGCACCAAATGGTAAACCGGAAGCTCTTATTTGATCACAGCCCCTACATTAGTCGCCTGGAAACACGGCGCGGTCGTCATTCACACTCCCTTGCCTTAACTCCGTTTTTCTCCAAAACTAATCTCTTCAAATTTTCGTTTTTCCCGCGCACAATCTGTGAGTGGAACAATTTACCGTTTGCCGCCCTGCTATCGACAGATTCTATTGACGCACATGTTTTCCTGAGGATGTAAGAATGTTTTGCAGTTTTTCTTTCTCTTACTTTCAGTGCCTTGTTGTTCCCCTTTGATTCCCTTTGCGATTCACACATTCCCACCTAAATCATCGCTGTTACGATAAGTTTGGTTGCATTGTTGTTGTATGTGTGTGATGATTGAATTATTGTATGCTGTGTGATGTTTGGCTTGATTGCCTTACTGCCTGTACCATTCCTGCTTGGGCTCCATGCCTGCAGTATCTTGTAAATAAAATAAAAATTGCAGAATCGAAGAATTTAAGAATCGTGCAGAAGCGAGGCATTGAACCTCAAGCAATCAGTCTGATCAAGATGGGTATTAGAATAAAGTGCACTGTAATAGATATGAAGGTGTAGTTATAAGCCATGTGAACAGCTAACGCACGAAGAAACTAGTTGAGATCGACACTTACAAGAATCTCTGGCGGCGTATTGTTCCGCTCTCTGATTGTTCGAAAAAAAAAAAAAGGTACCTGTATATAGGGGCTCAGTCACTCTTTCGAGATTGGAGGCACGCGTTTCGTGGCGCAAAATCGGTTCGATATAATTAGAGTTTTTTTTTGTATTGCCAGCTTATTATTATATATGCGACAGAACAGCTTCGTTATTTCGCGATAACGTCTCCATTCCAAGGTTTCTAGTTTAGCGCCTTCCAGAAGAACTGACGGAGATGTGTTACATTTACGTATTGAATATGAATTTTACAGCTTTTCGCTGTATTGATTCAAGCTTATCCGTGTTAGCTTGCGTGTGCGGGTCCCAGACAGCCGATGAATATTATAATATTGGTATTACGTTCGTTTCACATTTCGGTTTGCCGAATGCCATAGCGAGTGCCCGTAAGTAGCCTTGTATATTCAAAGCCATTTTCTCAGTTTAACAAACATCAAATCAAATCAAATCATTTTATTTTCCCAGAAAGAAACAGGTTCTGGAGAGGTTCACTGGCTAAAAGCTGTTTATGGACAGCTTGACGAGGCCAGTGAACCCAATACAAGGCAGGTGGGACAATTACAAAAGATGTGTGTAACAATAAAGACCATAAGCTAACATAAAAATACCAAAATACGGTGTAATAAAAACATATATATACATTCCTACGAAACATCCTGATACCAGCATAGCACAGAAGATTACATGGACGCGAGCAAAAAGAAAAAAAAAAACAAAGAAAGAAAACAAAAGAAAAATCCAGCAACCATAACACCAATATGGCCAAAAAAATAAAATAATAAAAATGATGAAAATATCAGGGAAGATGCATACAAATTTGATCCTTGTGTATGTGCTGCATCATACAATGTACATATATCAGACAAACAAAATTATACAGACTGAATTATATCATATAACCTATTCGGTACAGCATGGATGCACACACTGAAAGAAAAATGAATTGGTACTATCGTACAGACAGCGCATTAAGCAAACATGTTGGTTTCATCTTGATGTAGATGTGATAACAAGACTAAGGTACATATACTGTGAGACAAAGGACAAGAATTGATTGCCTAGGTTGTATTGGAATGTTAGTAGATCTTTTTTGCAGGTCATGGTTATCGCCAGAGTTTTTCTCGCGTTAAAGGTCCTCTGTCATTTTGTGCACAAATCTTGAATCTTAAAAGAGTTATTTAAAAGAACCTGGTCACTGGATTCGTTAACTACTTTAAAGCGCGCAGGCATTCGCAAAAAGCTTTAGATTTGCTGCAATATCACGGGTGGCATTATTGATATAAACCGAAAAGAGGTCCGAGGACGGATCCCAGAGGTCTGCCAGATTTAAGCGGCGCAGACGGCGAGTTGATACCACCATCCGTAATACCGCGCCCGGTGAATATTACTCGCGCTTTCAAAGCCTAACCTAAGATGCATTCGTTATTTACACTAATTAACTAATTAGTAGATACCTAAAACTACTATGGAACCTGCAAAACTCGAGAATGTGCTGTAAATTGAGGGGTCTATGTGGTACATACACTGACTGTTCGGAAACGCGCACTTCGTCTTTTTTTTTTAAGTACCCTATTGATGTTCTATACTATTGATCTTTACCTCAACGAACACTAAATATTGTTTTACGAGGTCATGAATGTGCCTTCAATAAGAATCCTCTCTTTTTACGCGTACCCTATTTTAATATTTGCGTGGCACCGTAGAGTACACCATCTCAACGCTAGATGGAGCTACGAGGGCTTGACGGCTGTCGCACCCTCAACAAAACTGGCCAGGGAACTTTTTTTTACCACGCGATTCAGACACGCTGTACACCATCATTAACTAGACATATGCCAGTACCTAAATCCCAGAAAACAATTGGATATCTTCAAGCACGGCTCTACGGTAGCGATTCAAATGCGGTAAAACAGCCGATATTTCTGAGAGCGCCCACAGGCGCTGTGCATTATTTTTTAATAAGCTAGGGAACTCGCACTATTTCAACTACAATACTGTAACTCCGGCAGAAGAAAGGTTCATGCAGTTGCTACTTGAAACCGTGAAACCAATGAGAAAATCAGAAAGGGAGAGGAGTTATTATTTTTTTTCTCTCCCGTCCCATAAAGTGACGCGGGGCCCCGCCCCCACCGTGCGGGAAAGCGCGCCTCCTGCGCGTGGGCCGGAATCCTGGGGACGTTTGAACTGCGGTGCTTAGTTTTCTTGGTGGGAGATTCCGGGCCGGTGACGCATGGGCGAGGGCGATCGCCGGCGAGGAGAGGGTGCGCGCTGCGGCTGGAAGTGAAGGTGGTCAGTAGGGGCATAGTGAGGTGACGAGAGCGGTCCGTATTGGGCGAAGGGTTGGCCGCTGGTTTGCGACGACCGGGCATAGTTGCCGAACGTCTGAGGTTGACGACCACAGTAGCGGGCAACGTGTCTGGGAGCGAAGCAGGCGTAGCAAATTGTTCGGTTATCGGGCGTCCTCCAAGGATTGGCGACTGGTACTGCCGCCCAAGGTGCAGTATAATAAGCCGGGTGGGCGGGCTGTGAGCGCGTAGTGTAGGGCGGTTGCGGAAGCCTACGTACAGCGTCTGCATATGTGAGTGGCGCGGCTACGGGCTGCACCTCTTGCGAACAGGCGACAGGAGGAGCCACAGGCTGCGCTGCATACGTTGGGGGCGCGGCCACAGGCTGAACGGCTAGCGGATAGGCGACAGGAGCTCCAACCGGCTGTGCGACATGTGGGCAGTGAACACAGCTAGATAGAGGCGGCTCGCAGTGCGCAAGGGGAACATCTTATGCAACCTCTTCCGATATAGCAGTGTGAAGCGGGGTATGTAGACGGGTGGTGGTCTCGTCAGTGAAGAGAACTAGGGAAAGTTGGCGGGAGACATGCTGAAGCAACGGTGAATTGTCAAGCATAGTGTCGAAACTGGGCAGCGACTCACCAGCAGGCTGAGGCTGCCGAGTCAGAGTACGTTGCTTCTTCAACGCGTCCTAACTCTGACACAAGCTGACGGCTTCAGAAACTGTGCTGAGATTCCTAGCCAGGAGCATTTGAAATGCGCCATCGTCGATGCCCTTCGGGATGTGTTTGACCTTGTCCGACTCGGGCATGGTGTCATTTGCGCGTTCACAAAGGTCAACGACATCTTTATTATAGCTGGTAAAATTTTCACCAGTCTGCTGCGAGCGGATGCACAAGCGCTGTTCTGCCCGGTGCTTGCGGACAGCAAGCCGACCGAACACTTCAGCACATGACGTCTTGAAGATGCTCCATGTGGGGACGTTGTGTTTGTGGTTGTTAAACCACGATTCTGCGATGCCAGTGAGATAAAATATGACGTGACCAAGCTTGTCAGCTTCATCCCACTTATTATTGATGCTCACCAGCTTGTAGTGCTCGAGCCAGTCTTCCACGTCGGTCCCATCCGCAACGCTGAAGACCTTCGGGTCCCATAGCCTAGGATGGCCAGGGCAGTTGAACGGGGGCGACGACGCCGATGGGTTGGCGTTGTCAGGCATGAAGGGCAGTAGCGTGCGGCTTTGCAGCTCCAGGGTGTAGTGACCGGGATAAACAGCAACCTCCATCAAATGTGAAAAGGTTTATTAGTCGTTAACGACAACGGCAAGACAGCGTGAAGAACCGTCCAGCCGAGACCGGCACAGCAGCCAGCCGAAACACGAGCTGAGAGAGCCGGGCGTTGGCGATGCTGCTCGCTGCATGGCACCCTAACAGTAACGTTATGGTTCCGTGTGCGCGAATACTACCCCGCAAAAGCAGCGAATAAACGCCCCTAAATCTGCGAGTTCGCACCACGACCCCCCCCCCCCCCCACACCCGCTACTAAAGCAGCCGCCATATTGCCCCAGCGCAATGATGATAGTAGGCCTACCAGATCCGTCTCTACGTCGGATAAGTTAGTTCACAACGCCGCCACTACTCTTATTTTTATTGAACTGGCAAAAGTTTGCGATTTTAGTGTTTGTGCCGATGTCCGTTACGTATATGTGACATAAGCTTCAAGCAATTGTCGGCACGTTCAATCTTGAATTGTCAACAAGAACGCTCTACTTTTCTAATGTTAGTCCATCATCCCCACCAATTCAAGAACGAAATGATGGTATCTTCGCCTAGACGACCTATCAGCAGGACGCTTCTCGCACACATAAAGCCGCATGCAAAACATTTTCCCAAGACGGGGGTGGACCTACTAATCACGCACCCTTCGCTGCAGCACAACGTGACTTCAAAACGATTCATTGAGAACCAAATAGGTTTCGCAGCCAGGGCTTGCGAACGCGCGTGAAGCAATGTGAAATGAGCGATGCTCTGGTGCATGCAATGTATAGTGTCAGCGGAAAGTGTATTCAAACGCTTGTCTTTGGTAGATGATATTAACATGTGCTACCAGATGTCAACATGGGTGCATAGGATTTAAGGGCGGTGAAGTATTTAAAAAGCAATAAACATTATGAATCTGCACAAAACATCAAAATATTTCTGTGAAAAAACTTTTTACGTTCATGCATTATACCAATTTTTACATCAAAATGATCAACCATATTTTCCTTCTCATTCATATCAGTCGTTAGTTTGTGATAAAAGTAACGCGCAATCATAAAGCAGCTGTTACCAGCAATGTTACCATCAATGTCAATGCCTCAGAAGGGAAATACAAACAAGTACGACGATCTGTAGTACCTAAGT